>NC_060173.1:39710280-40015280 GCF_021184085.1 Oncorhynchus gorbuscha | reverse complement strand
TTACACCATTTTACACTCTTGGGAATTGCCTATCATGAAACAGGTGTTCTGAATTGATGACTGTATCTCTATACTTTGCTATTGTTTCACTGACAATAACATAATAGGAGACAGTAACCCGCATTGCAGGATCAATCACACCAATCAACGCTAGTTATCTGTGTGTAACTTCTCTTCACATCACAACATAACATGCTGAGTTACTGAAGCAGCTGATTATTGAATGGCATGAGGAGCAGGGTGGCGAAAGAGAATTCTACTTTTCAATTCACACTACATCTTTGCCTTACCTTTCATTGTGTTGTGGCTGGCAACGTGAAAATCTTGGTCCACAGCTCAAATTGGCTGTAAATATCATAGTAGCCACTACTAGCCAGTCAGCACAAACTATTCAACAGTGACAGAAATGTTTCTTCTAAAACATATTACAATACTGAATAATGCAACCGAACCATATTACACTCTTAAATAATGCAACAATACACAAGTATGTATGTGCAGACAATTAAAGGGTTTATTTTCTCATCTGTATGCTAAACTCATTACATTTGAGCTTCAAGACAAAAGCACAGAGTTGCTATAACAGCATGTCTTCAACTGGTCAAACTGAACAAGCATTGAAAGTTCACATTGAAGAACACAAGACTGTTATTTGAAATGAAAAACATTCACTATGCTATTGCCCGCCACTGCATCGAAGCCATCCATGGCTCACCTTCTTCCCTATAATGTTGTTGGTTGATTTTTGGGGTCTCGTTGTCTCCGGATTCACAGACATCCAAATATCACCTATGTATATTTTGATATGGCCTATTAATTAACAAAACACACTATCTCTCATTTTATTTTGTGTTATAATGTGCCATTTACCTTGAAACATATTATCGTTCATTATATTTTATTTTATTGTTGTGCCTCAATGAGCCACTGGGCTATAAATAGGAGCTACAGTAATGCAATGGTCAGGTCAACCTGAGGAAGACAGTCACCTGTCCGCATCCTGTACAATGGCTTAAAGTGAGAAATCAATCTCTGCCTAGTTCCGTTGAGTGCTCCAACTCCTTTTAACCTCAAATTAGTCCTTTTGGTTTTTCTTGGTACAGTTCATTCGGAATGTTTTCAGACACCTTAATTTTTCCCACATTTTGTTACTTTACAGCCTTATTCAAAAAAATATTTTAAAAAACCATCATCATTCTACAGACAATACCCAATAATGATAAAGCAAAAACAGGTTTTTAGAAATGTTTTCAAATTTTTGTATTACATTTCTTTATTTTGTTGTTGTTGTTGATATATCACATTTCCATAAGTATTCAGACCCTTTACTCAGTACTTTGTTGAAGCACCTTTGGAAGCGATTACAGCCTCAAGTCTTCTTAAGTATGATGCTACAAGCTTGGCACACCTGTATTTGAGGAGTTTCTCCCATTCTTCTGCAGATCCTCACAAGCTCTGTCAGATTGGATGGATTAGCATCGCTGCACAACTATTTTCAGGTCTCTCCAGAGTTGCTGGATCGGGTTCAAGTCCGGGCTCTGGCTGGGCCACTCAAGGACATTCAGAGACTTGTCTTGAAGCCACTCCTACGTTGAATTGGCTGTGTGCTTTGGGTCATTGTCCTGTTGGAAGATGAACCTTCACCCCAGTGTGAGGTCCTGAGCGCTCTGGAGAAGATTTTCATCAAGAACCTCTCTGTACTTTGCTCCGTTCATCTTTCCCTCGATCCTGACTAGTATCCCAGTGTCTGACGCTTAAAAACATCACCACAGCATGATGCTGCCACCACCATGCTTCACCGTAGAGATGGTATTAGCCAAGTGATGAGAGGTGCCTGGTTTCCTCCAGATGTGATGCTTGGCATTCAGGCCAAAGAATATAATCTCGGTTTCATCAGAGCATGGTCTGAGAGTCATTTAGGTGACTTTTGGCAAACTCCAAGTGGGCTGTCATGTGCCTTTTACTGAAGAGTGGTTTCCATCTGGCCACTCTACCATAAATGCCTGATTGGTGGAGTGCTGCAGAGATGATCTGTCAGAGTGATCACTTCCCTGACCAAGGCCCTTCTCCCAAGATTGCTCAGTTTAACCGGGCAGCCAGCTCTAGGAAGAGTCTTGGTGGTTCCAAACTTCTTCCATTTAAGAATGATGGAGGCCACTGTGTTCTTGGGGACCTTCAAAGCTGCAGACATTTTTTGGTACCCTTCCCCAGATCTGTGCCTCGACACAATGTTGTCTCTACGGACAATTCCTTCGATCTCATGGCTTGATTTCTGCTCTGACATGCACTGTCAACTGTGGGACCTTATATCGACAGGTGTGCGCCTTTCCAAATCATGTCCAATCAATTGAATTTACCCCAGCTGGACTCCAATCAAGTTGTAGAAACAACTCAAGGATGATCAATGGAAACAGGTTGCACCTGAGCTCAATTTTGAGTCTCATAGCAAACTGTCTGCTTACTTATGTAAATAAGCTATTTCGTTTTTGTATTATTTTATAGATTTACAAACATTTCTAAAAACCTGTTTTCACTTTTTCATTTTGGGGTGTTGTGTGTAAAATGATGAGGAAGGAGTTTTATTTAATCCATTTTAGAATAAGGTTGTAACGTAACAAAACGTAGAAAACGTGAAGGGATGAAGCTACACCATCGAGTGTATACTGCTACATCAAGGCTTGGTACGGAAACTCTGTCGCCGTTGAGCGCAAGGCTCCACAGAGGGTGGTACGCTCAGCCAAATGCACCATTGGGTACACACTCCCCGCCCTCCAGGACACATACAGCACCAGGTGCCGCAGGAACAATATTAGGAAGGTGTTCCTAATGTTTGGTATGCTCAGTGGATATTGTGTTATTTTATGGCTGGTTATGACACCTACATAAGACTGTCAAAACCCAAAACGTACCACACAAGGAAAAACATTCCATTACACCACAGCCTACATGTCAATAGTATGTTTATGTTACATATATTTGTATTAATTTAACATATTAAATTACAGTATAATTGTTATTGTGTACATATTGATGTCAGACATGCACATATCCCAATGCTATGTTGTTGATGACTGGAATGAATGCAGGAGCAGAATTCAGGTGCAGGACATGATGCCCTCTTTTTGACTGATGACTGATAGAATGGCATGTATGTGATAATGCTTCTTGACAGTGTGATAAAGTGTATTTTCTTAGTCCAAGTAAAGTGACACAGGATGGTCATAATGCTTCATGAAAGCGTCATAAAGTTTATTTCTACAAGTTATTTCAAATATGATGGAAAAAAACATGATTGTAAGTCATTCATTATAACAAAGGATTTAATGATTCAAGGATTTAAGAAACAAACTTTCAAACAAAAAGACATTTCTTGCAGGGAAAATAATTATTTGAATAAATGTGGGTTTTGACACTCTTATGTGGATGCCATAACCAGTCATAAAATAATTAAGTGATAATGGCAGAGAAGCCAGTTTTTGGAGGAAATATTGGCATGGGTCTTGTTAGACGAAGTTGGGGGCCTGCAAACCGTGCCAATATATCCTCCAAACACCGGCTTCGAGGTCATTATCACTTTTATACAACGGGTTACCAACATATTAAAATAATGATTTACAGATTTGAATTAAAAACGTTATTTTGATTAATTATTTCATCCTTCCAAAAGATATAGTCCCCACACAAATCTAGAGTTGCTACCCAAGCCGGCTGGTTCGTTCGTTCTATTGGTTCGGTTGCCAGAGAAACGACCCAATCGTTCAGTCTTTTTGTTCTGTATCTATGGAGGCGACACATTCATTCATTCTAAATGTTCCATTGCCATACTGGCTGGCAACGTTCTTATCCCTTGCTTGCTAGCTAGTCAACTATGGCTAACTTACAGTCACGTCAAACAGTGTAGACAAAATAACAACAGTAGCTGTATTTGCATTTGTTTAAGCTGTTTTCCAGTGACATTTATTTATTACATCCATAACAATGAGCTAATGAGGCGTGACTTTGCCCCCTGGCATAGAAAATGTGCTCTCTCTTCAGGACACTGTTGTTCAGAAGAACTCGCCAACGACACAGCGAACACAGTCACTTCAAACTGCAGCTGGAAAGACCGCAAACTAGCTGCACTTCGTTTAGTTTGACCTTTTTCAATTTAAATTTCTTTGTACCGTTGAAGTCGCAAGTTTACATACACCTTAGCCAAATACATTTCAACTCAGTTTTTCAAAATTCCAGACATTTAATCCAAGTACAAATTTTCTGTTTTAGGTCAGTTAGGATCACCACATTATTTTAAGAATGTGAAATGTTTAATTATTTCAGCATGTATTTATTTCATCACATTCCCAGAAGTTAACATACACTCAATTAGTATTTGGTAGCAATGCCTTTAAATTGTTTAACTTGAGTTCAAACGTTTCGGGTAGCCTTCCACAAGTTTCACACAATAAGTTGGGTGAATTTTGGCCCATTCCTCCTGACAGAGCCGGTGTAACTGATTCAGGTTTGTAGGCCTCCTTGCTTGCACACACTTTTTCAGAGCTGCCCACAAATTTTCTATAAGATTGAGGGCTTTGTGATGGCCACTCCAATTACTTGACTTTTTTGTCCTTAAGCCATTTTCCACAACTTTGGAAGTATGCTTGGGGTCATTGTCCATTTGGAAGACCCATTTCCGACCAAGCTTTAACTTCCTGACTGATGTCTTGAGATGTTGCTTCAATATATCCACATCATTTTCCTCCCTCATGATGCCATCTATTTTGTGAAGTGCACCAGTTCCTCCTGCAGCAAAGCACCCCCACAACATGATGCTGCCACCCCCGTGCTTCACGGTTGAGATGGTGTTCTTCGGCTTGCAAGCCTCCCCCATTATCCTCCGAACATAATGATGGTGATTATGGCCAAACAGTTCTATTTTTGTTTCATCAGACCAGAGTACATTTCTTCAAAAAGTACTATCTTTGTCCCCATGTGCAGTTGCAAACCATAGTCTGGCTTTTTAATGGCGGCTTTGGAGCAGTGACTTCTTTCTTGCTGGACAAAAAAATTAGCTTTTCTTTCAAAAACAAGGACTTTTCGAAGTGACCCCAAAGTTTAGAACGGTAGTGTATAATATTTGAAAATGTAGCTAGTCTCTTATCCGTCCGTATACATGGATGATCTCTTCACGGAACCACTTTAACTCTGTTTTGTTTGTGTAGCTTGTTTGGGCCGCGTTGTTTCAAGTCACTCTTGTTCACACTGACCGTGTGCAGAAGGTAGTCCATCACAACTTTTTCCCACTGATCTTTGTCGATAGCGCCTGCTAAATACAGGGCAGCATTGTTGTTGAGAACAGTAGTAATACCTTTGCAGTTCTCCATGTCTAACATTATATCCTTCAAAAAAGCCGTGGTAGCAAGCATTATCTACACATACTGAGCAGCTCATGTTATAGAGAGAAGCATTCTACATGGCAGACCAATCCTAACTCCTTTCCCGGCATGTCCAGCCAATCATGGCTAGCAGCAAGGTTCCTGTCTTTTTCTGTGGCTAAAACAATTAGGCTGATAATTTAACAATTGTATTGGTTTTACAGAATGCATACAATTATGTTGTTAAGGCACATGAATGTTCACAAGTTCCAGAAGGCATTTCTGCCAAAAAACACATTTTGATAAAAAAAATACAAATACATGTTCAAATTCCTCTCCGGTGAAGTAGTGACATGCAACATGCTGTATGCCTCGTTTCCTGAAACGGGTTCCAAATGGTTCCGAGAACATTAAGAAAACTTTCCATAAAAATCAAAAGAACACTTTCGTAACTTTCGGAGAACATTGTAAGAATGTTATTTAAAAACATACATGCCATTCTCAGAACATTAAGAAAACTTTCCATAAAAATCAAAAGAACACTTTCGTAACTTTCGGAGAACATTGTAAGAATGTTATTTAAAAACATACATGCCATTCTCAGAACGTTAAGAAAACTTTCCATAAAAACAACAAGAAACATTTGTAATGTTCAGAAAACATTATAAGAATGTTATTTAAGAAAAGTAATTCCGTTCTCAGCATCAACAACACTATGTGTCACGTGCTGACCTTGGAGATCCTTTTTATGTCTCTGTTTTGGTTTGGTCAGGGCATGAGCTGGGGTGGGCATTCTATGTTTTGTGTTCTATGTTTTCTATTTCTTTATGTTTGGCCGGGTATGGTTCTCAATCAGGGACAGCTGTCTATTGTTGTCTCTGATTGGGAACCATACTTAGGTACCCTTTCCCCACCTGTGTGTGTGGGAGGTTGTCTCTGTTTAGAGCACTTTGCTTGTGAGCTTCACAGTTTGTTTTTGTAGTGTTTATTGTTTTGTTTGGCGTCATTTTACTTGAAATAAAGAAAATGTACGCTCCCCACGCTGCGCATTGGTCCTCATCCTTCAACAGCCGTGACACTATGCTCTATCTTGCTAAGTGTATACAGGTGTGTTGGCCACAGCCACTAATTTGAGATATTTTGTTTTAATACATTTGTCCATGTAACCTTTACCTGTTATGTTATGCAACCTGCGTATAATGTATGCAGAACCGCACACAAATCCAACTTTACCATGTCCAACCATAAGTCCTTAATGAATATAAATAACCAATATATCTCAAATAAGGAAAATAAAGAAATTGCATGACATCTTAATGTTATGACTTAACAAAAATATATGTGGAAAATAGGAAACGAACTTACTCTTAACTTGCACCTGGAAATAAACTGAGGAATGGCTTGACAATACAAACGAAAGGTGTGAATGAGCGTATCAGGGCAGTCCTGATACTTAGTGACAAGTGTGTGGCATTGAGCGGAGAGCCAACAGGTGAAATCAAGTTGGCTGATCAAGATCCATCTCAATAGTATGCTTCTCCTCTCCGAGGGATTTTGTACAGCTGCCAACCAGCTGCATGGGGCTGTATTGGACATGATTCACATGACCATATCTCCATCAGTAATTAGGACATACATCCCAATGAGGGCTTAAATGTTTGTGGAGGTTTGGAAAAAACGATCAAATGGCCCAAAGATGCCATACAGTATATACGTATTCTTTCAAATGTTAATAGAAAGTGGAGAAAACGTGTGCCAACTTTTTGTTCTTTAAACGTTTTCATGGTTAGTTCCAATAGTTTACATGTAAACACCCCAAAATATATGTGGGTTTTTACTGGAGTCTACTGATTGCAATTACTTATAATACAGTATGATATTCTGTTTTGTGTCAATTTTATGAAATGTGACAGGAAACCTGCCCTCTACATGTCACTTTAGGTAAACTCCCATAGGAATTATGATGACCATTCAGTCAAATCAAATCAAATTTTATTTGTCACATACACATGGTTAGCAGATGTTAATGCGAGTGTAGCGAAATGCTTGTGCTTCTAGTTCCGACAATGCAGTGATAACCAACAAGTAATCTAAATAACAATTCCAAAACTACTGTCTTATACACAGTGTAAGGGGATAAAGAATATGTACATAAGGATATATGAATGAGTGATGGTACAGAGCAGCATACAGTAAATGGTATCGAGTACAGTATATACATATGAGATGAGTATATAGACAAAGTAAACAAAAAGTGGCATAGTTAAAGTGGCTAGTGATACATGTATTACATAAGGATGCAGTCGATGATGTAGAGTACAGTATATACGTATGCATATGAGATGAATAATGTAGGGTAAGTAACATTATATAAGGTAGCATTGTTTAAAGTGGCTAGTGATATATTTACATCATTTCCCATCAATTCCTATTATTAAAGTGGCTGGAGTTGGGTCAGTGTCAATGACAGTGTGTTGGCAGCAGCCACTCAATGTTAGTGGTGGCTGTTTAACAGTCTGGTGGTCTTGAGATAGAAGCTGTTTTTCAGTCTCCCGGTCCCAGCTTTGATGCACCTGTACTAACCTCGCCTTCTGGATGATAGCGGGGTGAACAGGCAGTGGTTCGGGTGGTTGATGTCCTTGATGATCTTTATGGCCTTCCTGTAACATCGGGTGGGCGCTGCTGCGCCTCTTCAAGTGAGTAAACTACTATATAAAGATGTCTAGCTATAGAGTCATTGCAGATTGAAAAACCTATTATACTCGAAAACACCAATTTTCCAAAATGACCACCAACCAGCAACATTGGTTCCAATTGGACAGGATGTCCATAAATAATTGGCACATACAGCCCAATGAGGCTGAAAATATTTGAGGTGGTGGGGAGAATAGAATAACATGATCCAGGTATGCCTTATGCACGTGTCCTTTAGACTTTCGTTATTTATGGAGATATGGCCATGTGAATCCTGTCCAATATGGCCCGATGGAGCTGGTTGGTGGCCATTTTGGAAATCTGAGTATAATCAGGGGTGTGGTGCGGCCAGAGCAGGTCACTTAATGAATGATTCCTTAGTATTCTACCTAACAGCCTGAATATAATAGTATACTATAACATTACTGTAAGACCAAAAACACCACGTAATTTCTTATGAGATTTAAGTATGATTGTGCTGAATGGTCATGTTTTTTTCTCATCATAACTAAACAGTGCGCCCGTCGGATAAATGTGCTCTGGTGGAAACAACACCGGCAGGCTAGTCTGTGCCTTGTTAATATCATCTGCTATGAAATCCAATGAAATAGTATGTGATCTTAATGGTTATGTGATCTTAATGGTTATGTGATCTTAATGGTTATGTGATCTTAATGGTTATGTGATCTTAATGGTTATGTGATCTTAATGGTTATGTGATCTTAATGGTTATGTGATCTTAATGGTTATGTGATCTTAATGGTTATGTGATCTTAATGGTTATGTGATCTTAATGGTTATGTGATCTTAATGGTTATGGGTTTTGCATTCAGATGCAGCTTGGACATTTGACGATGACAGTGATGATGGCCTATTTTTAAATGTTACAAAGATTTATGCAAGTCACTGTGTGTAGGTGTCACGAGAATGTTTATCCCAATGGTTGAAATCAACTATCACTCAAGCTTTGTCTATTTCCCCAGAGGTCGGTTAATAAAGAATTAGACAAAGTCCCAGTCTGCAATAGATCAATATTTTATTCTGAAAATCACTCTGAAAATCATACAATACACATAGCCTTTTATACCTCACACACACACACACACACACACACACACACACACACACACACACACACACACACACACACACACACACACACACACACACACACACACACACACACACACACACACACACACACACACACACACACACACACACACACACACACACACACACACACACACACACATGAACTCACATCAGTGAACTCACATCAGTGAAAACTCCACCTCTCTGTATTTTTCCAAAGTTCACATACATTGTTTATCACCCTTCTGCAACATGTTTCATCGTTATCACAAGTTGACAGTTCAGTTGTCCTTGAATATCTTCCCAGCTCATATTGCAAAATAGTAACACAATGGCCTAATCACACACATTGTTGAATTATGACTCATTATTATAGCCTTATAATTCTAATACATTTCACACAGTTATACAGTTTCAGGGTGGAATTATTTAGTCATTACTTTAAACATATTAATTTATTTATCCGTAGGCATACGTTGCATTTGGATAATGTGTTTTTGCATATAAAATTATATTATTCAACAGGCTAATTGTGATATACACTACACCACATTTTACGTTACATTTACATTTGAGTAATTTAGCAGAGGCTATTATCCAGATCGACTTACATTTAGTGCATTCATTTTAAGATAGCTCGCTGGGACAACCACATATCACAGTCATAGTACATGTTTCCTTAATTAAACAGCTTGGAAAATTCTGGAAAATTATGCCATGGCTTTAGAAGCTTCTGGTGGGCTAATTGACATAATTTTAGCCAATTCGAGGTGTACCTGTGGATTTATTTCAAGGCCTACCTTCAAACTCAGTGCCTCTTCGCTTGTCATCATAGGAAAATCAAAAGAAATCAGCCAAGACCTCAGATAGAAAATTGTAGACCTCCACAAATCAATCCCAGAACAACAACAAAGGACCTTGTGAAGATGCTGGAGGAAACAGGTACAAAAGTATCTATATCCACAGTAAAACGAATCCGATACCATAATAACCCGAGAGGCCGCTCAGCAAGAAATAAGTCACTGCTCCAAAACCGCCATAAAAAAAGCCAGACTTTTTGGAGAAATATTCTCTGGTCTGATGAAACAAAAATAGAACTGTTTGGAGGAAAAATGGGGAGGCTTGCAAGCCGAAGAACACCATCTCAACCGTGAAGCACGGGGGTGGCAGCATCATGTTGTGGGGGTGCTTTCCTGCAGGAGGGACTGGTGCACTTTACAAAATAGATGGCATCATGAGGAGGGGAAAATTATGTGGATATATTGAAGCAACATCTCAGACATCAGTCAGGAAGTTAAAGCTTGGTCGCAACTGGGTACAATGACCCCAAGCATACTTCCAAAGTTGTGGAAAATGGCTTAAGGACAACAACAAAAAAGCCCTGACCTCAATCCTATGGAAAGCCCTGACCTCAAAGCCCTAACTCCTATAGAAAATTTGTGGGCAGCTCTGAAACGCGTGTGTGCGAGCAAGGAGGCAATACAAACCTGACTCAGTTACACCAGCTCTGTCAGGAGGAATGGGCCAACATTCACCCAACTTATTGTGGGAAGCTTGTGGAATGCTACCGGAAACATTTGACCCAAGTGAAACAATTTAAAGGCAATGCTACCAAATACTAATTGAGCCTCTAAAAGAAGAAGTTACAGGTCTGTGAGAGCCAGAAATCTTGCTTGTAGGTGACCAAATACTTGTTTTAAAAATCCTACAATGTTATTTTCTGGATTTTCTTCTTCTCATTTTGTCTGTCATAGTTGAAGTGTACCTATGATGAAAATTACAGGCCTCTCTCATCTTTTGAAGTGGGAGAACTTGCACAATTGGTGGCTGACTAAATAGTTTTTTGCCCCACTGTATATATTTAATGATTAGAATATTCCACCCTGAAACCATATGATTGTATGAAATTGATTAGAATCATGAGATCATGAGATTCTAATGATGTGTGTTGTTTTAGTAAGTAGAATTATATTTCCGTGAGTGGAAAAGTATTTGATCCCCTGCTGATTTTGTACGTTTGCCCACTGACAAAGTAATGATCAGTCTAAATCAGCAGGGGATCAAACACTTTTTTCCCTCACTGTAACAATATATCTGTGCAATATGTCCATTATAGTATCTTAAAAACAGACTCTCTGAGCAAGATTCGGTGCCGACCTTGGCTGGGGGCCACTGAGAGTACTTCCCAGGGTATCCCTATCTTGAGGGAGGACGGGGAGTGATTCTCACGGCCTCCCCTAATCTTTGTTGGCTGGGTAGCAGGACAGTATGTGCGTAGGATACCTACTGTTTGTGTGAAAGTATGTGCACAGCTATAAAATGGATGTATTTGTATTATTGACTTTAGAACATTCTCTGAATAAGCTGAGTCTTTGACTAATTATTATAATACACATGTGTCAGGACCCGGTTACGAACCCGGGTCTCCGGAGTGAGAAACAGTCACTTAACCAACTGAATAGTCGGCAGAACCCAAAAGATGAGGCAGACACAGTAGTACTTGAGACGGTGTATTTAATGAAGTAAAAAGTGAAGTTCTTCAGGAAAACATGTAACTCCACAACCTCAAAAGGAATTCCACAAGAACAAAGGTAATCCTCCAAGACATAAAAGGTAAATCCACAAGGTGGAAGGTATAGCACAAAAAGCCTCAAAAGATACTCAAAAACAAACAAACAAGAACAAAAAACAGAATTCCACAAGAGAGTCCACCGGGATCAACAAGAGTTCACAGAGTACTAGGGCTGGGTGCTAACATACAAACACAGAGCAAAGAACTGAGGAAAACAAAGGGTTTAAATACAATCAGGGGAAACGAGGCACAGGTGCAAATAATAATGGGGATCAAGGGAAAACAAAAGGTCAAAAGGCACAATGGGGGCATCTAGTGACCAAAAACCGGAACAACCCTGGCCAAATCCTGACACCATGGTCTTACAAACCTTGGGGATTGGTCAGAGCTATTGTTTGTTAGTTATTATCATTGGGATTTAAATTCTTGTGATAACGTCTGACCTACTGGGAATGTGATGAAAGAAATAATAGCTGAAATAAATCATTCTCGCTTCTATTATTCTGACATTTCACATTCTTAAAATAAAGTGGTGATTCTAACTGACCTAAGACAGGGAATTTTTACTAGAATTAAATGTGAGGAATAGTGAAAAACTGAGTTGAAATGTATTTGGCTAAGGTGTATGTAAACTTGCAACTTCTACTGAACATGCTCAGCCTTCATTCTGCATCCACGTGTCTAATATTTAACTCCATACTGATTCTGCTCACTACTTCTGAGAAAACAGTATAGGAACTGGAAAATTTCCAAACTTCTGGAAATTCTCCAACACTGCAAATATGCAAGTAACTATTTCCCTGTACCGTTTACACCTTCTATATGCTTGCATGTGACAAATAAACTTGGATTTAATTTGATATAGTGTGTGTTTACCAGAGATGGTAAGAACAACATGACCTGCACCAATGCCAAATTAGGATATAGCCAAGGACTATTTTTACCTGGGGTTTTCCAAATTGTAAGCTACTACTTTCACCACTTTTAGTCTTGAAAATCTTTGGTTGTTTACTACACTACCGTACTCATTCTGTTTAGCACATTGACGCATATGTGACTCCTTAAAGAGATGGGTGTGGCTAAGGCTTATGAGGGTGTGAACGATTATGAGTGGGTGTAGACAAAGAGCTCTCCAGTAGGTGTACCAACACATTCAACGGCCATTTTCTCAGCTTTCAAAGCAGAATTACTGTCCAATTGTTCATCAGCTGCAGTGTATGATATAACATTTTGTGGCTCTGAGTCTGTACTTTTATCCAATGTAAAAAACACCATTTCAAATGTTGCTACATAAGAACGAGTTGAAGTGGTCGGTCACATGAGAACATGACTTTAAATAGAACCACGAGGAAACCTGTAGGAAAGGTTTTGCTGACATACTGAAATTCCCACAGAAGAAACGTTGTTTCTTAATATTCTCTGAACTATTTGAATACATGACTTTAAATATAACCATGTGGAAACCTGTAGGAAAAGTTATGCTGAAGTACCTAAATTCTCACAGAAGAACATTGTTTTTGTAACTATTTGAGAACATTCGAAATGTCAAACCAGTTAGAGAATATTCCTAGAACATTACCAAAGTTGAAATGAAATTTAACCACGTTTGAACTTTTACGAAACCTTCTGTTAAAGTAATAAAATGCTGAGAAAATGTTTTTTGTGAGTTCCTTAAATGTGCTGAGAATGTTCCAAAACCAAGCAACTATCCTGCACCATCCCAGAAAGTGGTGGGAAGGTTGTATTCAAAATAACCATATAACAACCATGCTCTCACCAAGCTCTAAGAAACATATGGTTCACAGAATGTTATGTGGTAGCTGGGATGATTAGTATGAAATTATCTTGTATCAAGAAGGCCGATGTGCACAGGCCAGTCATGCATGTCCTGGGATGCAAATCATCATGTTCTCCCACGGAGGTAATAAGTTAACTGCATGGGTAACATGCATGGACTGCTGTCAGAGCCTACACATTCACACACACAAAACACACACGCACACGCACACGCACACGCACACGCACACACACACACACACACACACACACACACACACACACACACACACACACACACACACACACACACACACACACACACACACACACACACACACACACACACACACACACACACACACACACCATCAGAGCAGAGACATCTGGCATGCTGCAGCCATCGATCTGGCTGTCTCTCAGTTCAGGATATTAGGAATGGATTCAAGTGTGCTAACGAGAAAATCATTACACTACACATTCTAACTGTACACTTACACATGAAACTTATACTTTATATCACAAATTACAGATCTAAATGCCATCTTTTTTTGAGTGAAGGAAAATAAAGTCATTCAATACAAGATTAAGGAGAATGTGTCTTTCTAAGTCAATGAGCCAGTCATGTCACTTTGCCAAAAATAAATAATTTCCCTTGTATTTTCATATTTCACAGTTTTGCCCTGATCTCTTTTAGAGAGTTAGATGTAACAGAGCGGCAGCTCTCCACGGTGCTAAACAATTTCAAGATGTGGTACTGCCTGCAGGGCTAAACACCCATAAATACACATAGAGCTGCTGTCCATGGTGCTGCTATGACTCTGTTACTGACTTTACTGCTGTAAGTTTAAAACGGTTACTTCTGCAATCTTCTCACTATTGCTCTCCACAGAATTAGTCTGGAATCCCCACTGATATATGTCTTACACTTGGCTTTGAGCACCTTTGAGCATATGTTTTGATTTTAAGAGTTCATTACGGATGAATGGACTAGGTGATCTTCAGCCTTGATGTGATCATCAAATCAAATCAAATCAAATTTTATTTGTCAAATTTATTTGTCACATACACATGGTTAGCAGATGTTAATGCGAGTGTAGCGAAATGCTTGTGCTTCTAGTTCCGACAATGCAGTGATAACCAACAAGTAATCTAACTAACAATTCCAAAACTACTGTCTTATACACAGTGTAAGGGGATAAGGAATATGTAAATAAGGATATATGAATGAGTGATGGTACAGAGCAGCATACAGTAGATGGTATCGAGTACAGTATATACATATGAGATGAGTGTGTAAACAAAGTAAACAAAGTGGCATAGTTAAAGTGGCTAGTGATACATGTATTACATAAGGATGCAGTCGATGATGTAGAGTACAGTATATACATATGCATATGAGATGAATAATGTAGGGTAAGTAACATTATATAAGGTAGCATTGTTTAAAGTGGCTAGTGATATATTTACATCATTTCCCATCAATTCCCATTATTAAAATGGCTGGAGTTGGGTCAGTGTCAATGACAGTGTGTTGGCAGCAGCCACTCAATGTTAGTGGTGGCTGTTTAACAGTCTGATGGCCTTGAGATAGAAGCTGTTTTTCAGTCTCTCGGTCCCAGCTTTGATGCACCTGTACTGACCTCGCCTTCTGGATGATAGCGGGGTGAACAGGCAGTGGTTCGGGTGGTTGATGTCCTTGATGATCTTTATGGCCTTCCTGTAACAACGGGTGGTGTAGGTGTCCTGGAGGGCAGGTAGTTTGCCCCCGGTGATGCGTTGTGCAGTCCTCACTACCCTCTGGAGAGCCTTACGGTTGAGGGCGGAGCAGTTGCCGTACCAGGCGGTGATACAGCCCGCCAGGATGCTCTCGATTGTGCATCTGTAGAAGTTTGTGAGTGCTTTTGGTGACAAGCCGAATTTCTTCAGCCTCCTGAGGTTGAATAGGAGCTGCTGCGCCTTCTTCACGACGCTGTCAGTGTGAGTGGACCAATTCAGTTTGTCTGTGATGTGTATGCCGAGGAACTTAAAACTAGCTACCCTCTCCACTACTGTTCCATCGATGTAGATAGGGGGGGGTGTTCCCTCTGCTGTTTCCTGAAGTCCACAATCATCTCCTTAGTTTTGTTGACGTTGAGTGTGAGGTTATCTTCCTGACACCACACTCCGAGGGCCCTCACCTCCTCCCTGTAGGCCGTCTCGTCGTTGTTGGTAATCAAGCCTACCACTGTTGTGTCGTCTGCAAACTTGATGATTGAGTTGGAGGCGTGCGTGGCCACGCAGTCGTGGGTGAACAGGGAGTACAGGAGAGGGCTCAGAACGCACCCTTGTGGGGCCCCCGTGTTGAGGATCAGCGGGGAGGAGATGTTGTTGCCTACCCTCACCACCTGGGGGCGGCCCGTCAGGAAGTCCAGTACCCAGTTGCACAGGGCGGGGTCGAGACCCAGGGTCTCGAGCTTGATGACGAGCTTGGAGGGTACTATGGTGTTGAATGCCGAGCTGTAGTCGATGAACAGCATTCTCACATAGGTATTCCTCTTGTCCAGGTGGGTTAGGGCAGTGTGCAGTGTGGTTGAGATTGCATCGTCTGTGGACCTATTTGGGCGGTAAGCAAATTGGAGTGGGTCTAGGTTGTCAGGTAGGGTGGAGGTGATATGGTCCTTGACTAGTCTCTCAAAGCACTTCATGATGACGGAAGTGAGTGCTACGGGGCGGTAGTCGTTTAGCTCAGTTACCTTAGCTTTCTTGGGAACAGGAACAATGGTGGCCCTCTTGAAGCATGTGGGAACAGCAGACTGGTATAGGGATTGATTGAATATGTCCGTAAACACACCGGCCAGCTGGTCTGCGCATGCTCTGAGGGCGCGGCTGGGGATGCCGTCTGGGCCTGCAGCCTTGCGAGGGTTAACACGTTTAACCTCTTAGGCCGACCCACACCGCATTCGGTCGCGTAATCATAGCCTCAAGCTCATTACCATAACGCAACGTTAGCGATTTCTAAAAATCGCAAATGAAATGAAATAAATATGCCTGTTCTCAAGCTTATCCTTTTCTTAACAATCCTGTCGTCTCAGATTTTCAAAATGTGCTTTAGAACCAGAGAAAATCAATAATTTGTGTAAGAGTGGTGATAGCTAGCTTAGCATTTAGCGTTAGCATTTAGCACGCAACATATTCACAAAAACCAGCAAAGGGATCAAATAAAATAATTTACCTTTGAAGAACTTCAGATGTTTCAATGAGGAGACTCTCAGTTACATAGCAGATGTCCAGTTTTTCCTGAAAGATGCTTGTGTAGGACACAACGTTCCGTTTTGTTACTATGCATTTGGCTACCGAAACTAACCGAAAATTCAGTCACCTACACGTCGAACTTTTTTCCGAATTAACTCCATAATATCGACTGAAACATGGAAAACGTTGTTTGAATCAATCCTCAAGGTGTTTTGTCATATATCTCTTCATTGAAATGCCATTCCTGGAAGCCTGCATTGTTCTCAGATTCGGATGGAAAAATACTGGTAGGTGACTTTTGCGCACCAATTTCCACACAGACACCGTGCGGGACCCCTGGTAAATGTAGTCTCTTATGGTCAATCTTCCAATGATATGCCTACAAATACGTCACAATGCTGCAGACACCTTGGGGAAACGATAGAAAGTGTCCGTTCATTCCTGTCGCATTCACAGCCATATAAGGCGATCATGGAAAAAGTGCCATCAGAAATCCTGTTGATTTCCTGGTCGCTCAAGCATCTTGGTTTTGCCTGTAGGTTTTGTTCTAAGGCACTCACAGTGAAAATCTTTGCAGTTCTGGAAACGTCAGAGTGTCTTCTTTCCAAAACTATCAATTCCAAGCATAGTCGAGCATCTTTTCGTGACAAAATATTGCGCTAAAAACGGGCACGTCTTTTTATCCAAAAATGAAATACTGCCCCTAGAGTCTTAAGGGGCTAAATGTCTTACTCACGTCGGCTGCAGTGAAGGAGAGACCGCATGTTTTCGTTGCAGGCCGTGTCAGTGGCACTGTATTGTCCTCAAAGCGGGAAAAAAGTTATTTAGTCTGCCTGGGAGCAAGACATCCTGGTCCGTGACTGGGCTGGATTTCTTCTTGTAGTCCGTGATTGACTGTAGACCCTGCCACATGCCTCTTGTGTCTGAGCCATTGAATTGAGATTCCACTTTGTCTCTGTACTGACGCTTAGCTTGTTTAATAGCCTTGCGGAGGGAATAGCTGCATTGTTTATATTCGGACATGTTACCAGACACCTTGCCCTGATTAAAAGCAGTGGTTCACGCTTTCAGTTTCACGCGAATGCTGCCATCAATCCACGGTTTCTGGTTTGGGAATGTTTTTATCGTTGCTATGGGAACGACATCTTCGACGCACGTTCTAATAAACTCGCACACCGAATCAGCGTATTCGTCAATTTTTCCATCTGACGCAATACGAAACATGTCCCAGTCCACGTGATGGAAGCAGTCTTGGAGTGTAGAGTCAGCTTGGTCTGACCAGCGTTGGACAGACCTCAGCGTGGGAGCCTCTTGTTTTAATTTCTGCCTGTAGGCAGGGATCAGCAAAATGGAGTCGTGGTCAGCTTTCTCGAAAGGGGGGCGGGGCAGGGCCTTATATGTGTCGCGGAAGTTAGAGTAACAATGATCCAAGGTTTTACCACCCCTGGTTGCGCAATCGATATGCTGATAAAATTTAGGGAGTCTTGTTTTCAGATTAGCTTTGTTAAAATCCCCAGCTACAATGAATGCAGCCTCCGGATAAATGGTTTCCAGTTTGCAAAGAGTTAAATAAAGTTCGTTCAGAGCCATCGATGTGTCTGCTTGGGGGGGATATATACGGCTGTGATTATAATCGAAGAGAATTCTCTTGGAAGATAATGCGGTCTACATTTGATTGTGAGGAATTCTAAATCAGGTGAACAGAAGGATTTGAGTTCCTGAATGTTTCCTTCATCACACCATGTCCCGTTAGTCATGAGGCATACGCCCCCGCCACTCTTCTTACCAGAGAGATGTATGTTTCTGTCGGCGCGATGCGTGGAGAAACCCGTTGGCTGCACCGCCCTGGATAGCGTCTTCCCAGTAAGCCATGTTTCCATGAAGCAGAGAACGTTGCAGTCTCTGATGTCCCTCTGGAATGCCACCCTTGCTCGGATTTCGTCAACCTTGTTGTCGAGAGACTGGACATTGGCAAGAAGAATGCTGGGAAGTGGTGCGCGATGTGCCCTTTTTTGGAGTCTGACCAGAACACCGCTGCGTTTCCCTCTTTTTCGGAGTCGTTTCCTTGGGTCGCTGCATGCAATCCATTCCATTGTCCTGTTTGTAAGGCAGAACACAGGATCCGCGTCACGGAAAACATATTCTTGGTCGTACTGATGGTGAGTTGACGCTGATCTTATATTCAGTAGTTCTTCTCGACTGTATGTAATGAAACCTAAGATGACCTGGGGTACTAATGTAAGAAATAACACGTAAAAAAACAAAAACTGCATAGTTTCCTAGGAACGCGAAGCGAGGCGGCCATCTCAGTCGGCGCCGGAAGGATCATGACAACACGAACACTACACACAATCCTGGAGGAAGTTGACCATTCAGTGATGACATCCGAGTGCTTGTGTGTGTTTTCCCATCAGCTGCCGGAGGAGAGGAGAGTAGGATATTAGGGAAGGAAGGGAGGAGAGGAGGCCCAGGAGGAAAGAGAGAGACGCAGGTTCATGCAGCTGGTCAAGGTGGCTCTGTTAGAGGTGAAGCAGTCAGTGCCCTTGGTGTTTACCATGGGGAACAGAGCAGAAAGGGTCATGGTGAGAATTACAGGGGAGCAAAGGGGGGCTCAGCTACTCTAAATGAGATGTTACCTCCCCTAACTATGGGGGGTCTCTAAATAATTCTCATTTAACCATTCTCCTATTTGTTTAAAATGCAGTGGTACATTTATTTTACAGTGGTAAATATGAAAATAAGATCTTCCAATGAAACCTTTTTGTTATGTTTTAAAGCATTTATTTCTATGTGGCGGCTCTGTCCATCCAGTAGTGCTGAATTACAGCCTCAGCTGAGCTCCTTCATGCATAGCTTTTCCTTTGTACTTCCTCATTGTCGCCATTTGTTTGCCATGCGTCTTTGATTCAAATAGGCTTCATTCCAACGCATTAGATGTATCTTTTGATTTATCATTGTTTGCTTTTGTCAGTCAGCTGTTCAGAGGCTCATAGCATTGTTTTTCAGGTGTGTGGGTACTGGTGTTCTCTGTGCCACCCGTGGACAGAAGTACTAGACCATTTATTTGCCTATTTTCTGTCAATATCTGTTTTCTTTACTGTATCAACTGATGATGGTCGACTACACCACCAGACAACTGGCCTACAGCTAGAAGCCAATGTTCATCCGTTTCCATCCAACAAGTACACGTTAATGACAGTAGGCCTATAGTTGACTCTCAGGTTAGAAGCATTCGATTCTGCAATGGCATAGGCCTACATTATTGTGGATTTGTGTGCCCTAGAGAAATGTTTTCACAGTGAAACATAATGAAAGGTTACACTTACTGTGCGTTTTCTGAGATCTTCAAGATCCATGATTCGTACTGGGTTTAAGTTCAATGTTCTAATTCAATTGTTGAATGTTTAATAATGACAAATAACACAGACATAATTGTCCTTAATGTAAGGAAAGAAACCTAGTGTTTTGTCACACGATCTGTGGAGACACCAAGCATTAACTCATGAATAAAGTTCAACTCATGAACTAGGGTGTAAAACATGTTTTGATTCAACTCATCTATTATATTGAATGTAGGCTACGTGCTCTGTGTGTATTCATGTGTTTAATATTGCCTCGGCTGAGAGGGTAGGCCACCTGCTCTGTGTGTATTCATGTGTTTAAAATTGCCTCGGCTGAGAGGGTAGGCTACCTGCTCTGTGTGTATTCATGTGTTTAATATTGCCTCGGCTGAGAGGGTAGGCTACCTGCTCTGTGTGTATTCATGTGTTTAATATTGCCTCGGCTGAGAGGGTAGGCTACCTGCTCTGTGTGTATTCATGTGTTTAATATTGCCTCGGCTGAGAGGGTAGGCTACCTGCTCTGTGTGTATTCATGTGTTTAATATTGCCTCGGCTGAGAGGGTAGGCCACCTGCTCTGAGTGTATTCTTGTGTTTAATATTGCCTCGGCTGAGAGGGTAGGCTACCTGCTCTGTGTGTATTCATGTGTTTAATATTGCCTCGGCTGAGAGGGTAGGCTACCGGCAGGGGTGTAGGCCTAGTGGAGGGTAAACGCAAGTAAATGCCTTTTACACACCTTTAAAAAAAATGCATTGAAAGCATAGGGAGTGTTTTTTTTTGTTTTTTTACAGCGAACGACAATCAGAGTTGACCTACATCACTTGCTACTGGTAGGCCTATTTGGAGTACATGGTAATACACATTGTAGACCAGTCCAGTAAGTTGACCCTGTGTTAGGGTGACCATCCTATTTGTCTCGGGGCAGTTTCAGCCCTATTTTAGGTGTCTCGACTTTTCAGGCTGCAAAAAAGTTTGTCAGCAAGGCACATCAATTTATGTAGCATTAATGTATCCCTAATCAATGACCTTAGCTGAATGTCATTAGGCACACTTCTTGGTGTTTTGTAACAGATGTCTATTTCCATTTATTAAATGGCACAAGTACATGCAGTTTGGATGTTGGAATTAGTTGGACAAACATGCCTACTGTACTTTTTGAAGAGATTTGTTTGACAATCAGATGAAAATATCATGACTGGCTGTGTTCATGCCATATTAAAAGGTCATTATTTTGACAGTTTAAATGACATCTTTAATATTAGGTCTTGGAGAGGGTCCTCTGTGTTTGGTCTCTCTATGCTGTGTGTGTGTTTCTGAAAGGTTGTGTGTGTGTGTGTGTGTGTGTGTGTGTGTGTGTGTGT
This sequence comes from Oncorhynchus gorbuscha, assembly GCF_021184085.1. Lineage (NCBI taxonomy): Eukaryota > Metazoa > Chordata > Actinopteri > Salmoniformes > Salmonidae > Oncorhynchus > Oncorhynchus gorbuscha. Next base: position 39,993,857 of record NC_060173.1, on the reverse strand, counting down.
GTGTGTGTGTGTGTGTGTGTGTGTGTGTGTGTGTGTGTGTGTGTGTGTGTGTGTGTGTGTGTGTGTGTGTGTGTGTGTGTGTGTGTGTGTGTGTGTGTGTGTGTGTGTGTGTGTGTGTGTGTGTGTGTGTGTGTGTGTGTGTGTGTGAGAGAGAGTGACAGTGTAAGTGTGTGTGTGAGTGTGTGGATAGAGACCTATGAGTATGCATAGTAATGCAGATAGTCAGTGCAGCTAGACAGTGATGGTATCCATGATAAGCTATTTAGCAGTGAGAGAGAGAGAGAGAGAGAGAGAGAGAGAGAGAGAGAGAGAGAGAGAGAGAGAGAGAGAGAGAGAGAGAGAGAGAGAGAGAGAGAGAGAGAGAGAGAGAGAGAGAGAGAGAGAGGTTGTGTACAGCGGGAGGAAAATGGAGAATGAAAGGCCACATGCCAGCAGCCCAAAAAGGTCACCTGGAGTAAACACATATATCACATGCACCCCGGTGCGATGGACATAAACTCACCTCCTGACATTAATAGACACACAGAATGTACACCCTCCCCAACACACAAATATGCACAGCTACAAATGCTACATATCAGGCTCCCGAGTGGCGCAGCAGTCTAAGGCACTGCATCTCAGTGCTAGAGGCATCACTACAGGCCCTGGTTTAATTCCAGGCTGTATCACAACCGGCTGTGATTGGGAGTCCCATAGAGCGGCGCACAACTGGCCCAGCGTCCGCTTTGGACGGGGTTGGCCGTCATTGTAAATAAGAATTTGTTCTTAACTGACTTGCCTGGATAAATAAAAAAATAGATGTAGTCACACTATGTTCACTTCTATAAGCCTTGCTACTCTACTCCTTCTTTATTCTCATTCATGAGCTGCACATTCAGACACCCACTTAAATCAAATCAAATCAAGCTTTATTTATACAGCACATTTCAGACATTGAATGCAACACAATGTGCTTTACAGGAAAAAACAAGGAAATATTTACTACACAACAAACACAAGTTAAAAAACAAAAGAATGACACAAACTGAACAACTATCTGGTCCTAGGCTTTGGGATAGTCCTTTTGTTTGAGGTGTGTAGGTCCCGTGTGACTCAGTTGGTAGAACATAGTGCTTGCAATGCCAAGGTTGTGGGTTCAATTCCCACAACCTTAATTTCAAAATGTATAGAAATGGATGAGTGCTCTGGAAAAGTGTCTAATAAATTACCAAAACGTAGTTAAAAAGCCAGTTCCTGAGTGACTTACAGAGTACATAACTTAAAAGGATGTTTTGGGGAAGACAATTGTGGATTGATTTAAAAACCAATAGAAAAGTCTTAAAACAACAATACACTCCTAGTTATTTTGTTCAACATACTGCACAATAATCATTCACAGAACACTTCCCACCTCACCCCCAATCAAATGTTTTGAGCACAAACAAACAAGTTGGAGGCAGAAAGGACAGTATTGTGAATGAGAGGCATATTTCCACAGTGGGCCTCCTCCAGCTAACGTGTCTGCAGACTGTGTGTCAGATGCAGGCGTGTGTTAGTTTCAGTTTGTATTTATTGGTTGTGCTATATGACGGAAGTGCTGATGAATCCCACTAGACTGCAGTAAGGTGAGCAACATTCCAGCAAACAAAGAAGCCAGCTTCCATTTCACCAAGTCTGAGTAATTCAATTAGGAGCGGAAATAAATAGCTCCTGTATTTAACACAGTCTGGGAGCTGCTCTGGTTTAACATGGTACATATGCAAATAGTGATTTTTACAGCACCTTCCAGTGTGAGTCATGCAGGAAACTAGGGAGCGATGCTATCTGAGGGTGAGCTCTGCTGACTGCTGCAATAGAATCTACACACACACAATTACAGCAAGACTGCACTGACACAGATGTCATCAACTAACTATGTTGTGTGTGTGTGTCGGTGAGGACGTACGTGCATGTGTATAGGTAATGTGCATCCATGCATGTTCATGTGTCAAACAGAGTGGGCGAGAGAGAAAGGTCAATTTTTACCACACTCATGCCAGCAACTGCTGAAAGCGCGCTTAATCACAGGGCCATTAGGAAAACCATATGATTACATTCACCACCTCCACAGTATTAATCTCTCTCTCACTCACTCTCTCACTGCCTCCCCCTCTCCCTCACTTCCTGGCTGGCACTGGGAGAAATGCCAGAAAGCCTCTCCAGCCACATGCCTCTATTCCATTTCCAAGAAATACATTAGAAATCTGTTTAATGCGGGACCAGCGAGTTCAAACCAAACAAGTTGTGAGATACTGCTCATAAAAGCCCACTATAGGAATTTTCTTTGTCATATAAAAACATTCTGCGTCATGTTCTTCCTATTGTAATCTTGATGAAGCGCTTTAGTCTGTGCTTGTACAGTAATCCACTGCATTCTACTCCTACCTATCAGTGTCAAAGTTCAAATCAAATCAAACTGTATTTGTCACACAACAGAATACAACAGGTGTAAACCATACAGCAACATTCTTGCCTACAAGTTCTTCCTCAACAATCCAGAGCTTAATATCAGTGGTATGAAATAGAACATTCAGAATATGATATTTAAAAAAGCACGGAAAAAACACTAGGTCAGATAAAAATAACAACACAGAAGAAATAAAAGACACACGCATGTAAGCTACTGTATGCAAGGCCAGTACCAGTGCCATGTAAATGTTCAGGGGTAGGGTGGAAGATGTGGTAATATGTACATGTGGGTTAGCTGACAACATTGTGAAAACGACGTGCACGTCTAAACGGGGGAAAAATCTGTGAGTTGTGATCCTGGATGGCCCAGATACCTGGATGACCTGGATGATCCTGGATGGCCCAGATACCTGGATGTCCTGGATGATCCTGGATGGCCCAGATACCTGGATGACCTGGAAGATCCCTGATGTCCCAGATACCTGTTTGACCTGGATGACCTGGATGATCCTGGATGTCCCAGATACCTGGATGACCTGGATGACCTGGATGATCCTGGATGTCCCAGATACCTGGATGACCTGGATGATTCTGGATGGCCCAGATACCTGGATGACCTGGATGACCTGGATGATCCTGGATGTCCCAGATACCTGGATGACCTGGATGATTCTGGATGGCCCAGATACCTGGATGACCTGGATGATCCTGGATGGCCCAGATACCTGGATGACCTGGATGATTCTGGATGGCCCAGATACCTGGATGACCTGGATGATCCTGGATGGCCCAGATACCTGGATGACCTGGATGATCCTGGATGGCGCAGATACCTGGATGACCTGGATGATCCTGGATGGCCCAGATACCTGGATGATCCTGGATGGCCCAGATACCTGGATGACCTGGATGATCCTGGATGGCCCAGATACCTGGATGACCTGGATGATCCTGGATGACCAACAATACCAAGAAACTGTCATGTGGGGAATTGTCTTGTCTTGTCATTGATACCACGTCTTGTTTTCAGGTGTTTTGACAGATTTCATGTCAATCCTAACATGGCTAAAAATTTGCTAGATAGCTAACCAACAACTGTAACGATGTATTTGAGACACCAAGTGTTCATTGTGCAAATGTATTTATGTTTTCAATAAACATGTTTTGCCCCATAAAGTACAGAGAGATCCTTGATGAAAACCCTCCACCTTCCAACAGGACAACAACCCTAAGAACACAGCCAAGACAACGCAGGAGTGGCTTCGAGACAAGTCTCTGAATGTCCTTGAGTGGCCCAGGCAGAGCCCAGATTGAACCCAATCAAACATCTCTGGAGAGACCTGAAAATAGCTGTGCAGCGACGCTCCCTATCTAACCTGACAGAGCTTGAGAGGATCTGCAGAGAAAACTGGGAGAAACTCCCCAAATACAGGTGTACCAACCTTGTAGCATCATACCCACAAAGACTTGTGGCTGTAATCGCTTCCAAAGGTGCTTCAACAAAGTAATGAGTAAAGGGTCTGAATACTTATGTAAATGTGATATTTTAGTTGTTTATTTTTAATACATTTTCAAAATGTATCAACTGGGTTATTGTGTGTAGATTGATGAGGGAAATAACAATTCAATCCATTTTAAAATAAGGCTGTAACATAAAATCAAGTCAAGGGGTCTGAATACTTTCCGAATGCTGTATGTGAGTGTGTGTGTGTGTGTATGTGTGTGTGTGCAAGAGTGACAGTGTAAGTCTGTGTGTGTCTGTCTGTGTGCGCGCGTGTGTGTGTGTGTGTGTGTGTGTGTGTGTGTGTGTGTGTGTGTGTGTGTGTGTGTGTGTGTGTGTGTGTGTGTGTGTGTGTGTGTGTGTGTGTGTGTGTGTGTGTGTGTGTGTGTGTGTGTGTGTGTGTGTGTGTGTGTGTGTGTGTGTGTGTGTGTGTGTGTGTGTGTGTGGATAGAGACCTATGAGTATGCATAGTCAGCGCAGCTAGGCCATGGTGGTATCCATGACAAACTATTCAGCAGCCTAATTGCCTTGAGATAGAAGCTGTCTATTAAGCTGCCCGATATAGAGGTCCTGGATGGCAGGGAGCTCAGCCCCAGTGATGTACTGCGCTGTCCCCACCACCATCTGCCATGCGATCGAGGGCGGTGCTGTTGCCATACCAAGCAATGAGGCAGCCATTCAATATGCTCTCATTGGTGCAGCTGTAGAACCTTTTGAGGATTTGAGTGCCCATGCCAAACCTTTTCAACCTCCTGAGGGGGAAGAGGTGCTGTCGTGCTTTCTTCATGACTGTATCGTGGACCATGTTTTAAGTCACTCAGTCAGGGGCCCCCCCATTTCCTGTAGTCCACGATCAGCTCCTTTGCCTAACTGACGGTGAGTGAGAGGCTGTTGTCCCGTAACTGCCTGGTCACTAACCTGCTCTCTGCAGGCTGTGTCATTGTCACCGATGATCAGGCCTACCAACATCGTGTCGTCAGAAAACTTGATCATGGTGTTGGAGTCGTGCGTGGCCACGCAGTCGTGGGTGAACAGGAAGTACAGGAAGGGGCTAAGCACACACCCTTGTGTGACCCACGTGTTGAGGGTCAAAGAGGGGTAGGTGATGTTGCCTACCCTCACTACCTGGGTTCAGCCCGCCAGGAAATCCAGGATCCAGTTGCAGTGGGGAGTGATCAGTCCCAGGGTCCTAAGTTTGGTGACGAGGAGGGGACAATGGTGTTGAATACTGAGCTGTAGTCAATGAACAGCATCCCTCACCACATTCTCACACACGAGGCTGCTGAGGGAAAAATGGCTCATGACAATGGCTGGAACGGAGTGAATGGAATGGCATCAAACACATTGAAAGTGGTTGATGTATTTGGTAATGTTAGCAGTTGACGTTACTCTTCAATAACACAAACCCCGAATCAAATCATGTGGAGGAAAATAGGTTTATTCAAAGAGGATAAATCATACATTTTATGCTGAGAGATATATTGTTATTCTCCCCTGTCCTCAGTGATGCTCTTTTAGTGATTCTCTCCAGTGGTTCTCTCCATTGGTTCCCTCCCCAGATCAAATGGACAGCATGCAGTTTTATAACCCAGCCCTAGCCTGTGGTTAACCAATTAGAATTCCTTGCAATAAAACTAGCCAATGGCCAAATAACAGGTATCCTAGTTCAGAAGACATATTCCTCCCATGTCTCTGAACCATTAATCAATCATTCCCTATTACAGAAAAAACACAATTTCCCTCAATCGTTATTGCTCTATTGACTTCTCATCCTCTTGACCTCTCGTCCTCTGTCTCGGCGTTGTGTATTTATCTTCAACATATTTTTACAGAAATATTCCATATATTCCACTCTAGCCATTGCAAGGAGCCCATCCACCCCAATTAAGGTGCCAGCAACCTCCTGGGATTCTTACATAGGTATTCCTCTGATCTAGGTGGGTGAGGGCAGTGAGGAGCGCAATGGAGATTGTGTCATCTATGGATGTGTTGGGGTGGTATGCAAATTGGAGTGAGTCTAGCGTGTCTGGGATAGTGGAGTTAATGTGTGCCATAACCAGCCTTTAAAAGCTCTTCACGATTACAGATGTGAGTGCTACAGGGCGGTAGTCAATGTGGCATGAAGCCTTAGAATTTCTTGGAAACAGGAATGATGGAAGTCATCTAAAACATGGGGATTATAGACTGGGGACAAGAGGTTGAAAATTACCTTGAATATGCCTGCCAGTTGATCTGCACATGCTCTGATCTACACATGCTCTGAGAACATGCCCTGGAATACCGTCCGGCCCCACGGCCATGCAAGTGTTGACATGATTAAAGACCTTACTCACGTCGGCCCCGGAGAGTGATATCACCCAGTCCTCTAGGTCGGTTGGGGGCCCTCACACATGGTATGGTATTGTTATTGTTCAGTAGAGCTCATTCTAGCAAGAGAAAGCGAAACAGACTTTTCTGACTAGTGAATTGGAAGTTTTAAATGAAAAGAAGCCTAGTTAATAAAGTGATAAAAGCGCTTATGGAAAACACTGAAAATGGGTCTAGTAAGTTTTAGATGCACTATTGTTAAGTGACTGTCCCACTGGATGTCATAAGGTGAATGCACCAATTTGTAAGTCGCTCTGGATAAGAGCGTCTGCTAAATATCTTATGGTATATCTTATGGAATAAGAGAAACAAAAACACAACACCCATTGTGCCTCAAGGCCAAGACAATAAGGCAACATGGGCTAGCAGCCCTGATGAAGTTTCCCTCTTCAACCAGGCCTGAGGCCCCGTCAAGAACCTGCTTCCTGTCAGACACCTGTCACTTCCTGTGAGGAGCCGTGGGCCAACTGTCACACACCTAGATTAATAAATGTCATTGCTCCTTAACCTTTACTCACCTGTCATTCAAACCAACAACACTGGCATTGGGCATGATTGTCAGCTAAGGCTTCGCCATTTGGGATCATTGATACTGCTCAAAAATATACAGTAACTTTATCTGAACTGACATCCAATAGGCATCAAACCAGCCACCCTCTCCACCCTGCAGGTCTCGTTCAGTAGAGTTAAAATGTTGACTGTGTTTTTATCTATTTACACTGAACAAAAATATGAAAGCAACATGTAAAGTGTGGGTCACATGTTTCACGAGCTGAAATAAAAAATCCCTGAAATTTTCCATACACACTAAAGGCTTATTTCTCTCAAATGTTGTGCACAAATTTGTTTACATTCCTGTTAGTGGGCATTTCTCCTTTGCCAAGATAATATCCATCCACCTGATAGTGTGGCATATCAAGAAGCTGATTAAACAGCATGGTCATTACAAAGGTGCACCTTGTGCTGGGGACAATAAAAGGCCATTCTAAAATGTGCATTTTGTCACTCAACACAATGCCACAGATGTCTCAAGTTTTGAGGGAGCGTGCATTTGGTATTCTGACAGCAGGAATGTCTACCAGAGCTGTTGCCAGAGAATTGAATTGAACGTCATTTTATAGAATTTGGAAGTATGTTCAACCGTCCTCACAACCGCATACCACATGTAACCATGCCAGCCCAGGACCTCCTGGGGGGAGGGGGATTCTGAGAAGCCTTTTGTGGGGGCAAAAAAATAATTATAATTGGCTGGGCCTGGCTCTCCAGTGGGTGGGCCTGCCTGCTTGCCTGCCAACTGGGTGAGCCTATGACCTCCAAGGCCCACTCATGGCTGCACCCCTGACCAGTCATGTGAAATCCATATTAGAGCCTTATGAATTTTTTCAATTGATTAATTTCCTTACGGTATATGAACTTTAACTCAGTAAAACTGGTAAATTGTTGCATGTTGTGTTTATATTTTTGTTCTGTATAGAACAGAGGAGATTTAAAAAATCTCAGCAGCCTACCTAACTCATTTGAAATCTAGGAAGCAGAGCTTTTGAATAAACATTTGCCTCACAGAGCTATCCCTGAATGCCCTGTGTCTCCGTGTCTGTCCCTCTCAGGTATCTAAATGTGACCCACTTCCCTTCTCCCTCCTCCACTGAAGGATTCAGCAACATCTGCTGGGGAGGTCTAGGGTCGTTCCACCTCAAAAAGCACAAGAAAGAGGATTTCGACACTCACCATCTCAGATTGTTCTGAAATAATTGATGTTATTAGAAAAAGATAAGATACAAATTCTTGCAACATTATTGTGTTGAAATTGAATTTGATCTCTGAGAAATGTAGCTAATTGATTGCATCCAAAGTGGCCATTTTCATTTATATGAGTCCTGTAATATTCAATAAATAGAATATATAATAATAAATTATACAAATAAATATAGTACCTTACATCCGATTTCGACCCAACAATTTTCTAACAATGAGGTAGACATGAGGAATCCAAAGGAATGGTCAAAAGACATCCACGGACCCTCTACACCCCATGACAATCCCACCCCAACAGCAAGTATAATATAAGTTCTCTGTGTCTGACAAGTAGGATGGAGCTGCGGCTCAGAGTATTGTTTCTTCATACTATGTCATGTATTTCCAGTGTATTTGGTGATGTTTTTTTCCCGCGTTCAGAGACATTTATCGTTGAAGTTTTTAGGATTATGTCCCATCCTACATCTTGATATGACCAGATTCTGACCACTAAATGGCGGTGTTCATGCTAGTAGGGGAAACAAGTTTGAAGATCCCACTCACCAAAGGGATGGTTCAACAAAATTACAAAATGAAATTGGTTTCCTTACCCTGTAGGCAGTCTATTGACAAGGTATGACAGCAACCCATGCTTTATGGGCCACTATTTCAAATGCTAACATTTTTGAATTTTTGGCACAAATCCAACGCAAGTCAATTATTAGCATTTTCACGCTTCATGTTCAAATCATTCTAGGGTTTTTAAAAAATGGATTGTGTAAGTCATTGATGTTACTTAATTTTTGACATGAAGTATGAAAACGCATTGGATTCGTGGCTAAAACACTAAAAAGTTAGCCTTTGAAAGAGTGGCCAGGTAAACAAAACTAAAGCATGGTTTGCTGTCATACCTTGTCCATAGACTGCTTACAGGGTAAGTAAACCAATATGTAATTTTGTAATTTGGGTGAACTATTCCTTTAACATTGGGGGGGTTAAAAAAATCACATAATAGGAGAAACAGCACCATCTGGTGGTCATAACCAAGTAATATGACACATTTCTCTGAACAGGGGGGCCATCACCAAATTCACTGGGAATACATTACATAGGATGTAGAAACAATACCGACCCGCAGCTCCATCCTACTCTACACATAGAGAGCTGATACAGTATGCACGTGGTTGTGTTGGGATTGGAGTGGGGTGGGAGGGTCCGTGGGTGGCTAATGACCATTTATTTGGATTCCCCAGGTCTTACTCATTGGTAGGATTTTTTGTTGTTGTTCAAAGTGGATGTTGGGTACTATATTTATTGACTGTTATATGAATCCTATAAATTAACATTGCCAATTTGGGTGCAATCAATTAGCCTAATTTCTCAGAGATCAAATAATTTTACAATACAATAATTTAGAAGTAATGCTAATCATCTAACTACAATTTCAGAACAATCTGTGATAGTGGGTGTCATGGCTTGCTGAAATGAACGCCTCACCAGGGAAATGTGTGTGTATGTACAGCGTGTGTTTATGAGTGTGTATCAAATCAAATCCAATTGTATTACTCACATGCGCCGAATATAACAGGTGTAGACCTTACAGTGAATGCTTACTTACGAGACCCTAACCAACAATTCAGTTTTGAAAAAATAGTATGAATAAGAATAAGAATAAGAAATAAAAGTAACCAGTAATTAAAGAGCAGCAGTAAAATAACAATGGTGAGACTATACATAAGGGGGTACCGGTACAGAGTCAATGTGCGGGGGCACCGGTTAGTTGAGGTAATATGTACATGTAGGTAGGGTTATTAAAGTGACGATGCATAGATGACAACAGAGGGTGGCAGTGGTGTGAGATGTTCAGGAGTCTTATGGCTTGGGAGTAGAAGCTGTTTAGAAGCCTCTTGGACCTAGACTAGGCGCTCCGGTACTTCTTGCCATGCGGTAGCAGAAAGAAAAGTCTATGATTAGACTGGCTGGAGTCTTTGACAATTTTATGGGCCTTCCTCTGACACCGCCAGGTATAGATGTCCTGGATGGCAGGAAGCTTGGCCCCTGTTATGTACTGGGCTGTACACACTACCCTCTGTAGTGCCTTGCGGTCTAAGGCCGAACAGTTGCTATACCAGGCAGTGATGCAACCAGTCAGGTCTCGATGGTGCAGCTGTAGAACCTTTTGAGGATCTGAGGACCCATGCCAAATCTTTTCAGTATCCTAAGGGGAAATAGGTTTTTGTCATGCCCTCTTCACAACTGTCTTGGTGTGCTTGGACCATGTTAGTTTGTTGGTGATGTGGACACCAAAGAATCAGTGTGTGTGAGTGTATATTATGTGTGTATCATGTGTATGAAAGTTCAATCATTAAAAGAGACATTGCTTGTTGTGCCAGATAGAAGAGTGAAAGCCATGAGTGACAACCCCACATTGTCCTTCTCCTATAATCATTGTTTAAAACATGATACCAGTTGTAATTGTCAATGCTACATAATGGAGGGTCCATGCCAGCAGGATGTCTGGGAGCAGGTCCAGAGCCCTGTCTGTACAAACCTCTGGCCCCTCTCCTCTGCAAAGACTGAAAAACCATTTAACTCCCATTCACATGGCCCCAACCCAGAGTAATCATCACTGTGCAATACACAAGGGAATCAAACAAAGACTTTGATTCTCATTTAACTTGGTAATTACTGCAATAAATTCACAGAATCCAATTACTTATAGGCCTATGGGTCCATTTAGAGTGTGAATGGTTATGAGAGACCAAAGAGAGTTCAGTTTCAGGTAGTCACTATCAATCACTGCATAGACTACTGAAACACAGAGGAAGAGAATGGAAGACATGGGAAGAGAGGATGTGTGATAGAAAAAAAAAGTGGAAGTAGGGAAGACATTATTAGAGCAACATAAAATGGAGACATGAGGAGAGGAAGAGAGAGGTAGGAATGTGGAGGAACATGGGAAAAAACATATGGGCTCTGACTCCCTGATAGCATAGCAGGAGGTGTTTGCCAGTTCATTAATCTAGCAGATTTTAATGGGAGAGACAGCAATCGGCCCCAAACTCCCTCAGCGAGATACCACAGGTTGAGGCATCTCCACGAACCAAATAGCCCATGGTAATTCTTTGCCACTGAGACAGGGGCTCTTTAAGTGACTATATTGTATGTTTGTTGGTGAGGTGGGACAAATAAAGAGAAAGGTGAATTGGGGAATTCCTTAACAGATGAGACCTCCTCAACAAACCCACACCCAAGTAGCAGCATGAGACGTAAAACAACAAAACCAAAAGAAATCCACAATTAAAATCACTCCACAGCCTCATAGAAGATCTATATACTTTTTCTAGCCTCTCTGGATTAAAACCAAGTGTAAAATATTACGTATTGGATCACAAAAAAAATGCAACTTTTACCAATAAAATGGTCTGACGGTGATGTGGACATACTTGGTTTACATATCCCGAAAGAAAGACATGATCTCACTCCAACATATTTTTCTAGAAAGCAAAAATAGATAAGATCTTGCTACCATAGAAAGGAAAATACCTGTCTATTTGTGGAAAAATCACCCTGATTAACTCTGGTCATATCACAGTTTACCTATTTGCTTATGGTTTTGCTTACACCTACAGCGACCTGCTTTATAAGTTATTATTTGGAATGGCAAGCCAGACAAAATTAAAGGGGCCTATTTATATAATGAATATGATTTCGGAGGGCAGAAATTATGAAATATTAAAGCATTAGACCTCTCAATAAAGGCTTCAGTCATACTAAAGTTATTTAAATATGAAATTGTTCTCTAGTAAATTAGTAAGAACATCTCACCCTATGTTTAAGAATAGCCTTTTTCCCTTTATTCAGATTACAACTGCTCACTTGGTTATTTGAAAAATGAAATAATCTACAAAATATTGTTTTTTTTAAACAAGCCATAGAAAGTTGGTTGCAATTTCAGTTTAATCCACCTGAAAAGACACAACAAATAATGCAACAAATATTGTGGTTAATTAATAAGTTAATAAGATTTTCAATGTACCGATTCCATGGCACATAGTGGTTAGAGCATGAAATCCATTTTTATGTATCACATACACCAGGTTAGCAGTGTAGCAAAATGCTTGTGCTTCTAGTTCCGACAATGCAGTAATAACCAACAAGTAATCTAACCTAACAATTCCACAACTACTACCTTATACACACAAGTGTAAAGGGATAAAGAATATGTACATAAAGATATGAATGAGTGATGGTACAGAACAGCATAGGCAAGATGCAGTAGATGGCCCGTTCCTGTAGGTTCATGCTCTACAACATCCGCAGAGTACGACCCTGCCTCACACAGGAAGCGGCGCAGGTCCTAATCCAGGCACTTGTCATCTCCCGTCTGGATTACTGCAACTCGCTGTTGGCTGGGCTCCCTGCCTGTGCCATTAAACCCCTACAACTCATCCAGAACGCCGCAGCCCGTCTGGTCTTCAACCTTCCCAAGTTCTCTCACGTCACCCCGCTCCTCCGCTCTCTCCACTGGCTTCCAGTTGAAGCTCGCATCCGCTACAAGACCATGGTGCTTGCCTACGAAGCGGTGAGGGGAACGGCACCTCAGTACCTCCAGGCTCTGATCAGGCCCTACACCCAAACAAGGGCACTGCGTTCATCCACCTCTGGCCTGCTCGCCTCCCTACCACTGAGGAAGTACAGTTCCCGCTCAGCCCAGTCAAAACTGTTCGCTACTCTGGCCCCCCAATGGTGGAACAAACTCCCTCACGACGCCAGGACATCGGAGTCAATCACCACCTTCCGGAGACACCTGAAACCCCACCTCTTTAAGGAATACCTAGGATAGGATAAGTAATCCTTCTCCCCCCCCTTTAAGATTTAGATGCACTATTGTAAAGTGACTGTTCCACTGGATGTCATAAGGTGAATGCACCAATTTGTAAGTCGCTCTGGATAAGAGCGTCTGCTAAATGACTTAAATGTAAATGTAAATGTAATAGAGTACAGTATATACATATGAGATGAGTAATGTAGGGTATATAAACATAAAGTGGCATAGTTTAAAGTGGCTAGTGATACATGTATTACATAAAGATGGCAAGATGCAGTAGATGATATAGAGTACAGTAGATACGTATACATATGAGATGAGTAATGTAGGGTATGTAAACATTATATTAAGTGGCATTGTTTAAAGTAGCTAGTGATACATTTTTACATCAATTCCCATCAATTTCCATTATTAAAGTGGCTGGAGATGAGTCAGTATTTTGGCAGCAGTCACTCAATGTTAGTGGTGGCTGTTTAACAGTCTGATGGCCTTGAGATAGAGAATGACAAACAGCTTCTCGGTCCCTGCTTTGATGCACCTGTACTGACCTCGCCTTCTGGATGATAGCTGGGTGAACAGGCATTAGCTCGGGTGATTGTTGTCCTTGATGATCTTTATGGCCTTCCTGTGACATCGGGTGGTGTAGGTGTCCTGGAGGGCAGGTAGTTTTCCCCCTGTGATGCGTTGTGCAGACCTCACTACCATCTGGTGAGTGCTTTTGGTGACAAGCCGAATTTCTTCAGCCTCCTGAGGTTGAAGAGGCGCTGCTGCGCCTTCTTCACAACGCTGTCTGTGTGGGTGAACCATTTACATTTACATTTACATTTAAGTCATTTAGCAGACGCTCTTATCCAGAGCGACTTACAAATTGGTGCATTCACCTTATGACATCCAGTGGGACAGTCACTTAACAATAGTGCATCTAAAACTTAGGGGGGTGAGAGGGATTACTTATCCTATCCTAGGTATTCCTTAAAGAGGTGGGGTTTCAGGTGTCTCCGGAAGGTGGTGATTGACTCCGCTGTCCTGGCGTCGTGAGGGAGTTTGTTCCACCATTGGGGGCCAGGGCAGCGAACAGTTTTGACTGGGCTGAGCGGGAGCTGTACTTCCTCAGTGGTAGGGAGGCGAGCAGGCCAGAGGTGGATGAACGCAGTGCCCTTGTTTGGGTGTAGGGCCTGATCAGAGCCTGGAGGTACTGAGGTGCCGTTCCCCTCACAGCTCCGTAGGCAAGCACCATGGTCTTGTAGCGGATGCGAGCTTCAACTGGAAGCCAGTGGAGAGAACGGAGGAGCGGGGTGACGTGAGAGAACTTGGGAAGGTTGAACACCAGACGGGCTGCGGCGTTCTGGATGAGTTGAAGGGGTTTAATGGCACAGGCAGGGAGCCCAGCCAACAGCGAGTTGCAGTAATCCAGACGGGAGATGACAAGTGCCTGGATTAGGACCTGCGCCGCTTCCTGTGTGAGGCAGGGTCGTACTCTGCGGATGTTGTAGAGCATGAACCTACAGGAACGGGCCACCGCCTCGATGTTGGTTGAGAACGACAGGGTGTTGTCCAGGATCACGCCAAGGTTCTTGGCGCTCTGGGAGGAGGACACAATGGAGTTGTCAACCGTGATGGCGAGATCATGGAACGGGCAGTCCTTCCCCGGGAGGAAGAGCAGCTCCGTCTTGCCGAGGTTCAGCTTGAGGTGGTGATCCGTCATCCACACTGATATGTCTGCCAGACTTGCAGAGATGCGATTCGCCACCTGGTCATCAGAAGGGGGAAAGGAGAAGATTAATTGTGTGTCGTCTGCATAGCAATGATAAGAGAGACCATGTGAGGTTATGACAGAGCCAAGTGACTTGGTGTATAGCGAGAATAGGAGAGGGCCAAGAACAGAGCCCTGGGGGACACCAGTGGTGAGAGCACGTGGTGAGGAGACAGATTCTCGCCACGCCACCTGGTAGGAGCGACCTGTCAGGTAGGACGCAATCCAAGCGTGGGCCGCGCCGGAGATGCCCAACTCGGAGAGGGTGGAGAGGAGGATCTGATGGTTCACAGTATCGAAGGCAGCCGATAGATCTAGAAGGATGAGAGCAGAGGAGAGAGAGTTAGCTTTAGCAGTGCGGAGCGCCTCCGTGATACAGAGGAGAGCAGTCTCAGTTGAATGACTAGTCTTGAAACCTGACTGATTTGGATCAAGAAGGTCATTCAGAGAGAGATAGCGGGAGAGCTGGCCAAGGACGGCACGTTCAAGAGTTTTGGAGAGAAAAGAAAGAAGGGATACTGGTCTGTAATTGTTGACATCGGAGGGATCGAGTGTAGGTTTTTTCAGAAGGGGTGCAACTCTCGCTCTCTTGAAGACGGAAGGGACGTAGCCAGCGGTCAGGGATGAGTTGATGAGCGAGGTGAGGTAAGGGAGAAGGTCTCCGGAAATGGTCTGGAGAAGAGAGGAGGGGATAGGGTCAAGCGGGCAGGTTGTTGGGCGGCCGGCCGTCACAAGACGCGAGATTTCATCTGGAGAGAGAGGGGAGAAAGAGGTCAGAGCACAGGGTAGGGCAGTGTGAGCAGAACCAGCGGTGTCGTTTGACTTAGCAAACGAGGATCGGATGTCATCGACCTTCTTTTCAAAATGGTTGACGAAGTCATCTGCAGAGAGGGAGGAGGGGGGAGGGGGCGGAGGATTCAGGAGGGAGGAGAAGGTGGCAAAGAGCTTCCTAGGGTTAGAGGCAGATGCTTGGAATTTAGCGTGGTAGAAAGTGGCTTTAGCAGCAGAGACAGAGGAGGAAAATGTAGAGAGGAGGGAGTGAAAGGATGCTAGGTCCGCAGGGAGGCGAGTTTTCCTCCATTTCCGCTCGGCTGCCCGGAGCCCTGTTCTGTGAGCTCGCAATGAGTCATCGAGCCACGGAGCGGGAGGGAGGACCGAGCCGGCCTGGAGGATAGGGGACATAGAGAGTCAAGGGATGCAGAGAGGGAGGAGAGGAGGGTTGAGGAGGCAGAATCAGGAGATAGGTGGGAGAAGGTTTGAGCGGAGGGAAGAGATGATAGGATGGAAGAGGAGAGAGTAGCGGGGGAGAGAGAGCGAAGGTTGGGACGGCGCGATACCATCCGAGTAGGGGCAGTGTGGGAGGTGTTGGATGAGAGCGAGAGGGAAAAGGATACAAGGCAGTGGTCGGAGACTTGGAGGGGAGTTGCAATGAGGTTAGTGGAAGAACAGCATCTAGTAAAGATGAGGCGAGCGTATTGCCTGCCTTGTGAGTAGGGGGGAAGGTGAGAGGGTGAGGTCAAAAGAGGAGAGGAGTGGAAAGAAGGAGGCAGAGAGGAAAGAGTCAAAGGTAGACGTGGGGAGGTTAAAGTCGCCCAGAACTGTGAGAGGTGAGCCGTCCTCAGGAAAGGAGCTTATCAAGGCATCAAGCTCATTGATGAACTCTCCGAGGGAACCTGGAGGGCGATAAATGATAAGGATGTTAAGCTTGAAAGGGCTAGTAACTGTGACAGCATGGAATTCAAAGGAGGCGATAGACAGATGGGTAAGGGGAGAAAGAGAGAATGACCACTTGGGAGAGATGAGGATCCCGGTGCCACCACCCCGCTGACCAGACGCTCTCGGGGTGTGCGAGAACACGTGGGCGGACGAAGAGAGAGCAGTAGGAGTAGCAATGTTGTCTGTGGTGATCCATGTTTCCGTCAGTGCCAAGAAGTTGAGGGACTGGAGGGAGGCATAGGCTGAGATGAACTCTGCCTTGTTGACCGCAGATTGGCAGTTCCAGAGGCTACCGGAGACCTGGAACTCCACGTGGGTCGTGCGCGCTGGGACCACCAGAGTAGGGTGGCCGCGGCCACGCGGTGAGGAGCGTTTGTATGGTCTGTGCAGAGAGGAGAGAACAGGGATAAACAGACACATAGTTGACAGGCTACAGAAGAGGCTACGCTAATGCAAAGGAGATTGGAATGACAAGTGGACTACACGTCTCGAATGTTCAGAAAGTTAAGCTACGTAGCAAGAATCTTATTGACTAAAATGATTAAATGATACAGTACTGCTGAAGTAGGCCAGCTGGCAGTGGGTGCGTTGTTGACACTACACTAATCAAGTCGTTCCGTTGAGTGTAATAGTTTCTGCAGTGTTGCTAGTCGGGGGCTAGCTGGCTAGCTAGCAGTGTTGTTTACGTTACGTTGCGTTAAAAGAACGACAATAGCTGGCTAGCGAACCTAGAAAATCGCTCTGGACTACACAATTATCTTTGATACAAAGACAGCTATGTAGCTAGCTACGATCAAACAAATCAAACCGTTGTACTGTAATGAACTGAAGTGAAAATGTGATACTACCTGTGAATGCGACCGGGTAGTTGAGTTCTATACAGGAGACGTTGGCTAGCGTTGGCTAGCTAGCAGAGTCACCTACGTTAAGGACGACAAATAGCTGGCTAGCTAACCTCGGTAAATTAAGATAATCGCTCTAAGACTACACACTCTAAACCTAAACAACACAATTATCTTGGATACGATGATACGAAGACAGCAAAGGCAGCTATGTAGCTAGCTAACACTACACTAATCAAGTCGTTCAGTTGAGTGTAATAGTTTCTCCAGTGCAGCTAATCAGTGGACGTTAGCTAGCTGGCTAGTGAAGACTACGTTAGGACGGCGAAATACGATAATTACGCAATTATCTTTGATACAAAGACGGCTATGTAGCTAGCTGAGAAGAAATTGCTAAGATTAGACAAATCAAACCGTTGTGATATAATGAAATATAATGAAAAAGTTATACTACCCGCGGGAGCGAAGTGCAGATGCGACCACTCGCTCCAACCGGAACCGGAAAATACCAATTCAGTTTGTCGTGATGTGAACTCAGAGGAACTTAAAACTTACTACCATCTCCACTACTGTCCTGTCGATGTGGCTAGGGGGGTGCTCCCTCTGCTGTTTCCTGAAGTCCACAATCATCTCCTTTGTTTTGTTGATGTTGAGTGTGAGGTTATTTTCCTGACACCACACTCCGAGGGCCCTCACCTCCTCCCTGTAGGCCGTCTCATCGTTGTTGGTAATCAAGCCTACCACTGTAGTGTCGTCCGCAAACTTGATGATTGAGTTGATGATTGAGGCATGCATGGCCACGCAGTTGTGGGTGAACAGGGAGTACAGGAGAGGGCTGAGAACGCACCCTTGTGGGACCCCAGTGTTGAGGATCAGAGGGGTGGAGATTTTGTTACCTACCCTCACCACCTGGGGGCGGCCCGTCAGGAAGTCCAGTACCCAGTTGCACAGGGCAGGGTCGAGACCCAGGGTCTCAAGCTTGATGACGAGTTTGGAGGGTACTGTGGTGTTAAATGCTGAGCTGTAGTCGATGAACAGCATTCTCACATAGGTATTCCTCTTGTCCAGATGGGTTAGCGCAGTGTGCAGTGTGGTTGCGATTGCGTCGTCTGTGGACCTATTGGGGCGGTAAGCAAATTGGAGTGGGTCTAGGGTGTCAGGTATTGTGGAGGTGATATGGTCCTTGACTAGTCTCTCAAAGCACTTCATGATGACGGAAGTGAGTGCTACGGAGCAGTAGTCGTTTAGCTCAGTTACCTTAGCTTTCTTGGGAACAGGAACAATGGTGCCCTCTTAAAGCATGCGGGAACAGCAGATTGGGATAAGGATTGATTGAATATGTCCGTAAACACACCAGCCAGCTGGTCTGCGCATGTTCTGAGGACGCGGCTGGTGATGCCGTCTGGGCCTGCAGACTTGTGAGGGTTAACACATTTAAATGTTTTACTCACGTCGGCTGCAGTGAAGGGGAGCAGGTTTTGGTAGCGGGCCGTGTCAGTGGCACTGTATTGTCCTCAAAGCGAGCAAAAAAGTTACTTAGTCTGTCTGGGAGCAAGACATCCAGGTCCGCGACTGGGCTGGTTTTCTTTTTGTAATCCGTGATTGACTGTAGAGCCTGCCACAAACCTCTTGTGTCTGAGCCGTTGAATTGCGACTCTACTTTGTCTCTATACTGGGCCAGTAACCAAAAAGTTGCTAGATTGAATCCCCGAGCTGACTAGGTAAAAATATGTCGTTCTGCCCTTGAACAAGGCAGTTAACACCACTGTTCCTAGGCCGTCATTGAAATAATAATTTGTTATTGAATTACTTGTCTAGTTAATTTAAGGTCAAATAATAAAATAAAATAAAATGATTTATGAAATGACACAAAATGACGCCGGACTGAAAACTTAGAATTTTTCTAATTAAATTATTATACAAAATCCTTGCAACCAATAGAATGTTAAATATATGGGGGGATACAATTTTCCCAGCTCTGCAGATTTTGCTGCGAGGAGGCAGAGTCATTAGATTATTTATTTTGGTCCTGTCCATATGTAGCTCGTTTTTGGTCACAGATCCAGGAATGGCTGAAGAATTGCAACATTTACCTAGAACTAACCTGGCAGATAGCACAACTGGGTGATTTGAAAAGTCATAGTCAATCGATAAATTATATCAAAATTATTTTTGCAAAAATGTTTATCTTTATTTTACAACCTGTAGAAACTATGATAATAGAGAGCTTCAGTACTTTTGTCAAGCATCACAGCACAGTAGAAAAATATATGGCAAATATATATCCAATATGGATGGTGTTAAGAGATAGATGGGAGGGGTTGAATGGAGCTGAAGGGTGGGACTAATACCAACAAGATAACCAATGTAAAAACATACGGGGTCTGTAAAATGTATATAGGTTCAGAACTTGTGAAATAGCACAGTTGCAAATATATGTTAAATAGAAATCAAACTGGATGGACATCAGAAATAGAGGCCAGGACTAAAAACAAACTAAATATAACCATTGTAAAATAGATTGTGTCTGTAAAATGTGTATAGTATGTATAAGCTGGAAGTAGAAGCCTGAGTGTTATTGTTTATTAGTTTAGTCCAATTGGGGGAGGGGTGTTCGGGTTTGCAGTGAATAATAAAGGAATACAAAATATAATACAAATGTCAGTGGGCACACAGCAGCATGTCTGACTAACCCAGAGACTCAAATCCACTTTACATCTTTAACCAAGATGATGTGGGAGCTCCACATCCCCACATCCCCAACACAACCTCCATTCCTAGAACTAACTAGTCCTCAGAGGCCCTGGAACACAGAACTGGTCCACCAGGCTAATCAAAATAACAATAAAACACTATTAGGAGAACACTGCCTGCTTCCCTCACCCCCACACAGGAGGCAGAAATTAAAAGTGGTACAAATATCAAACATTTTCAATTAGTAGTCCTATAACCCCACTGTGATGTGTGGCCCATTCCCAAGACAATGGAGACACAATGGACTCACAATCACGACTGCTGCCTCCATTGCATGTATGTGTTTGACTCGGGCTGTGTTGATGTCAAACAATCTGTAATTAGTGTTTTCAGGTAATATCTCAGCATTGAATTGATTAGCTATTGTATTGTATATAAAGGGGGAAATTAAAAATTTCGGATGTCCATGGTTAATGTCAAACTGCTTTCATTAGATTCATCTGTTAACCCATACTTAATTAAGACTAAGATTACACATAATCACTCCTGCCATTTTACGTTGGGGAAATCATGGGCAGTCTGAATGGAGAGGTGTGGTGTGTTCAGCTATAATCACCACTTTGTTCAGCTGCCTCTGAAAGACAATTATTTATCACAAGAAGTGAGAGTTCCATGCTAGTGGTTTCTTCTGTCTTTATGAAGCTTGAAATTGAGTCAAAGTTGAGAAAAATTATAATAGTGAATCATGTGGTTATATTTTCCTCAGAGGGACATTTCTTAATAAACAACAGCTGACCCTTGCCAAGGAACAATGTGTGTGCATGCATGCGTGTGCACAAATGTGTTTGTTTGTGTGTGTGTGTGTGTGTATTTGATTGTGCGTGTGTTTGTGTGTGTTTGATTGTGTGTGATTGCCAACAAGGGTTTTGCCACCAAGTACTAAGTCATGTTTTACAGAGGGGTCAAATACTTATTTCCCTCATTAAAATGCAAATCAATTTATAACATTCTTGACATGTTTTTCTGGATTTTTCTGTTGTTATTCTGTCTCTCACTGTTCAAATAAACCTACCATTAAAATTATAGACTGATCATTTCTTTGTCAGTGGGCAAATGTACAAAATCAGCAGGGGATCAAATACTTTTTTCCCTCACTTGTATATGAACCATGAATGTCACTAACTCAACTGGCATGATGTAGAAAAGTTCAGCCCACAGTAAATCCTTTTGACAATCAAGACTAAACCTAGTTCTCCATTGGTCTTGTAGGACTTCACATTTTTGTCCTCGTTTCCATGGGAATTGAACCCACAACTCTGGCATTGCATGTACTATGCTCTAGCAAGTGAAGTACACAGATTTAACACAGCAGTAGATGGTGCATTACTCATTCAGACCCCTTGACTTTTTCCACATTTTCTTACGTTACAGCGTTATTCTAAAACGTATTAAATGTTTTTTCACCCTCATCAATCTACACACAATAACCCATAATTACAAAACAAAAAATGGTTTTAGACATGATTGAAAATGCTAAAAAATAATAATAATGAAATATCACGTTTACGTAAGTATTCAGACCCTTTACTCAGTACTTTCTGGAAGCACCTCTGGCAGCGATGGCAGCAACGAGTCTTCTTGGGTATGACACTCCAAGCTTGGCACACCTGTATTTGCTGAGTTTCTCCCATTATTCTCTGCAGATCCTCTCAAGCTCTGTCAGGTTGCAAGTGGAGTGTCGCTGCACAGCTATTTTCAAGTCTCTACAGAGATGTTCAATCGGGATCAAGTCAAGGCTCTGGCTGGGCCACTCAAGGACATTCAGAGACTCCTGCATTTTCTCCGTTCTTCTTTCCCTCGATCCTGACTAGTCTCTCAGTCCCTGCTGCTGAAAAACAAACATAGGGATAGGGATGGTGCCAGGTTTTCTCCAGATGTGACGCTTGGCATTCAGGCCAAAGAGCTAAATCTTGGTTTCATCAGACCAGAGAATCTTGTTTCTCATGGTCTGAGAGTCCTTTAGGTGCCTTTTTGCAAACTCCAAACAGGCTGTCATGTGCCTTTTACTGAGGAGTGGCTTCCATCAGGCCACTATACCATAGAGGCCTGATTGGTGAAGTGCTGCAAATATGGTTGTCCTTCTGGAAGGTTCTTCCATCTCTACAGAGGAACTCTGGAGCTCTGTCAGAGGGACCATTGGGTTCTTGTTCACCTCCCTGACCAAGGCCCTTCTCCCCCAATTGCTCAGTTTAGCTGGGCGGCCAGCTCTACGAAGAGTCTTGTTGCTTCCAAACTTCTTCCATTGTGTTGGAACACAGGCCACTGTGTTCTTGGGGACTTTCATTGCTGCAGACATGTTTTGGTACCCTTCCCCAGATCTGTGCCTCGATAAAATCCTGTCTCTGAGCTCTACGGACAATTCCTTCGTCCTCATGGCTTGATTTTTTTCTCTGACATGCACTGTCAACTGTGCAACCTTATATAGACAGGTGTGTGCCTTTTCAAATCATGCCCAATCAATTGAATTTACCACATTTATCTAGTTGTAGAAACATCTCAAGGATGAACATCTCAAGGATGAAACAGAACACACCAGACTTTGATTTCGAATCTCATAGTAAAGGGTCTGAATACTTATGTAAATGCAAACATTTCTAAAAACCTGTTTTTGTTTGTCATTATGGGGTATTGTGTATAGATTGACAATACATTATTGTTGTTCATCCATTTGAGAAGAAGGCTGTAACGTAACAAAATCTCGGAAAAGTCAAGGGGTTTGAATACTTTACGAATGCACTTTTCCCATCGCCAACAACTGGCTAACGGCTAGCGGAGATAGTAGTTAATGACATTGTAAACACGAGGGTAAATGACCTAACCCAGCAGCAACTGCTCCATCTAAGCCAAAGAAACAGATACATTTAGAGAGCAAACAGAGAAAGTAATAGAGCCAGGGCCAAGATGAGAGTAAACCTTTGCATTCACAGAGTGGAGAGAACTAAGGGAGTTGAAGGGATTCAAAACTGACCCAGAATATGCTTTTTTTCTCGCTTGCTTTCTGCAGCCCTGCCTGTGCCCCTGGAAAGTCTGTGGCTCTTCAAATTTGGAATCCTACAGAAAGAACATGTACACAACACTTATTCAGATTGTATTATAATGTTCACTACGTGGTATTTTATGTATAACCATGCAAAATAGTTGAGTATAACACTTCTACAATCCATACACAACATCTTCATAGCCATAGCTCTCAAGACTCAAGGGACCATCCCAGTAATGTTATTAGCTAGCTAGTATAGCTAGGAGTCAGAAGGGCAAAGGATTGAATGCATACTAAATCCAAGGTTATTTTCCATGAATGCAGAGCTATGATGGCAAAAAATTACACTTCTACAATCAATACACATCTTCATAGCCATAGCTCTCAAGACTCAAGGGGCCATCCATATCAGTAATGTTATTAGCTAGCTAGTATAGGAGTCAGAGAAAGACAAAGGACTTGCCAACGCCAAGGTTATTTTCCATGGATGCAGAGCTATGATAGACCAAATTCATTCTTTTACACTGCTTTTTTTTACACAAGTGTGATAACAAATGTACTAAATGTAGCTATATTGATATTGTGTAACAGTCAGGAAAATTCACGGTAGCTAATATCAACCATGTAGATAACTAACTTTTGTACATCGCTGTGGTCCGTACAATTGACCTTATTTTTGCGCCCCAAAAACGTAATACTTCCAGATCAACTGTAATGTCAATACCATTGTAAAGCACAATTTCTCCCCTATCCAACAAAATAAATGACATGACCTCTGCTCTGCCCGTTTCTGCATAATTCAAGAAGGCAATGAGCTCCGTCTGATCTTTTAAAAATGGAGGGTGGGGAAGCGAAACTAATGCGTGATAGTGAGAAGGAGAGATCACGTGTGGGAAAACTGCTTTTTTTCACTCGATCTGTCCGATTTATCACCTTATCGCCTCTAACATGTAAATAAAACACTAAAGACTTTACATAATGTGTCATTACATACCTATTTGAAGGTTTGTGTCAAATTTGAATCGGGTTTTTAGGGCGGTGCTAAAG
Organism: Oncorhynchus gorbuscha; assembly: GCF_021184085.1. NCBI lineage: Eukaryota > Metazoa > Chordata > Actinopteri > Salmoniformes > Salmonidae > Oncorhynchus > Oncorhynchus gorbuscha. The sequence goes on along the minus strand of NC_060173.1, from coordinate 39,969,905 downwards.
TGAACTTCAGACGTAAACATTGTCTTTTGAGAGTCATGATCGCTTACAGTGACGACGCAAAAAATGACTAGGTATCCCCCCTTACCCCGTCACTGTCCATTTCTTTGTTTTTAAACGATGAGAGAAGTGCTACACCTGGTGGAGAGAGATTGTAAGACAGAAATAGTAATGTACGTTACGGCATGACACGTCACGATGTAACATATGGTCAGTTTTTTCAAAAGCTTTTATCCAAAACTATAGAGCCATTACCATGTCTATCAACGCTTGAATAGAAACAGTTCACACTCCCAATGTTGAAGTCAACAGAGTCGCTCCAGTCACATGAAGTCTTCTTTGCAGCCTCATTTGAATGTTGCAGTTGCGCACATTTGTACGGAATGGGGTGAGTATACGTTAGCTAGCTACCTTGACATTGCTAATGTTAGTTGCCTGTCTGGCTGACAACTTGAATATCACAACATGTATAACACTTTTTGTACCTGTTCTGAAGACATTGCTGCTTAAGTGAAATTAAGTTATGTTCAATCTTGTCCGTTATCGCATCGGCATCCACAGTCTCAAATTTCTCGGGTTGTCACTAGTTCTCACAGCCACACAGTCAAAACTGGCTACACTGGATTTCTGTGAATAACGTTTCCCTCTGCTGGTCTTAAGGTTCTTTCCTCTTTCCCTCTCTCTCCCTCCCTCTCTCTCTCTCGCTCTCTTCTCTCTATCGTTCCGTTTTTGCTGGGGAGGCTGTTAGGCCACAACATAACACAATTACAATGTCTCAGAGCGGATGTTGATGTTACGTCATCCCAGCGGCGACTACCAATGAGAGCTAGGGTTCCTGGGATATCGTGTTAAAATCTAGGAAAAATACTGCATTCTTGCCAGAAGGGTCTCCAAAAACACCAGTACACAAAGTTTGAATTTTTTAATGTATTTTTTAAATCATCACTGTATGTCTAATAAACCTGTGTGTGTTTATTTCATGAAAATAACTCCCAATAGATGTTCTGTCATTTATTTCCTTGATCCTCCTTTTGCAATTGAAATGCTCAGTCTAATCATGTGGGTGTGTCAATACAAATGTTTATAAAAAGAAACAGCCCTTTATCAGGACCCTGTCTTTCAAAGATAAATCTTTAAAATCCAAATAACTTCACAGATCTTCATTTTAAAGGGTTTGAACACTGTTTCCCATGCTTGTTCAATGAACCATAAACAATGAATGACCATGCCCCTGTGGGATGGTCGTTCAGACATTAACTGCTTACAGACGGTAGGCAATTAAGGTCACAGTTATGAAAACTTAGGACACTAAAGAGGACTTTCTACTGACTCTGAAAAATGCCAAAAGAAAGATGCCCAGGGTCCCTGCTCAACTGCGTGAACATGCCCATGCTGCAAGGAGGCATAAGGACTGCAGATGTAGCCAGGGCAAAAAATTGCAATGTCGGTACTGTGAGATGCCTAAGACAGCGCTACAGGGATACAGGATGGGCAGCTGATCGTCCTCGCAGTGGCAGACCACAAGTAACAACACCTGCACAGGATCGGTACATCCGAACATCACACCTGCGGGACAGGCACAGGATGGCAACAACAACTGCCCGAGTTACACCAGGAACGCACAATCCCTCCATCAGTGCTGAGACTGTCCGCAATATGCTGAGAGAGGCTGGACTAAGGGCTTGTAGGCCTGTTGTAAGGCAGGTCCTCACCAGACATCACCGGCAACAATGTTGCCTATGGGCACAAACCTACCGTCGCTGGAACAGACAGGACTGGCAAAAAGTGCTCTTCACTGATGAGTTGCAATTTTGTCTCACCAGGGGTGATGGTCGGATTCGCATTTACCGTAGAAGGAATGAGCGTTACACCGAGGCCTGTACTCTGGAGCGGGATCGATTTGGAGGTGGAGGGTCCGTCATGGTCTGGGGCGGTGTGTCACATCATCGGTCGCATCATCGGACTGAGCTTGTCGTCATTGCAGGCAATCTCAATGCTGTCCGTAACAGGGAAGACATCCTCCTCCCTCATGTGGTACCCTTCCTGTAGGCTCACCCTGACATGACGCTCCAGCATGACGATGCCACCAGCCATACTGCTCATTCTGTGTGTGATTTCCTGCAAGACAGGAATGTCAGTGTTCTGCCATTGCTAGCGAAGAGCCCAGATCTCAATCCCATTGAGCACATCTGGGACCTGTTGGATCGGAGGGTGAGGGCTAGAGCCATTCACCCCAGAAACGTCTGTGAACGCGCAGGTGCCTTGGTGGAAGAGTGGGGTAACATCTCACAGCAAGAACTGACATTGGTCGGAATAAACACGATCAGATCGTGATGTAAGGATCTGGGCCAAAAAAATCCATCCCACCTGAACAGGCTGAAATACCTTTTTTTTTTTTGCTCAAACAGCTCTTAGCATAATTTTCTAAATTTCAGAGTGTTATTATGACCTCACTGTGAAATTTGATAGATAATCACTTGTTTTAACTGCAATGCCCCTTTTAGACATCTACTGTAAAGACAAATCAAATAATTTTTTATTGGTCACATACACATGGTTTGCAGATGTTAATGTGAGTGTAGCGAAATGCTTGTGCTTCTACTTCCAACAGTGCAGTAATATGTAAACTGGGATATGCTTAACACCCTGGCCGTCCTACATTTACATTTACATTACATTTAAGTCATTTAGCAGATGCTCTTATCCAGAGCGACTTACAATGTTATGCAGGTGAATGAGGACCCAAAAGCGACTTGGCGAAAACAGAGTCTTTATTCCAGTAAAGGAAATAGGCAATACTCCTGGACAATTAGAGCAGAAAACAAAACATAAAAAACTTAATTCCACTCGTAGTGACGAGGACAGACTGGAGACTCGACCATAAACTGTAGGTTGCCTCGGGAAGGCACCGACCGTAGCAGACTCAGACACCTGCTCACACGCAGCATCTGAGGGAAACAAGACACGACAGGGCGAGACAAAGACACAGCACGGCGAACAATATACAAGGATCCGACAGGACAGAAACGGAAGACAAGGGGAGCAGGAACGGAACGATAGAGAGAAGAGAGAGAGGGAGGGAGAGAGAAAAAAGGGAACGAACCTAATAAGACCAGCAGGGGGAAAACGAACAGAAGGGAAAGCAAAATGACAAGACAATATAAGACAAAACATGACATACAAATTGGTGCATTCACCTTATGACATCCAGTGGAACAGTCACTTTACAATAGTGCATCTAAATCTTAAGGGGGGGGGGTGAGAGGGATTACTTATCCTATCCTAGGTATTCCTTAAAGAGGTGGGGTTTCAGGTGTCACCCTCAATCTCACACAAATTATCAAGGAACCTACCAGGTACAACCCTAAATCTGTAAACACTGGCACCCTCATAGATATCATCCTGACCAACCTTCCATCTACATACTCCTCTGCTGTCTTCAACCAGGATCACAGTGATCACAGTCTCATTGCCTGAAACCGTAATGGGTCCGCGGTCAAACGACCACCACTCATCATTGTCCACCACTCATCATTGTCAAACGCTCCCTAAAACACTTCAGCGAGCAGGCCTTTCTACTCGACCTGGTCCGGGTATCCTGGAAGGATATAGACCTCATTCCGTCAGTAGAGGATGCCTGGCTATTCTTTAGAAGTGCTTTCCTCACTATCTTAAATATGCATGCCCCCATTCAAAAGATGTAGAACTTATATAGCCCTTGGTTCACTCCAGACTTGACTGCCCTTGACCAGCACAAAATCATCCTGTGGCATTCTGCATTAGCATCGAATAGACCCTGCAATATGCAACTTTTCAGGGAAGTTAGGAACAAATATGCACAGGCAGTTAGGAAAGCAAAGGCTAGCTTTTTCAAACAAAAATTTGCATTCTGTTGCACAAACTCCAAAAAGTTATGGGATAATGTAAAGTCCATGGAGAATAAGAGCAACTCCTCCCAGCTGCCCACTGCACTGAGGCTAGGAAACACTGTCACCACTGATAAATCTACGATAATCAAGAGTTTCAATAAGCATTTTTCTACGGCTGGCCATGCTTTCCACCTGGCTACCCCTACCCAGATCAACAGCTCTGCACCCCCACAGAAACTTGTCCAAGCCTCCCCCATTTCTCCTTCTCCCAAATCCAGATAGCTGATGCTCTGAAAGAGCTGCAAAATCTGGACCCCTAATTATCAGCTGTGCTGCACAATCTGGACCCTCTCTTTCTAAAATTATCAGCCAAAATTGTTGCAACCCCTATTACTAGTCTGTTCAACCTCTTTTTCGTATCGTCTGAGATCCCTAAAGATTGGAAAGCTGACATGGTCATCCCCTTCTTCAAAGGGGGAGACACTCTAGACCCAAACTGTTAGAGACCTATATCTATCATACCCTGCCTTTCTAAAGTCTTCGGAAGCCAAGTTAATAAACAGATAACCGACCATTTTGAATCCCACCATACCTTCTCCGCTATCTGGTTTCCGAGCTGGTCATGGGTGGACCTCAGCCACGCTCAAGGTCCTAAACGATAACCGCCATCGATAAAAGACAATACTGTGCATCGACCTGAACAAGGCTTTCGACTCTGTCAATCACCACATTCTTATCGGCAGCCTCAACAGCCTTGGTTTCTCAAATGACTACCTCGCACGGTTCACCAACTACTTCTCAGATAGAGTTCATTGTGGCAAATCGGAGGGCCTGTTGTCTGGACCTCTGGCAGTCTCTATGGGGGTGCCACAGGGTTCAATTCTTGGGCCGACTCTCTTCTCTGTATACATCCATGATGTTGCTCTTGCTGCTGGTGATTCTCTGATCCACCTCTACGCAGATGACACCATTCTGTATACTTCTGGCCCTTCTTTGGACACTGTGTTAACAAACCTCCAGACGAGCTTCAATTCCATACAACACTCCTTCCGTGGCCTCCAACTGCTCTTAGATGCAAGTAAAACTAAGTGCATGCTCTTCAACCAATCGCTGCCCTTACCCACCCACCTGTCTAGCATCACTATTCTGGACAGTTCTGACTTAGGATATGTGGACAACTACAAATACCTAGGTGTCTGGTTAAACTCTCCTTCCAGCCTCACATTAAGCATCTCCAATCCAAAATTAAATTGAGAATCGGCTCCCTATTTCGCAAGAAAGCATCCTTCACTCATGCTGCCAATCTTACCCTCGTAAAACTGAAAATCCTACTGATCTTTGACTTTGGCAATGTCATTTACAAAATAGCCTCCAACACTCTACTCAGCAAATTGGATGTAGTCCATCACAGTGCCATCCGTTGTCACCAAAGCCCCATATGCTACCCACCACTGCGACCTGTATGCTCTCGTTGGCTCGCCCTCACTTCATATTCGTCGCCAAACCCACTGGCTCCAGGTCATCTATAAGTCTTTGCTAGGTAAAGCACCCCCTTATTTCAGCTCACTGGTCACCATAGAAGGACCCACCCGTAGCACGCGCTCCAGTAGGTATATTTCACGGGTCATCTCCAAAGACAACTCCTCTTTGGCCGCTTTTCTTCCAGTTCTCTGCTGCCAATAACTGGAACAAATTACAAAAATCACTGAAGCTGGAGTCTAACATCTCCTTCACTAACTTTAAGCATCAGCTGTCAGAGCAGCTTAACGATCATTCCACCTGTACACAGCCCATCTGTAAATAGCCCACTGAACTACCTCGTCTCCATATTGTTTTTGTTTTTTTGCTCCTTTGCCCCCCAGTATCTCTACTTGCACATTCTTCTTCTGCACATACAGTGGGGCAAAAAAGTATTTAGTCAGCCACCAATTGTGCAAGTTCTTCCACTTAAAAAGATGAGGCCTGTAATTTTCATCATAGGTACACTTCAACTATGACAGACATAATGAGAAAAAAATTCCAGAAAATCACATTGTAGGATCTTTAATTAATTTATTTGCAAATTATGGTGGAAAATAAGTATCACTCCAGTGTTAATGCTAAATTGTAATTATTTCACCACACTAGCATATTTATTGCTTTACCTCCCTAATCTTACTACATTTGCACACACTGTATATAGATTTTTCTATTGTGTTATTGACTGTACATTTGTTTATCCCATATGTAACTCTGTGTTGTTGTTTGTGTCGCACTGCTTTGCTTTATCTTGGCCAGGTCGCAGTTGTAAATGAGAACTTGTTCTCAACTGGCCTACCTGGTTAAATAAAGGTGCAATAAAAAATATCTAATAAGGAAGCTAACAATTCCCCCAAAACTATCTAATACACACAAATCTAAAGAGGTGAATGAGAATATGTATATGTAAGTATATGGATGAGCGATGGCCTAGCGGCATAGGCAAGGTGCACTAGATGGTATAAAATACAGTATATACATGTGATATGAGTAATGTAAGATATGTAAACATTATTAAAGTGGCAATTTTTAATGTGGCATTGTTTAAAGTGACTAGTGATCCATTTATTAAATTGTCCAATGATTGGGTCTCAGTGTAGGCAGCAGCTATTTAATTAACAGTCTGATGGCCTAGAGACAGAAGCTGTTTATCAATCTCTCGGTCCCAGCTTTTATGCATCTGTACTGACCCTGACTTCTGGATGATAGCGGTGTGAACAGGCTGTGGCTCGGTGGTTGTTGTCCTTGATGATCTTTTTGGCCTTCCTGTGACATTGGGTGCTGTTACGAATCCCTTTTGGCCCGACAGTCTAGGGGGGGATGGTAATAAGACCTGTAATATAACTCAGGCAAATTATAATAGTGACAAAGTAAAAGTGTGTACGAAATAACCAGGACAACTGAAATCTACCGTCAAACTCAAGGTTTATTGTAAAACACACGATAATGGGGGAGAGCAGGAGAAGGGGCTGAGCTGGACCCAAGGAAAGAATGCTCTCGATTGTGCATCTGTAAATGTTTGTCAGGGTTTTGGGTGACAGGCCAAATTTCTTCAGCCTCCTGAGGTTGAATAGGCATGCGGGTGGTCCGTTTCAGTTTGTCTGTGATGTGTACGCCCAGGAACTTAAGACTTCCACCTTCTCCACTTCGATATGGATAGGTGGCTGCTCCCTCTGCTGTTCCCTGAAGTCCACGATCATCTCCTTTGTTTTGTTGACGTTGAGTGAGAGGTTGTTTTCCTGACACCACACTCAGAGTGTCCTCACCTCCTTCTTGTAGGCTGTCTCGTCGTTGTTGGGGATCAAGCCCACTACTGTTGTGTCGTCTGCAAACTTGATGAGTGAGTTGGAGGCGTGCATGGCTATGCAGTCGTGGGTGAACAGGAAGTACAGGAGAGGGCTGAGCACACACCCTTGTGGGGCCCCAGTGTTGAGGGTCAGCGAAGTGGAGATATTGATTCTTACCTTCACCACCTGGGGGCGGCCCGTCAGATAGTCCAGGACCCAGTTGCACAGGGAGAGGTTGAGTCCCAGGGCTCCAGCTTGATGATGAGCTTGAATGGTACTATCGTGTAGAATGCTGAGCTGTAGTCAATGAAACGCATTCTGACAGGTATTTTTCTGTCCAAATTGGTAGGGCAGTGTGCAGTGTGATGGCGATTGTGTCATCGGTGGGGTGGTATGCAAACTGAAGTGGGTCTAGAGTGGCCGGTAAGATTGCGGTGAAATGATCCTTGACTAGCCTCTCAAAGAACTTCATGATGACAGAAGTGAGTGCTATGATGAAATAGTCGTTCAGTTCAGTTCTCTCTGCCTTCTTGGGTACAGGAACAATGGTAGCCATCTTGTAGCATGGGGGACAACAGACTGGGATAGGGAGTGATTAAATATGTCTGTAAACTAACCAGCCAGCTGGTCTGTGCATGCTCTGAGGACGCCTCTAACGTGGCTAGGGATACCGTCTGGGCCAGCAGTCTTGCGAAGGTTAACAAGTTTAAATGTTTTACTCACGTCAGCCACTGTGATGGAGAGGGGGGTGGCCACAGTCTTTGTTAGCGATCCGTGACGGTGGCACTGGGCAATGCAAATAGTCTGGGTAGAAATTTGATTAGATGTTCTGTTGTGTCGTCGGCAAACTTAACGCTGGTGTTGGAGTCGTGCCTGGCCATGCAGTCATGAGTGAACAGGGAGTACAGGAGGGGACTGAGCAGGCACCCCTGAGGGGCCCCCGTGTTGAGGATCAGCATGGCTGATGTGTTGTTCCCTGCCATTACCACCTCCGGACGGCCCGTCAGGAAGTCCAGGATCCAGTTGCAGATGGAGGTGTTTAGTCCCAGGGTCCTTAGCTTAGTGATGAGCTTTGAGGGCACTATGGTGTTGAACGCTGAGCTGCAGTCAATGAATAGCATTCTCAGATAGGTGATTATTTTGTCCAGGTCTGAGATAGCAGTGTGGAGTGCAATAGAGATTGTATCATCTGTGGATCTGTTGATGCGGTATACAAATCGGAGTGGGTCAGGGTTTCTGGGATAATGGTGTTGATGTGAGCCATGACCATGACCTTTCAAATTATTTCATGGCTACAGACTTGAGTTCTTCGGGTCGGTAGTCATTTAGGCAGGTTACCTTAGTGTTCTTGGGCACAGGGACTATAGTGGTCTGCTTGAAACATGTTGGTATTACAGACTCAGACAGGGAGAGGTTGAAAATGTCAGTGAAGACACTTGCCAGGTGGTCAGCGCATGCTCGGAGTACACGTCCTGGTAATCAGTCTGACCCTGTGGCCTTGTGAATGTTGACCTGTTTAAAGGTCTTCCTGACATTGGTTGCAGAGTGTGTGATCACATAGCCGTCCGGTACAGCTGATGCTCTCATGCATGTTTCAGTGTTACTTGCCTCGAAGCGAGCATATAAATTATTTAGCTTGTCTGGTAGGCTCTTGTCACTGGGCAGCTCTCGGCTGTGCTTCCCTCTGTAGTCTGTAATAGTTTGCAGGCCCTACCACATCCGACGAGCATCCGGGGGAGTACGATTTGATCTTAGTCCTGCATTGATGCTTTGCCTGGTTGATGGTTCGTCGGAGGGCATAGCGGCATTTCTTATACGCTTCCGGGTCCAATTCCTTGAAAGCGGCAGCTCTACCCTTTAGCTCAGTGTGAACGTTGACTGTAATCCATGGCTTCTGGTTGGGGTATGTACGTACAGTCACTGTGGGGACGACGTCCTCGATGTACTTGTTGATAAAGCCAGTGACTGATGTGATGTACTCCTCAATGCCATTGGATGAATCCTGTAACATACGCCAGTCTGTGCTAGCAAAACAGTCCTGTAGTTTAGCATCTGCTCCCTCTGACCACTTCTTTATAGAACGAGTCACTGGTGCTTCCTGCTTTAATTTTTGCTTGCAAGCAGGAATCAGGAGGATAGAATTATGGTCAGATTTGCCAAATGGAGGGCGAGGGAGAGCTTTGTATGAGTCTCTGTGTGTGGAGGAAAGGTGGTCTAGAATTGTTTTCCCTCTGGTTGCACATTTAGCATGCAGATAGAAATTAGGTGAAACAGATTGAAGTTTCCCTGCATTAAAGTCACTGGCCACTTGGAGCGCTGCCTCAGGATGAGCGTTTTCCTGTTTGCTTAAGGCAGTATTCAGCTCATTGAGTGTGGTTTTAGTGCCAGCATCAGTCGAAAAGTACTACAAAAAAATACAGATTAAAACTCTCTAGGTAGATAGTGTGGTCTACAGCTTATTATTACTCTACCTCAGGTTAGCAAAACATTGAGACTTCCTTAGATATCGTGCACCAGCTGTTGTTTACATAAATACACCCCCCCCCCGTGTCTTACCAGAGGCTGCTGTTCTGCACTGCCGATAGAGTGTATAACCTGCCAGCTGTATGTTTGTTCAGCCACAACTCTGTGAAACATAAGATATTACAGTTTTTAATGTCCTGTTGGTAGAATAAGTGTGCTTTCAGTTCATCCCATTTATTTTCCAGCGATTGAACATTAGCAGAACGGAAGGCTTGGGCAGATTAGCCACTCGTCGCCTGATCCTCACAAGGCACCCTGATCTTTTTCCGCAAAATCTGTGTTTCCTTCTCCAGCGAAAAACAGGGATGAGGGCCTGTTTGGGTGTCTGTATTATATCCCTCTTGTCCGACTCATTAAAGAAGAACTCTATGTCCAGTTTGAGGTATGCAATCGCAGGTCTGATGTCCAGAAGCTCTTTTCGGTCATAAGAGATGGTAGCAGCAACATTATCTACAAAAGAAGTTATGAACAATGCACTTTTTTAAATAGCATGGTTGCTTAAGAGCTGATAAGACGGCAGCCTACCCTCCGGTGCCATCTTGATTCCTCATTTGTCCTTGAGGAACCCTGGAGATACCTCTGAATGCTGGAAGTATTATGATCCTGAAGCCAGAACATAGATCCTTAACAGTGTAGAACTGTGCTGTGGCACCTGGGCAGCTCACATGGCTTGAACCCCTCACAGTCCGCACTGACCTTGTGATTAGATGCTCTGCTACCTGGAATTGAAAGATAGTGGGTTTAGTAGCCTGTAATCATGGCAGAGGCAGCTGCCTCTCTCTCCAGACCTTAGTGACACTCACACAGATTGGGTAATGGGCCTTGTGATGGTCCGGCATTCCGCTCAATAGAGAAGGAAAAATGTGTCCAGATGCCCCTGCTCTCCAGTATTCAACTCTGAACCTCAGGCTGGGGTGGTGGAGGAGAGGGAGGGCCAGGTCATTTTTAAACACAGTTGTGAAAGCTTGGAGATGACTAAGTCCACACAACGGTCTGGTAGGATCTTTAATGAGTGCATCTTTGCTTGATTCCGCCCGCTTTGTCTATTTTGATTTATCACATTTAATTAATATAAAATATTCTGACTGGCATCTAAATTGTAGCCCAAAATATTTATTGATGGAAATCAACTTTGAGGTGGAACCTGAGTGAGGATAATTTGTCTTGAATAAAGATGAGAAGGCTTTTTAGTGTGGAGGCAATATTCTTTCAATAACACACATTGTGTAAAAACTGGTATGCCATATTCTGAGGTCTACAAACACCTAAAATGACCTGGAAGTCCAGCCAAGAGCATGACATAATAACAGAAATCATAACATTTCACAGACACAAAGCCCTATTCAGAGCGAGCAAAGAAGTTTGTTTTGGTAAGGAAAGACGTTTCCTGATTGAAAACCTGCCTTTTCCGGATGCCATCATCCACACTTTCAGTCAAGGCTTTAGCAGGACTCCAAATGGATGACAATGGCTGTGTTGGAACATGTAATATAAGTACTTTGATCTGGCTGCCCAGGCGGAGGTCTCCTGAGAATAAGATGCACATTTAAATCTCTTATAGTCTGAGAGGAAATTACTCTCCACTGCACAGCCACTTTGATCACATCGCTGCTACCACTAGAATCGCGTTCTCTCTACCACTTTGTTTCATAATAGCATCAATTTACTGAATCATAGTTCCCACACCTGTCCTTGCATCTACCTACTGTCCTCCATGGGAAGGGAATATGAAAGAAAGGGTACACGGCTGATGCATGCTCATTCATTTGTTTCCAAAATGTAGTTATTGATAAAATCATGGCTGGAGGAAGAAATGACAGTAGCTACATTTCCATCCAATTGCCCACAGATTTGTATGTGAATATTCAAAAATCTGCATTAAGAAAATATGCGTATTTGGCCACCAGTGGTGTGTTTCCACCAAATCTGTGCATGTTTTGACGTAGTGCACACAAAATGTACTTTTCCGCTTAAGTTGTCAAGTACCGAATAAAAATCTGAAGTTCAATGTGTTTCCATGTATTTTACTCCACCATAGTGTTGTCACCCGGGCTGTTGTGTTGAACAGCAAATGTGCCTACTCTGATCTTGGCATGTGAGAGATAGAGTGCGGGTAGGCTGCGGGTAGGCTAGTCTACAGGATGATATTATTATGAAAAAGAGCAAGAATATGTTTATTTATCAAAAATCAGTCAAGCATTGATCATGTCACTGGAATTAGTCCATCGATTCTTGTTTAAATGAAGCATCAAGACCACCTTGCACTTTCACCACCCTGTGAAGTTCATTATAATTTATTTCATCTGTTTCCCTATGGAGACAGAAAGCTGCCAAAAGGTTGAAAATGCAGTAACAGTCAAACTATGAAATAACACATGGAATCATGTAGTAACCAAAAGAGTGTTAAACAAATCAAAATATATTTTATATTTGAGAATCCTCAAAGTCGTCACCCTTTGCCTTGATGACAGCTCTGCACACTCTTGGCATTCTCTCCACCAGCTTCATGAGGTAGTCACCTGGAATGCATTGCAATTAACAGGTGTGCTTTATTAAAAGTTCATTTGTAGAATGTCTTTCCTTCTTAATGCGTTTGAGCTAATCAGTTGTGTTGTGACAAGGTAGGGGGAGTATACAGAAGATAGCCTTATTTGGTAAAATACAAAGTCCATATTATGGAAAGAACAGCTCAAATAAGCAAAGAGAAATGACAGTTCATCATTAATTTAAGACATGAAGGTCAGTCAATCCCGGAAAATGTCAAGAACTTTGAAAGTGCAGTCACAAAAACCATTAAGCGCAATGATGAAACTGGCTCTCATGAGGACCGCCACAGGAAAGGAAGACCCAGAGTTACCTCTGCTGCAGAGAATAAGTTAATGAGAGGTACCAGCCTCAGAAAATGCAGCCAAAATAAATGCTTCAGAGAGTTCAAGTAACAGACACATCTCAACATCAAATGTTTGGAGGAGACTGTGTGAATCAGGCCATCATGGTCAAATTGCTGGAAAGAAACCACTACTAAAGGACACCAATAAGAGACCTGCTTGGGCCAAGAAAAATGAGCAATGGATATTAGACCGGTGGAAATCTGTCCATTGGTCTGATGATCCCAAATTTGAGATTCTTGGTTCCAACCGCTGTGTCTTTGTATGATGCAGAGTAGGTGAACGGATGTTCTCTGCATGTGTGGTTCTCACTGTGAAGCATGGAGGAGGAGGTGTGATTTAGTTAGAATTCAAGGCACACTTAACCAGCATGGCTGCTACATTATTCTACAGTGATACGCCATCCCATCTGGTTTTTTACTTAGTGGGACACTCATTTGTTTTTCAACAGGACAATGACCCAACACACCTCCAGACTGTGTAAGGGCGATTTGATCAAGAAGGAGAGTGATGGAGTGCTGCGTCAGATGACGTGACCTCCACAATCACCCGACCTCAACCCAATTGAGATGGTTTGGGATGAGTTGGACTGCAGAGTGAAGGAAAAGCAGCCAAGGGCTCAGCATATGTAGGAACTCCTTCAAGGCGTTTGGAAAATCATTCCAGATGAAGCTGGTCGAGAGAATTTCAAGAGTGTGTAAAGCTGCCATCAAGGCAAAGGGTGGATACTTTGAAGAATTTCAAATATTTGTTTAACACTATTTTGGTTACTACATGATTCCATGTGTTATTTCATAGTTTTGATGTCTTCACTATTATTCCACAATGTAGAAAATAATAAAAAGAAAGAAATACCATTGAATGAGGGGGTGTGTCCAACATTTTAACAGGTACTGTATATGATATGACTTTACTCGCCTAAAAACTATGGGTGGAAACGTGGTTAGTGAGGGGGAAATATTTCCTGTTGGCTGGATGACACAGACTCAGTGATCTCAATAGATGAGGATGTTATGGAGGCAGCTTGTGTAATGTTCGATTTTTGCATTGAGAACATGCTGAGAAGAGAGACAGAGTGAAAAATATATAAAGAGAGAGAGAATAGGATATCAGAAAAGGTAAATGAAATGGAAAAGGTTAAAAGGAGATATATAGAATGTGAGATTAGTGGAAAAAGATAGCAATAGGTGTGGGCGTTGAGAGATGATACGTTTGGCATAAGAGAAGACATCAAGACAGATGGATGGCTATTAAAACCCCCATAAGAAAATACTGCATTTTACTATAGAATAATGTAGTACTTACGATATAATTTTGTAGTATACTGAAGAATTCTATACTACACACAGTAGTATCGTGTGGTGCTTACTTTAGAATTTTAGGATCGATTGGACTGGGAGCTAGCTTTACTGCTAGCTGCTAGCTTTGTCGATGCCATTTTGATTTGAACATGCTGTCCTTGGGGAGCTCATGCCAGGGATTTCCTCTGATGTTCTCCCTCGATCGTGTAGAGCTTACTATATAATTTTGTAGCATACTATACTCCACACTGAAGTATCCCTTGATAGATTTTATGAGACTATTTCAAAACACAATACAACCACAGATGTGGATACAATGCATTTAGGAATCTGTAGAGAATAACACACAAAAAAGTTTAAACATCAAACATACAGCTAACCCACAATGGTATACCATTCACTGTAGTGTTTTGGTGGACATTACTATAGTATCCACTGTAGTATTTTTGCTGACATGACTGTAGTATTTACTGTAGTGTGTTTGCGGACATGACTGTTAAATTTTATACTATAGTATTCAGTGTAGTGTTTTGAGTGGGAAAAGGTTTTGTCGTGCCCTTGTCATTACTGTCTTGGTATGTTTGGACCGTAACAGTTTGTTGGTGATGTGGACACCAAGGAACTTGAAACTCTCAACCTGCTCCACGACAGCCCCGTCAATGTCAATGGGGGCCTGTTCGGCCCGCTTTGTCCTGTAGTCCATGATCAGCTCCTTTGTCCTGCTCACATTAAGGGAGAGGTTGTTGTCCTGCACCACGCTGCCAGTTCTCTGACCTCCTCACCACAGGCCGTCTCATCGTTGTTGGAGATCAGGGCTACCACTGTTGTGTCTTCAGCAAACTCAATGATGGTGTTGGAGTCGTGTTTGGCCACGCAGTCGTGGGTGAACAGGGAATACACTATGGTGTTGAATGCTGAGCTGCAGTCAATGAACAGCACTCTCACATAGGTGTTCCTTTTGTCCAGCTGAGAACGGGCAGTGCGATTGAGATTGCATCATCTATAGATCTGTTGGGGCGGTATGCGAATTGGAGTGTATCTAGGGTGTCACGGAGGATGCTGTTGATGTGAGCCATGACCAGCCTTTCAAAGCACTTCATGGCTACTGACATGAGTGCCACGGGGCATAATCATTTGGGCAGGTTACCTTCGGTTCCTTGGGCACAGGGACTATGGTGGTCTGCTTGAAACATGTAGGTATTACAGACTCGGTCAGGGAGAGGTTGAAAATGTCAGTGAAGACACTTGACAGTTGGTCTGCGCATGCTTTCAGTACAGGTCCGGGTAATCCGTCTGGCCCAGCAGCTTTGTGGATGTAAACTGTTCAAAGGTTTTGTTCACATCGGCTACCGAGAGCGTTATCACACAGTCATCCAGAACATCTGGTTCTCTCATGCATGCTTCAGTGTTGTTTGCCTCGAAGCGAGCATAAAAGGCATTTTATCACGTCTGGTAGGCTCGCGTTACTGGGCAGCTCACGTCTAGGTTTCCCTTTGTAGTCCGTAATAGTTTTCAAGCCCTGCCACATCCGACAAGCGTCAGCCAGTGTAGTAGGATTCAATCTTAATCCTGTATTGACGCTCTTCTTGTTTGATTGTTAGTCTGAGGGCATTGCAGGATTTCTTATAAGCATCCGGATTAGTCTCCCACTCCTTGAAAACGGCAATTCTAGCCTTTAGCTCTATGTGGATGTTTCCTGTAATCCATGTCTTCTGGTTGGGATATGTACGTACAGTCACATTGGGGACGACGTCGTCGATGCACTTATTGATGAAGCAGATGACTGAGATGGTGTACCCCTCAATGCCATTGGATGAATCCCGGAACATTTTCCAGTCTGTGCTAGCAAAACAGTCCTGTTGTGTGGCATCCAAGTCATCCGACCATTTCCGTATTAAGCGAGACACTTCCTGCTTTAGTTTTTGCTTGTAAGCAGGAATCAGAACGATAGAATTATGGTCATATTTGCCAAATGGAGGGCAGGGGAGAGCTTTGTATGCATCGCTGTGTGTGGAGTAAAGGTGGTCTAGGATTTCTATTTCTCTGGTTGCACATGTGACATGTGGTCCTGTGTAGCTCTGTTGGTAGAGCATGGCGCTTGTAACGCCAGGGTAGTGGGTTCGATCCCCGGGACCACCCATACGTAGAATGTATGCACACATGACTGTAAGTCGCTTTGGATAAAAGCGTCTGCTAAATGGCATATATTATTATTATTATTATTATTACATGCTGGTAAAAATTTGGTACAACTGATTTAAAACCTCTTTGGACTAGGTGTCCCGCTAGCGAGATAATTCCCACAACATCCGGTGAAATTGGAGAGCGCCAAATTCAAATGGCATAATCTTAATATTAAACATTCATGAACATACAAGTGTCTAACATAATTTAAAAGCTTAACTTCTTGTTAATCCAACTGTGCTGTCAGATTTCAAAAAGGATTTACGGCGAAAGAATACCATGCGATTATCTGAGGACAGCTCCCCACATCAAAATACTTTTTCAACCAGCACCGGCTTCACAAAAATCACAAATAGCGATAAAATAAATCACTTACTTTTTAAGATCATCCTCTGTTTGCAATCCCAAAGGTTCCAGCTACACAATGAATGCTTGTTTTGTTCGATAAAGTCCTTCTTTATATCCAAAAAAGTCTGTTAGGTTGTGAAGAATCAACAAGTGGGACACAATCATGAAGTGGAACAACATTTATTGGATATTTCAAACTTTTTTAACAAATCAAAAACTGAAAATTTGGGTGTGCAAAATTATTCAGCCCCTTTACTTTCAGTGCAGCAAACTCTCTCCAGACGTTCAGTGAGGATCTCTGAATGATCCAATGTTGACCTAAATGACTAATGATGATAAATACAATCACCTGTGTGTAATCAAGTCTCCGTATAAATGCACCTGCACTGTGATAGTCTCAGAGGTCCGTTAAAAGCGCAGAGAGCATCATGAAGAACAAGATACACACCAGGCAGGTCCGAGATACTGTTGTGAAGAAGATTAAAGCCGGATTTGGATACAAAAAGATTTCCCAAGCTTTAAACATCCCAAGGTGCACTGTACAAGCGATAATATTGAAATGGAAGGAGTGCAGACCACTGCAAATCTACCAAGACCTGGCCGTCCCTCTAAACTTTCAGCTCATACAAGGAGAAGACTGATCAGAGATGCAGCCAAGAGGCCCATGATCACTCTGGATGAACTGCAGAGATCTACAGCTGAGGTGGGAGACTCTGTCCACAGGACAACAATCAGTCGTATATTGCACACATCTGGCCTTTATGAGCCCTAGGACCATGCCTCAGGACTACTTGGACTGATGACTCCTTGCTGTCCCCAGTCCACCTGGCCGTGCTGCTGCTCCAGTTTCAACTGTTCTGCCTGCGGCTATGGAACCTTGACCTGTTCACCGGACATGCTACCTGTCCCAGACCTGCTGTTTTCAACTCACTCTCTAAAGACAGCAGGAGCGGTAGAGATACTCTGAATGATCGGCTATGAAAAGCCAACTGACATTTACTCCTGAGGTGCTGACCGGTTGCACCCTCGACAACCACTGTGATTATTATTATTTGACCCTGCTGGTCATCTATGAACATTTGAACATCTTGGCCATGTTCTGTTAGACTCTCCACCCGGCACAGCCAGAAGAGGACTGGCCACCCCTCATAGCCTGGTTCCTCTCTAGGTTTCTTCCTAGGTTCTGGCCTTTCTAGGGAGTTTTTCCTAGCCACCGTGCTTCTACACCTGCATTGCTTGCTGTTTAGGGTTTTATGCTGGGTTTCTGTACAGCACTTTGTGACATCAGCTGATGTAAGAAGGGCTTTATAAATACATTTGATTGATTGATTGATTATGGAAGAGTGGCAAGAAGAAAGCCATTTCTTAAAGATATCCATAAAAAGTGTCGTTTAAAGTTTGCCACAAGCCACCTGGGAGACACACCAAACATGTGGATGAAGGTGCTCTGTTCAGATGAAACCAAAATTGAACTTTTTGGCAAAAAATGCAAAACGTTATGTTTGGCGTAAAAGCAACACAGCTCATCACCCTGAACACATCATCCCCACTGTCAAACATGGTGGTGGCAGCATCATGGTTTGGGCCTGCTTTTCTTCAGCAGGGACAGGGAAGATGGTTAAAATTGATGGGAAGATGGATGTAGCCAAATACAGGACCGTGGTGGAAGAAAACCTGATGGAGTCTACAAAAGACCTGAGACTGGGACGGAGATTTGTCTTCCAACAAGACAATGATCCAAAACATAAAGCAAAATCTACAATGGAATGGTTAAAAAATAAACATATCCAGGTGTTAGAATGGCCGAGAATCTGTGGAAAGAACTGAAAACTGCTGTTCACAAATGCTCTCCATCCAACCTCACTGAGCTCGAGCTGTTTTGCAAGGAGGAATGGGAAAAAATTTCAGTCTCTCGATGTGCAAAACTGATAGAGACATACCCCAAGCGACTTACAGCTGTAATCGCAGGAAAAGGTGGCGCTACAAAGTATTAAGTTAAGGGGGCTGAATAATTTTGCACGCCCAATTTTTCAGTTTTTGATTTGTTAAAAAAGTTTAAAATATCCAATAAATGTCATTCCACTTCATGATTGTGTCCCACTTGTTGATTCTTCACAAAAAAATACAGTTTTATATCTTTATGTTTGAAGCCTGAAATGTGGCAAAAGGTCGCAAAGTTCAAGGGGGCCGAATACTTTCGCAAGGCACTGTATTCTTAACAAATAGTAAGACTTTCTGTTCTGTTTAATGATGTGTTTCTGTAATGAGATGGTTTCCACTCTAGCTTCCTGCAGTTAGTCTGGGCATATGGTCAAGGAAAATGGGTTTTGGCTGGCTAAAAACAGAGATCTTATATAGGATTGGATGGCTTGAGCTGACAATGACTTCATGATAAAACCTACAGCCAACATTCCATAGACAAGATGTGGTGTGTGTGACCCGAGATAGAGATAGCCTGGAAGAGTTTAGAACAATCCCTCACTGTCTCATCTTCCTGGTATCTGGGAAACTAAGCTGGGTTTTGGGTAAAACAACATCCCATGCACATAAACAGGAGATGGACCAAGGTGGCTTATGGGAGGGGAGGAACCAGCCTGACTAAGCATTTTTAGGTCCTAAATAAGATCACTGTTTTTTCATTATCAGTTAAGCTCTAGGCAACATGCACTTCAGTGTGCTGTTGACCAGTTTCATTATTGCAATAATTAATATTGATTTAAAGATGATTGTTTGAATAATTGTCCAAGTCTCTCTCAGTATACATGTATTTCAATGACAACTGCAAAAACATTCTGGCTATGGATACGGAGAACATCAACACATTAACATCATAGGGCTCCCGAGTGGTGCAGCGGTCTAAGGCAATGCATCTCAGTGCAAGAGGCGTCACTACAGACCCTGGTTTGAATCCAGGCTGTATCACATACGGACATGATTGGGAGTCCCATAGGGCGGTGCACAATTGGCCCAGTGTCGTTCGGGTTTGGCCGGGGTAGGCCATCATTGTAAATAAGAATTTGTTCTTAACTTCTTAGGGCTAGGGATTGGCTCGACAACATCCACTGAAAAGGCAGAGCGCGAAATTCAAATATAGTTTTTTAAAATATTTAACTTTCATACATTCACAAGTGCAATAGACCAAATTAAAGCTTAACTTCTTGTTAAGGTATTTAGCAAACATAGGACTACATTTTGTTATTTTGTTTCTGTAAACCATTTATCAAACCATAACAGACTAACATTGGAATTGGAGTTGATTCCAAGGAAAATACATAAAAGACCATAAATACACAACCACATATTTTGCCATTGAGCACATTCTCAGTGGCCAGTGAGGGGTCAAGCCTCGACACACCCACAACTTATTTATCAAAAACCAGCCCTTTAGTGCTAACGCCAGATAGAGCACCGATTATTGTGATAGTGAAAATAGCAAAAATATTTCTGACACACCCCATGCTACCGCCTGCGCTTAGATTTACCATTGTGTTAGGTTTGTTAAAATAGAGCTGACGTGAGATATGGCTTGGAAAACGTACCTCAATCTAAGGATGAAAAAGGGTTGTACTCCGAATTGTCCCCTTATCCCAACTGTTCAACTGTGAAGATTGAACGACTACTGCCGTTTTCCTCCTCATGCTAGCACTAGCAACAGCAGCCTGATAGAATGGCAAGTCACGTTGAACATCTAAGGAGCTGATTTGGCTGACACTGCCATTCCAAAATGGCTGCTGTGGCTTCTGGTACCTAACATGAGGACGAAAATGTCAGTTTTACAGAAAAAAATGCAATTGTTCATAGTGATACTGGAGCGCAAAGGGATGCATTGAAATTGATAAGCAGTTTACTTTGAAGCAGTTTGTTGATGCTTGTATCACTTTATCAGAAGCACATGATCAGTGATGTTGGAATGATGTCCAAAACTTAATTTTGTCAAACAACCATCTAATTGGTTTGGTACTGATTTGGTACTGGTAAAAGACAAAACTTCTACCCTGTGCACGCTCTTCAACCAGCAGCTGCTACTAGTGTACACTGTTTTGATCAAAGCTTCAAGTAATTTTCGACACAATTGGCCAGAAATGCTCAATGCTTCAGGAAGCTTAGTTTCCCCATCACTAGTTGTTCAATCTTCTCGTGTAACAGTTGGGATAATGGGACAATTAGGAGTGCAACCCATTTTTCATGCTTGAATTGAAGTATGTTTTCCAAGGCATATCTCATGTTGGCTCTGAGGTGTCTTAATAAACACAGGAATGCTGTCCGACCCTAGTGCAGCTGTAAACAAGCGGGTCGGATCTGCTGGCTATGCCTCTGCCTGCTGTTTAAAACCTCTTAAGCTTACCCCTTACTTTTTCGAACATTCTGTTAAAAATTGCGCAACATTTCAGTGTCCTGCTACTCATGCCAGGAATATAGTATATGCATATGATTAGTATGTGTGGATAGAAAACACTCTGACATTTCTAAAACTGGTTAAATCACGGCGGTGACTATAACAGAACGTGTGTTTCATCGAAAAGCGCAAGAAAAACTGATCACCGAAAACTGGAAAAAATATCAATGCGCCACTTGCATGTATTGTCTATGGGAAAGCAAATTACATGGGGCTGAGATTGCAAATCCTACAGCTTCCACACGATGTCGCCAGTCTTTTCAATTGCCTGGGCTTTGTTTCTTGGTCAAACGAGTAAGAGAGAGCCCATTCCTTCCGGTCTCCGACAGGATGTTTTGGAAGAGAAATTTCCGACCATAATTTGAAGACGTGGAGCTATTGAATACACATCGCCCGTGATCAATTTGATAGATTATTAACGTTTACTAATACCTAAAATTGGATTACAAATGTATTTCGAAGTGTTTTGTGAAAGTTTATCGTAGACTTTTTTTTTAAATGACGTTGCGTTTTAAAACGGTGTTTTTTCCTGGATCACACACTTTTCATAGATCGATATTTATGGTATATATGGACCGATTTAATCGAGAGAAAAAATACCCAATAGTGATGTTTATGGGACATCTAGGAGTGCCAACAAAGAAGCTCGTCAAAGGTAATGAATGTTTTATATTTTATTTCTGCGTTTTGTGTAGCGCCGGCTATGCTAATTATTTTGTTTACGTCCCCTTCAGGTATTTCGGGGTGTTGCATGCTATCAGATAATAGCTTCTTATCCTTTCACCGAAAAGCATTTTAAAAATCTGACTTGTTGGCTGGATTCAAAACGAGTGTAGCTTTAATTCAGTACCCTGCATGTGTGTTATAATGAACGTTTGAGTTTTAACGAGTGCTATTAGCATTTAGCGTAGCACATTTGCATTTCCAGATGGCTAGATGGGGCGCCTGCGTGTCGGGTGGGCTTAATAGGTTAACTGGAGTCCCACAGTAGAAGGGCATTACCATAACACTCACCTAAACCTCAATCAGTTACAATTTGTAAGTGAATAATACAGAGGCTTGCAAAAGTAACCCCCTTGGCATTTTTCCTATTTTGTTTCTCGGGTGCCCTGAAGCCTTCTTTTCAACAATTGAACCGCTCTCCTTGAAGTTCTTGATGATCCGATAAATGGTTGATTTAGGTACTGGCAGCAATTTCCTTGCCTGTGAAGACCTTTTTGTGCAAAACAATGACAGCACGCGTTTCCTTGCAGGTAACCATGGTTGGCAGAGGAAGAACAATTTCCAAGCACCACCCTCTTTTTGAAGCTTCCAGTCTGTTATTCGACCTCAATCAGCATGACAGAGTGATCTCCAGCCTTGTCCTCGTCAACACTCACACCTGTGTTAACGAGAGAATCACTGACATGATGTCAGCTGGTCCTTTTGTGGCAGGGCTGAAATGCAGTGGAAATGTTTTTTTGCGGATTCAGTTCATTTGCATGCCAAAAAGGGACTTTGCAATTAATTGCAATTCATCTGATCACTCTTCATAACATTCTGGAGTATATGCAAAATCGGCATCATACAAACTGAGGCAGCAGACTTTGTGAAAATGTATATTTGTGTCATTCTCACAACTTTTTGCCACGACTGTACAATGTGCATACCGTCCCATCAAATCCACGGAAGACGCAATAGCCATCAAACTGCCCTATCCCACCTGGAAAAGAGGAATACCTATGTAAGAATGCTGTTCATTGACTACAGCTCAGCCTTCAACACTACAGTTCTCTCCAAGCTCATCATAAAGCTCGAGGCCCTGGGTCTGAACCCCTCCCTGTGCAACTGGGTCCTGGACTTCCTAACGGTCCGACCCCAGGTGGTGAAGGTAGGCAACAACACCTCTGCCACGCTGATCCTCATCACAGGGGACGCACAAGGGTGTGTGCTCATCCCCCTCCTGTACTCCCTGTTCACCCATGACTGCGTGGCCACGCACATCTCCAATTTAATCATCAAGTTTGCTTATGCCACAACACTGTTAGGCCTGATTACCAACTATGATGAGGCAGCCAACAGGAAGGAAGTGGCGGCTCTGTGGCAGAGTGGTGCCAGGAAAATAACCTCTCCCTCAATGTCAACAAAATGAAGGAACTGAACGTTGACTTCAGTAGACAGCAGAGAGAGCACATTGACAGGGCCGCAGTGGAGAAGGTGAAAAGATTCAAGTTCCTCGGTGTGCACAACAATGACAACCTAAAAGGGTCCATTCACACAGACAGTGTAGTGAATAAGGCGCAACAGCGCCTCTTCAATCTCAGGAAATTTGGCTTGGCCCCTAAATCCCTCAATAACTTTTACAGATGCGCCACTGAGAGCATCCTGTTGGGCCCGTGTGTATCAAGAATGGTCCACTTGACACAACTGTGGGAAGCATTGGAGTCAACATGGGCCAGCATTCCCTTTTGAACCATAGCTAAACAAGCATTTGTGTAAGAGTATTGATAGCTAGCATAGAATTAAGACCGGCATTCAGCATGCAACATTTTCACAAAAACAAGAAAAGCATTCAAATATAATCATTTACCTTTGAAGAACTTCAGATGTTTTCAATGAGGAGACTCTCACTTAGATAGCAAATGTTCAGTTTTTCTAAAATATTATTTGTGTAGGAGAAATCGCTCCGTTTTGTTCATCACGTTTAGCTGAGAAAAAACCACGAAAATTCAGCCATTAAAACGCGAACTTTTTTACAAATTAACTCCATAATATCGACAGAAACATGGCAAATGTTGTTTAGAATCAATCCTCAAGGTGTTTTTCACATATCTATTTGATGATAAGTCACTCCTGGCAGTTTAGTTTCTCCTCTCTTCAAAATGAAAAATGCACGCGCCTGGAGATTACGCAATAATTTTGACGGAGGACACCGGGCGGACACCTGGTAAATGTAGTCTCTTATGGTCAATCTTCCAATGATATGCCTACAAATACGTCACAATGCTGCAGACACCTTGGGGAAACGACAGAACGTGCAGGCTCATTCCTGGCGCATTCACAGCCATGTAAGGAGACATTGGAACACAGGGCATTCAAAATCTGGACCATTTCCTGTATGAAATTTCATCTTGGTTTCAACTGTAGCATTAGTTCTGGGGCACTCACAGATAATATCTTTGCAGTTTTGGAAACGTCAGAGTTTTTTCTTTCCAAAGCTGTCAATTACATGCATAGTCGAGCATCTTTTCATGACAAAATATCTTGTTTAAAACGGGAACGTTTTTTATCCAAAACTTTAACCTGTTAAGCCTACCCCTGTTTACTGCCCCTTCTGGAGGAATTGGGTACCCATATAAAACAGGATACATTTTTGTCAAAAGTTGCTAATATATGCATATAAAAATATTATCGAATAGCAAACACTCTAAAGCTTCTAAAACCGTTTAAATTTTGTCTCTATGTAAAGCAGAAGTCTCAGGGCATGCATTCTCCCAAAGTATCTCTTGTCATGGAAAAAGTTGGCCCAACTTTGACGTCATCGTATACGCACTTCCCAAACAGCTACCGCTCTGGGAACAGTCTGTACGTGTTCTCGGAGCGGTCTCGGTCACGCAAAAAAAAAGTGTACGCTTATGCGCGCTCTGCTCGGGTGAGGTCTTTTCTTCAGGATCGATTAAACGACGTGTGTGTTTCGCTTCGTCCTCACAATTGCTGTACACCTTTATAACATGTTAAAGCTTATAATATAATAATATATGCCATTTAGCAGACGCTTTTATCCAAAGCGACTTACAGTCATGTGTGCTTAATTATGAACATAGTTTGACAAGTTTACTCGACATATAATATATAATTTCGACGTTTTGGTGCGCATCCACTTGAATTTTGCCTACATTTCGACCGAAATGTGGCTATTTTGAGAACCGAAAGACACAGACTTGAAAACTAAACGCTGTTTTGGTAAGTATAATCCCTTCCAAGTCTTTTGATGGAAGAACAGCAAAGGTAAGGGAATATTTATGTGTTAATTTTGGGTTTCTGTCGACTCCAAGATAGAGGAGGCATAATGATACCATTGGAGCGCCGACTCCTAGTATAGCCTAGTGAACGCAACCTGTAACGTTAAAAATAAATGTAACACAGCGATTGCATTTAGAAGAAGTGTATCTTCCTATACATATGTAAAACATGCATATATAGTCAAAGTTTATGATGTGTATTCCTTGTTAGCTGACGTTATCTGCCGGAGCTATTTCATTTCTCCTGACATTTTAGTAGCATTTTTTGAACGATGCGTCATTGTAAACAGAGATTTATGGATATATATTGCAGATTATTGAAAAAAAATGAATGTACTGTGTAACATGTTATATTACTGTCATCTGATGAAGATTTCAAAAGGTCAGTGAAATGATTTTTTTTTTAATCCTGCGTTTGTTGATTGCATATTTTTTCCTACTTGGCTATGCTAATGAGCTATGTCTGCGGTGGTGGTTTGACATAAATATGTTCTGTGTTTTCGCCGTAAAACATTTTAGAAATCTGACTTGTTGCCTGGATTCACAACGAGTGTAGCTTTAATTCAATACCCTGCATGTGTATTTTAATGAACGTTTGAGTTTTAACTAATACTATTAGCATTTAGCGTAGCGCATTTGCATTTCCAGAGCTCTAGATGGGACGCCTGCGTGCCAGGTAGGAGCAAGAGGTTAAAAAGTGCCCCCTATCTCGAAGAAGTTTTAAACAACACAATGTAACTCCAAGTCAATCACACTTCTGTGAAATCAAACTGTCCACTTAGGAAGCAACACTGATTGACAATGAATTTCACATGCTGTTGTGCAAATGGAATAGACAACAGGTGGAAATTATAGGCAATTAGCAAGACACCCCCAATAAAGGAGTGGTTCTGCAGTTGGTGACCACAGACCACTTCTCAGTTCCTATGCTTCCTGGCTGATGTTTTGGTCACTTTTGAATGCTGGCGGTGCTTTCACTCTAGTGGTAGCATGAGACGGAGTCTACAACCCACACAAGTGTCTCAGGTAGTGCAGCTCATCCAGGATGGCACATCAATGCGAGCTGTGGCAAGAAGGTTTGCTGTGTCTGTCAGCGTAGTGTCCAGAGCATGGCGGCGCTACCAGGAGACAGGCCAGTACATCAGGAGACGTGGAGGAGGCCGTAGGAGGGCAACAACCCAGCAGCAGGACAGCTACCTCCGCCTTTGTGCAAGGAGGAGCAGGAGGAGCACTGCCAGAGCCCTGCAAAATGACCTCCAGCAGGCCACAAATGTGCATGTGTCTGCTCAAATGGTCAGAAACAGACTCCATGAGGGTGGCATGAGGGCCCGACGTCCACAGGTGGGGGTTGTGCTTATAGCCCAACACCATGCAGGATGTTTGGCATTTGCCAGAGAACACCAAGATTGGCAAATTCGCAACTGGTGCCCTGTGCTCTTCACAGATGAAAGCAGGTTCACACTGAGCACATGTGACAGACGTGGCAGACGAATCTGGAGATGCCGTGGAGAGCGATCTCCGTCTCATGCTACCACTAGAGTGAAAGCACCGCCAGCATTCAGTATATATATATATATTCCGGACTCTGATATTTCTTAATTTCTTAATTTTTATCATTGCTTTGTATTTTTAGGTATTACTGCAACAAGCATTTCACTGCACCTGCGATAATATCTGCGGAATATGTGTACGCACACATACAGTTAATGCTATAGTATACTACAGTCATGTACGTAAAAATTGTACAGTGAATGCTATAGTATACTACGGTCATGTCTGCAAAACCACTACAGTGAAAACTACAGTATATATAAATATAGTAATACTACAGTATTTAGACCATAGTATAATATAGTATTTTTACATGTATAGAGAAAATATTGCAAGAGAAAAAAATGAAAGATTGGAGAAGAACAAAGAGGGTCAAACGAGGGGAGAAGAGAGAGATATCCATCCATATCAAAACAGGCATGCTTATTAATTTGGCCGTGCTCTGATGAAGACTCAGTGAAGAGCCAATGTGCTCATAAGAAGTCTTCTCTGTTTCTGTCTGGAAGATCTGAGTAGGAATGGAAATAACTGCATAATTAGATAGACCAATCACTCAGGAACCACAAGAGAAGGGAAATATGTACAAATCATAATATTTACCAATGTGATGCCTGCCCCCCACAAATATGTTTGTTGTAACAGTCTCGAGGAACAGATGATGCTCTGGTTGCTCAAGCAGTTATGTTTCAAATGTCTGACTGTCTCTGTCAACATCTTTAATATTCTGCAGCTGAATTGTGCCATTCTAGCATTTGTTTTGCTACCAAGGGAAACCCCACCCCTTCCCACAGCATTTCTATTCTCTCACATCCCTCTGTTTCTTTGTTTACTTCAATCTCCCTCCACCTCCACCTCTCTCACTGTTTCTCTCTCTGTCTCTCTTTCTCTCACTTCCCTCCCTCTGTCTGTCCGACACTCGCAGTGTCTATCTGTTAAATTGGACGAGGCTTTGTTCTCTGAGACAGTGCTGATTGCTCTTACTGTAACCTCAGATGTACATTCTGTCAGGAACTTTATGGAACTATAATAATGGACCATTAACATAGAAATGAAAGCTTTATTATGCCAGGATGTTTATGGAATTTGACTGCAGGAGCTTGCTATTCACAAAAACAGAAACACTTATTTAGACACACACACGCACGGGCACACACGCACACACACATGCAGTAAACACGGACATGCACGTCTACAGTACATACACAAAGATGCCCACAAGAGAGCCATATTAGGCACTTAGACAAGTTTAAAAAGTGTTTTAATGCGGTAGGCTGACAGGCATCTGACAGGTGCTTCCGAGTGAGTGCTCTTCTCTAACCCTCTGGTGAGAACACACTGCAGCTTCTAGCCCTGGGTTCATTCTAGAGGAGCTCCCCTCTGATCAGAACATGGACGCATTTAGACAGTCCGGGCCCTGTCTCTCCTCAAATGTTACAATAAGATACTGACTGCCTTCTCTGCCAAATCACAGTGTGCCTCCCCTGTGATTGCTCTCTCTTTCTCTGTCTCTTAGTCTCTCTCTTTCTCTCTCTTCTATAAAGGTAAATGAGGGTAATTGTCAAGGACATGGACTGACATGATATTCAAATTGCTCCTTAAATGGCTCATAAACAGCTGTCGTTCGTGTAGGTGTTTGTCAGTGTAATGATGCTACCAATGAAAGAACATAGTGATCAGAAGTAAAGTGGGTCCACCAGAGACAAGTTAAAACCTTAAACATTATATAGAAACTACTATCTGCTTATCGTTGCTACTGAATTTCACCAGACGATCAAACACATGGCAACATTAAACCACACAAAGTAAGACCAGCAACAATAACAGACAGTTCTCAGCCAGCTGCTGTCAGAATCAAAATGATCCGATTAAGGGCTTTTTTCATAATGATCAACTCCGCCACACTTCCTGTACAGTGAATGTATAGCTTGACTCGTGTCTTTGTCTCTTCTTTTCTCCATCTGTCACAGGACTGATAATGAGAGCCAGTGTTTCCTCTCCATGCTCTAATCCTCCTGCTCCCCCTCTCCCTCCAGCTCTCCCCAGTCTATCAGGTCACCTCTCTGACACCTGTCAAGATGGTAATGATGCTGAGGTGTGTGAAGTGTGTCTCCTTCTGCACTGCTCTAAGCCCGGGTGATGAGTTGCCATGATGTCACTGGGAATGGAACAGCCAGGGTGGAGCCATGCTGGAGAGACATGTAGGAGCCTGGGACTGTTGCTCTCCTGTTCCTCCTCTTACGAAATGTCCCTGGAGTCTCTGGAGAAAGAGCATGGCGAACCGCCGCAGCACTGAGATGAGGATAATAAGTGCCCATTAATGGACATTTACCGTTGTTGATCAGATATGGATCTCAACGCTGCTCGTCATTCACTGGGTAAAAGGGAAAGAGAGACACTGACATGGGTAGAGAAGCTGTCAATGTACTATTGAAGATGAGAGTGAGCTTTTGATAAGTGCATACCTGTAATAGGGTTAGAGTGTCAGAAACAATTGCAATGTGCTTAGTCAGGAGCAATTACGTGCAATTGTTTTAAGGCCTCCTTTCATACCATGACATTGGATGTGTCTTTCGATCTGAGCTCCAATGCAGTGCCTTGTAAAAAACGTTTACTTTAAAAGGGGCAATCTGTGATTGACATATCCATTTTGAAATTAATTTCATATAGACATCGATTCTTGAAGAATATAACTTAGAAATGCCTCATGAGCTAAGTTCAACAGTCACACTCCATCAGAAATGAAAACATCAGCTTTTTTTACTCCATTGTTTGTAAACAAACACTGCATACCTTCAAAACATGGTGAAAGGATCATTTTGATCTCAGGGATGTTCAGTCCTTGTATCCATAGCTTCGTATATACATTTTAGAGTGGTTACATTCCTCCAGCCCCATACCCCAACTGTTTACTAAAACAGAAGTGGGGTAGCAGCTTTGTTGTGGTTTGACCTGCAGATTGCCCCTTTAAGCACATTTTTTTCCAATGTGAACGTACTGTATTCTTCGCACGCCTGATGAAACTTACACTGCTTGTGGACCACTCTGAAAGTCTGGTCTTATAGCTGAGATGGTATTTTGCTGGTGCAAACTAATGGCAGAAACAACATAAGCTCTCATCTATTAGGATCCAATCACGCGTCCGCCCGGCCCGGTATCGAGCGAGGAACACGAGACACAGGAAAGGTGGTGGAAGCTGCGGATGAGGGCTGTTGACTTTCATCCCTCTCTGTCTCCAGTATTGAATGGAAACCCTCTTCACAAGATATGCAGGCAAGATGAATGGCTCTGCTGTTCCTCTCAGCAAAGCCAAGCATTGTAATTCAAGGTGTATTAGACGAGTCAAGGCCTGGTGAGAAAATCTCTCAGACACCCTTCTCATTGCTTTATAGCATCCTCATTTTAAAGTAGAAGTGCCACAGAAAAAAGAGTTATATTGAGCATTGATCTTCTCCTGAATGTTCCTCCCAGTGTACTTTCCCTATGGCAACAATGGCATCATATGCATGCCTACTGACAAATGATAGAGAAGGGGTTTTCAAGATATGAATGATGAAAGTAAATGATAGGAAAAGGAGAATAATGAGAGAAACCGATCAATAGAGAGCGAGAGTGAGAGCGAGAGAGAGAGAGAGACCATTTTCATTTGGAAATAATTTAGGCAGAAAAGACATGACATAATTCCTCACACCAACTCATTGGGAGGTGATCCTCTCCCGGCTGATCTCTGTCAAGACAGTACCACTGGAAAAGGACCTCATATCTCACAGACTCTCTCCATCAGCCACCCTCTCCCTCCATCTATCTCTCCCCTTACCTACGTTGGCCTCTAGGCCCCCCTGGGGCACATTCAGGTTCACTGCTCACATACACACAGAGAGATAAGTTGACTCTGGGTGTGAATCGGAGCCTTTTCATCTCCTGATTGAAACATCAAGTTCCTCAGACACACGGTCCATCCAGAATAGGAATACAAAAAACAGGCTGGTTTAAAGCCCAGGGCCATTAACCCTCTTTCATCCCCACCACAGCATCAGCGAGCCACCAAAAGGTCAGCTCAGCATGGCATCAAGATTCACTATAAAAGATCAATAGGACAGGGAGGAGAAAGTTATGATTGGCTCTGCAGTGGAAGCCTAATATTCCTGAATTAATCCTGGCATTAGGCAATGATAAACACAGTTGAGAAGTGGGTTTTCACTGAGCTTCTCATTTAAGGGGTCCTGCATTTATTTACATATCTAAAACTATTGCTGTAAGAAAATCTAGTATACTATGAAAGCAAAGGTCTAATATTCAACCCTACACAGGAGCACACACATACAGTAGGTCCTCTTTGGCAGCTGCAGTAGGCCCACTCCCAAGCTTTTCATGTTGAAAATTCTACAATAACACACTGAGTGTACAAAACATTAAGAATGCCTGCTCTTTCCACGATATAGACTGACCAGGTGAATCCAGGTGAAAGCTGCTTTGCATTGGGGTGCCTGAGAAAGGTGTAGAGGAGGTGAAGAAAACCTTGATGCTTTTCCATCTCTCCTCCAACCCCAGGTTAACCTCTCAATCCCCCTGAGAACTGCTATAGTAGCAGACCCGCGAACAAAAACAATTACCTGGAGACATTTTTCCCTGCTGCTGTTGCCTGCCTTATAGTATATATAAACCAGAGCTCACAATGCCTAGTTCTGAAATAGAAATACAATGTCTAGTTCTGAAATAGAAATACAATGTCTAGTTCTGAAATAGAAATACAATGCCTAGTTCTGAAATAGAAATACAATGCCTAGTTCTGAAATAGAAATACAATGCCTAGTTCTGAAATAGAAATACAATGCCTAGTTCTGAAATAGAAATACAATGCCTAGTTCTGAAATAGAAATACAATGTCTAGAACTGATTTGACATCTGTGGTGCTCAGTGACTGGGATTCCCTGTTAGAAGCAGGAGACCATTGTGGGAGGGCCTGTATTGGCTGAATGCAATATTTGCTGTAGGTGTCTCCACATCTGTGTGTTTTCATCTTGGGACCAATTTCCTCTTAATATTCCAGGGTGTTTCTCTATGATCTGTCGGTGTGACCATATCTGCCCATGGAATGCTATGGGCAGATAGCTGGCGGGGGGAGGCTCTGTGTCACATCCTTTAGCTCTCTGTGAGGCTGGAGGCTGGCGTCTGGAGGCTGGAGTCTATGCTGCTACTGCTCAGCTTCATGGGAATCATGTCTCCCCTTCATAATAATGCTGAAGTTCCGCAATGCCACTCACTGCTTAACTGCTTTCATAATTACAGGCTCTTCAAACGTGTGCCAGCCATCTAATTGGAAGATGAGTTAACATGCGTGACGTTAAGTGATTTTTATTTTCAGGCTACCAATTGAGTGGAGGGCTCTACCATCCCCTTGCTCCTGCTTGCACACACAGACAGACTCATCTTTATTCACTCCCCATTCTGTGGAAAGTTCAGATTTACCCTGAGTATAGGTTTATTTCAGCAATAAATTATCAAACACACTCCACTGATTTAATTACAAGAATGTATAAACTCTGTTGTTTTTCTTTAATTACTTGAATACACACACTATCAATTTACTTGCTGCGTTTAATTGCAGAACTGTGAGAGCTGGGGTTTTAGTCTAAGGCTTGGCGAACCAATTGTTAATTGAACGAGTATGAACATAAATGTTCATGATATTCTATTAAATGCATCCTTTGTAGGAGAAGAACAGACAATGGAATTGATTAGAACGTCTTTTTGCTCATTTGGGACAAAGGAAATAATTAAAATAGGAGCGCGCACACACACACACACACACACACACACACACACACACACACACACACACACACACACACACACACACACACACACACACACACACACACACACACACACACACACACACACACACACAGACACAGACAAACACACACACACACACACACACACACACACACACACACACACACACACACACACACACACACACACACACACACGCCACACACACACACACACACACACACACACACACACACACACACACACACACACACAGACACACAGGCACACAGACACACGATCACTAACAAACACTCTCACACTGACACTCTAGCAACTGTAGAAGACTTTACCTTCAACTTAGAAGTGAACAAATTGCCCTCAGCACCTTTGTGCCACAAAAATGATGACTTAAGAAATTGTTGTTTCGATGTTGTTTTGTTGGTAAACCACAGATACCTTTAAAAGCCATCAAACAGAAGTACAGTTTGTCACACACGTGTCAACACTGTACCACTGGGAGGTATACACACCATTCTGTATGACCATAAAGTCATTGTTTGATTAATTGGCTTTGCACCTGTTCACTTTATATTGGATATGTTCACTTTACTCAATTGTGCCGTTTTCTCATGGAAGAGATCCAAAACTCCCAGTACTAAAGTTACTGCAACTCTATGCCAGAATTACTATGCCAGAGGAAGAAAGGGACATCTCAAACGATAGAATACAATACAAAGGACCTTTCTCCATGTAGGGGAACCAACACAATACTACTCACACATAAACACCTGGCTTACGCCAATGTCACCATATACAGGAGCAACCTTCATTCACTGGCACACTAGCACAGCACCACCAGCAGTGGCTTGGTTTGACAGACACCAGGAGCTCATCAGTCATTCATTTTTAGTGTCCCTCATCCTGTCTGTGTACAGCACTTGCAGTCCCCACGCTGCCGCCTTGATTTATCATACAGCTCTGCTGCTAAGTGGAGCGATAATGACAATTTTGCACCAATCTTTCTCCCCCTCTCTCTCTCTCCTTGGTTACCCGTCTATCTGAGAGAGAAGTAAATCAAGTTTACATCATGCTCAGCCAGGCTCTCGCTGGAGTAACGGATGCAGCTCTCTTCAGGCGGGGAGAGGAAGAGATGCACTGGAGAGGAAATTGTTGTTGTGTTAGCTGTTGTTCCACTCTGTTCCTTCTCTCCATGTTCACAGAGACACCATTCAGTGTGGTTATCAGGCAGAGCAGAGAAAGCACCAGGGACTATGTCTTACAGTTGATTCCAGAGTTATTTGGTCTTGGCAAAGATGTATTGATGCAGGAATTCCGCCAAGGCTCCCTTACTCCTCCCAATCAGAAGACACAGGGACGCTGTGATAGTGACTTGGACTGGGTCCCAGAAACATAAAGATCAGCCCTAATTCTCAGGACAGTACTGCCTCCTAAAATCCTAATATCAGTGTTAGGTTTCTTAGTTGAATGGGTCCAATCACAGGGCTCCTCAGTTCCTCCCTAAATCAGACAGGGGAGTAGAACTGGCCCAGGCCCATCATCAGTATACTGATTGGCTAAGTGGTTGAGATGGTGCTGTGGCCTAGCTGACCTGGGTTCAGTGGCTGGTCTTTAGCCATCGGCTGATATTACAGAGCTCCTAAGGAGACACTGGCCAGACTTAAAAGCCTCTGCAAACGGAGGAAGCAGCAAATCGCTTCCATCTTAGGGTTTGATGTGATTTTTTCCCCTTCCTCGTTTGGTTTGACATGTTCTGATGTCCACGCGGAGCCGGAGCATGTCGAGATGTGAGCTCCAGCGAGACAAGCCGTTTAAAACGTTGCCAGGAGAAAGGGAGCCGAGACGAGGAGCGAAGATGAAACAGGCGCCGAGCTCTTTCTGTTTTTCTCTTTTTTCAACTCGCTGTGTGAGGAGGCAATGCAGCACCTCATGCTCATTACCTTAGATGCTTTCATCAGCTGGGTATGAAACAGCCATTTTGCTCCATCTCCTCTGCCTCTCCTCCCTCTCCTTGTCTCCCCCTCTGGAACAGGATGACAGAGCCTTGTCGTACCATCCGCAGCCCTTTGATTCCTCTGCTGCTTACTGATCACAACAACATTTAAACTGGGATCATGTTCAAATAGGGAGAAATGCATTCATGCATTCAAAATGACTCTACTCGGTCTGTGCTCAGCTTCTACGCGCCAGAGGGTGTTTAAGTGCCATTTTGTGGTCTAATTCAATGTTCATCCTTCTATTTCTGTTGCTAACGAAAATGGTGGAGCCACAGATCATAGAATAGAGGGGGTGATCCAAGTCATCAACATCTCTGGTGAAGTAGTCACAAGGCTACTGTAACAAAACAAATACTTGGGTAGCATTTGACAAACTTGCTAAGTTTGGTGGTAATGAATGATCTGTAACACATATCCACACCTGTCTGGGAGCTAACATGCTGAAATGAGGAGATAATGGTTACCAACAACAAAACCATCACCCCAAAGTGAGTGTGAAGGCATCTCATTTTTACACAGTTACACCTGACAACATACATTTGAAAGCTCCAAATATCATACAGGATGAGTATTAGTACCTCTGGAGGGAGATGCCATTTCAAATGGATGGAGTGTGATATCCCAGCCACTCCAATCTGTCCAACCCAGGGAGTCGCAGTGATAACACCCACTTAAATCTACCAAAACACTGCCATCCACAGACACCCTCTTGGCCTGCCACAGGTTCATTGTCTGGGATTACTAAAGCCATGCTTTTAGTGGACGACCTGCTGCTGACCCTCTCCCAAAACTTCCCATTACTGATCAGACCGGTAAGCACATCTCAAACCGTCACTGATGGAGGAACTGAGAGGTGTTTTTCTGTTTTTTTATCATATTTTTAAAAAATATATCTCCTACACCACCTCACTTTTTTTGTAAGTCTCAATCTTGCAACCTTATTGCAGGGCCTAGAGTTTGACTGAACTGCACATAGTGGCTGTAATCTTTTCTTTTTTTACAACTTGTTTTCCTCCAGATGGGATATTACCTGTTATTTTCCAGATATTCTAGCAACATCTAGATAGCAAGCAATACTTTTATACTAGCCCTGAAATAGACAGCAGATCAGGCTGTTTTCGCAACACCATTGCCAAAGGTGTGACCAGAGCCTTAATTGCATACTACCTTGGTTGGAGAACCTGCTAAATGAATTATGGATCCTGTGATTTCATTTTGCTGACCTTTCCTTTAAATCCTGTCTCTTTTTATTTTTTAGTGTTTGAGGTGTGGCTGCCTGTGGGAAGATGCAGGTAAGAGGGAAGCTTGACCAGGAGGCTGACAAATGCTGACTGAGTTTGAGAATGTTATTGGATGTTTTTTTTCATACGATCTAAGCTGAAATGTTTAGTTAGTACTTCCCTCCAACCTGCACCAGAAGCTGTATTTTTGTTGAATTGTGTACGTGACCTTTTTTGATCAGGCTCAAAAGAGCCTCAGAAAGTCTGTTTTAGAAGGAAATAAAACAGGCGAACTTGATGCAAGTCTGGCAATTCATTATTTTGCCACTCAACCCAAACTGGGAACCTGCAGAGCTCCCCATGCTCTTGTTTAAACCTGGGGTGGCGTAGTTTGGCAGTCTGACAGTATGAGAAGCATTTTAGCTAGAGCAGCTGTGTCCTTTAGAGCCTTTGTTCTCTTGCTTCCGCTGTGCAATGCCTCATTGAATAATGCATTGTTTTTTAAATGTTTTTATTTGATTAAAACAGTCCATTTAACCCTTTACACTTGGGAATTGTCCTATATGGATAGGGCTAAATTGAAATGTTATGGGGAAATAATTTGACAAGTTGAGTACACAACACCTGACACAACTGAATCCAAACACTACTGTTTTTATGTGCATTTTATATTTACTGTATTTTTTGCTGCATTAGTTAATGAAATCTGAAAATACTCTAGATACATTTGGTAACTCGATAAGAATATTTCAGGAACATGTGGGGTAGGTGCAACAAGACAGTGTTTGAGTAAGATGACTAACTGGTGTCTCCAAGTGTGCACAGTAATTTAAATGCACTTGTAGGACAAATCAACTATATAAGGTGTGTTTTATTATTATGTTGAGCTCTCCTTGTTGTGCCATTGAGGAACTTGAGGAAGCACATGTTTTGTTTGGAACACATCCCTGCCGTCCCACAATTGCTGTTTATGCCATTCCAAATCTGCCCATTGTAAATGGCAGTCTGGGTCAGATGAGCATCATTTGAAAGCTTGTTCTATTACCAACATGACTAGCAAAGTTATAATATGAACTTCGTGTTAAGCGAAATTCAGAGAAACCAATTGTCATTTTGGTCCTCATGTAACGTCGTTCTTCATTTGTCGAAAGAGAGTCGGACCGAAATGCAGCGTGGTGGTTACTCATGGCTTTAATGAAGAAAGCGATACATGAAATAACTATTACAAAATACGAAACAACAAACGGAACGTGAAATCTAATTACAGCCTATCTGGTGAAACTACACAGAGACAGGAACAATCACCCACGAAGTACACAGTGGAACCCCGGCTACCTAAATACGGTTCCCAATCAGAGACAACGAGAATCACCTGACTCTGATTGAGAACCACCTCAGGCAGCCAAGCCTATACAACACCCCTAATCAGCCGCAATCCCAAATACTACAAACCCCAATACGAAAATACAATATATAAACCCATGTCACACCCTGGCCTGACCAAATATATAGCGAAAACACAAAATACAATGACCAAGGCGTGACACCTCATACAAGTAATGTGCGTGTTCAGAATTTCCTTCACTCAGACAATATTTGCAAAAGTTGCCCAATTAGAGGGAGGGACAGGAACAACTTCTTGTCACGTGGTGCTCAAGTTTAAAATGGCTGTTGACCAAGAGAGTTGTGAAGAACCTGAGCACTGACATTTATGGCATGTTACTGTACAGCCATTGCGTTCCAATTTAGGCTTATCAGTGCCCAAATCTGACATTTTTAAACCGTATACGGGTAAGAGTATAAAAGGCTAATGATGTGGGTTGAGTATAGTTTATATACTGAACAAAAATATAAACACACCTACCTTTTTAAAGTGTTGGTTATAAAAGATCCATGAAATGTCCAAATGCACAAAAAGCTTATTTCTCAAATGTTGTGCCCATCATTTGTTTACATCACTGTTAGTGAGCATTTCTCCTTTACCAAGATAATCCATGACAGGTGTGGCAAATCAAGAGTCTGATTGAAGAGCATGATCTCGAAAAGGCAACTCTTAATATGTGCAGTTTTGTCACAACACAATGCTACAGTCTCAAGTTATGAGGGAGCGTGCAATTGGCATGCTGACTGCAGGAATGTCCACCAGAGCTGTTGCCAGAGAAGTGAATGTTAATTTCTCTACCATAATGTTGTTTTAGAGAATTTGGCAGTACATCCAACCGGACTCACACCTCAGACCACGTGTAACCACGCCAGCCCAGGACCTCCACTCCGTTTCTTCTTCACCTGCGCTATGGGCCACCAAGACAGTAAAGAAACTGTGGGTTTGCACAACCGACGTCATTGCAGAAATTCTATCAGAAACCGTCTCAGTGATGCTTATCTGCGTGCTTGTCGTCTTGACCTGACTGCAGTTCGGCATCATAACCGACTTCAGTGGGCAAATGCTCACCTTCGATGGCCACTGGCACGCTGAATAAGTTTGCTCTTCATGGATGAATCCCAGTTACCGGGCAGACGGTGTGTATGGCGTTGTGGGCCAACGGTTTGCTGATGTCAACATTGTGAACGGCGTGCCCCAATTTGGTGTTATGGTATGGGCAGGCATAAGCTACGTACAATGAAAACAATTTCATTTTATTGATTGCAATTTGAATGCACAGAGATACCGTGACGAGATCCTGTGGCCCATTGTCATGCCAATCATCCACCGCCAGCGTGTTCCAGTTCCTGCCAATATTCAGCAACTTCGCACAGTCATTGAAGAGGGGTGGGACAACATTCCACACTCCACAATCAACAGCCTGATTAACTCTATGTGAAGGAGATGTGCCACACTGCATGAGACAAATGGTGGTCACACCAGATACTGACTGGTTTTCTGATCCATGCCCCTACTTTTCTTTTTATACGGTATCTGTGACCAACAGATGCATATCTGTATTCCCAGTCATGTGAAATCCATACAGAAGGGCCTGATGAATGTATTTCAATTGACTGATTTCCTTATGAACTGTAAATCATTTTAAATGGTTTATATTTTTGTTCAGTGTAGTACTGTGTTCCAACATATCTGACATATCTGACTCATTGACCTTTTTGTCCAAATAGTAGAATAAATAAACCACAGTTTTTTGCCCAACACCCACATATTTATAGAAGTGAGAGAGATATAGCATGTCTAGTATTCAAAAGAGCCACAACCTGATGGAAGACCGAAAGCAGTAATTACATTCAATCGAATAAAAGGAGACGAAAAACAAACCTCAATCAGGTGCCTGTGAGATTTCACATGCAGAGTGAAAATAACCCAGAGCTGAAGCATGGAGAATGATCTCATTTGCCAGTAATACACAAACACTGCTAGCAGGTGGTGGGCAGTAACGAGCTATCTGCTTTAGTTTTTGTGATGATCAATTTCCGTCGAAGGAGGACCTGGTTTTTACATATTGTGTTTTATGTATTAATTCTGACTAGATTTCCGTTTGTTGGCAATGTCAATTATTATGTTTTTATAAATACTTATGTTCGCTAGCCGGATAGGAAAATGCCGTCGAGTACTAAACTGTAAACCAATCTAAGCTTGTGTACTACACATGGTCCTGTCTCGGATCACTTCTGCCAATCACGATATCCATATCGAAGTGTACTACACATGGTCCTGTCTCGGATCACTTCTGCCAATCACGATATCCATATCGAAGTGTACTACACATGGTCCTGTCTCGGATCACTTCTGCCAATCACGATATCCATATCGAAGTGTACTACACATGGTCCTGTCTCGGATCACTTCTGCCAATCACGATATCCATATCGAAGTGTACTACACATGGTCCTGTCTCGGATCACTTCTGCCAATCACGATATCCATATCGAAGTGTACTACACATGGTCCTGTCTCGGATCACTTCTGCCACTCACGATATCCATATCGAAGTTTTGTCCTGTCTCGGATCACTTCTGCCAATCACGATATCCATATCGAAGGTAGTTTACAGCTGGTGACGTCTCAAAAAAGATCTCTGTCCGATAAACTTCTATCAGGTAAAGTATTTTATTTGTAAGCAAACTATTTTGATATAGAAACGTGATACCATCAATACACAGCAACCGTAGTAATTTAGCTAGCTTTGTAGTTAGCTAGCTAGTGACAACAAGTAGATCTGTTGCAAGCTATTGTGGCAGGGGCAGATAGCTTTGTCACTAGCTAACATGTCATTCAAGGACAAGGAGCATTATAGCTATCAGTTTATTTCAACTAATAATTTAGTCAGTTGGAGTGGGATGATTGCAGAGCATCCTGCCTGAGCCTGTCAGGATTTTAATTTTATAGCTCAAACTACATTATTTTTTTTTGTTTTATTCATTCTTGTCTCTCACTTTTGTCACACATCGATCTATTCAGCTGTCATTTGTCCTGCTCCCAGAGATCAACCAAGTGCAATTCACCAACCATGGGCTGATTCTCTCACCTGTGAGGAGAACCATTCTACTGCAGTTTGAACTCGCCCTGTAGTCACTATTTAGACATTGAGACCACATATGTATTTTATTTGTGGGTTTTGTCTTACAAAGTTTAGTGTATTTTAGAGTTGAAGAACAACTACAGATACACATGAATATTTGAGCATCTCAAAGACTATATTCAAGGTAGAATCAGTATAACAGGTGGCAAACAGATTATTTTACAATTATAACATGCAGTGTGGAGAATTATATTGTTCCTGTCAGGAGCCCAGGCTTTTCTCGTCTCTGGACCACAAGCATTCGATTGCATTCTGCCAAGGCATTTGTCTCTCTCTACATTGGGTGGCTACATTGGTGACCAGGGTGTGATACTTTCGATACGCTTATGGGGCATGGGCACATGAATGCTCCTAGAGAGAGGGGGGAATACTGAAGCATGAGTTGATGACAGTTCTACTGTCTCCATCCATCCTGACAGTTCTACTGAGAGAGGGGGAATACTGAAGCATGAGTTGATGACAGTTCTACTGTCTCCATCCTAGAGAGAGGGGGGAATACTGAAGCATGAGTTGATGACAGTTCTACTGTCTCCATCCTAGAGAGAGGGGGGAATACTGAAGCATGAGTTGATGACAGTTCTACTGTCTCCATCCTAGAGAGAGGGGGGAATACTGAAGCATGAGTTGATGACAGTTCTACTGTCTCCATCCTAGAGAGAGGGGGGAATACTGAAGCATGAGTTGATGACAGTTCTACTGTCTCCATCCTAGAGAGAGGGGGGAATACTGAAGCATGAGTTGATGACAGTTCTACTGTCTCCATCCTAGGGGGAATAGAAGCATGAGTTGATGACAGACTGTCTCCATACTGAATAGCATGAGTTGATGACAGTTCTACTGTCTCCATCCTAGAGAGAGGGGGGAATACTGAAGCATGAGTTGATGACAGTTCTACTGTCTCCATCCTAGAGAGAGGGGGGAATACTGAAGCATGCGTTGATGACAGTTGTTTCCATTACAGTCTAAAGCTTTTGGCATAGATGGTAAAGCTGCCATTTCTGGGCTGCAACATTGGAAGACTGTTCCCTCCACTTGATATACATTGATTGGCAGTTTACACTATATTCGGATACTTCAAATACTGCCTGAGACATCTTTGCTATTTGTGCCCGTACTCAATAAATGGTGAACCTCTATTTGTGATGGAGAGGAGGTTGGTGGGAGGAGCTATAGAAGGATGGGCTCATTGTAATGGCTGGAATGGAAGAGTATCAAACACATCAAACATAATGAAAACCACATTTGATTCTGTTCCAATTATTCCATTCCAGGCAGTACAATGAGTCCATCCTCCAATAGCTCCTCCCACCAGCGTTCACTGTTGTGATGGTGTTCTTTGTTGGAATGTAATGCATGAAACATACATTATGGAAAACATGTGTCACACTCAGTCATAGTTAATTGTATAATTAATGGATTGACAAGACTTTCGTACCGTCAACTTTTACGTTGCACATTGTACAACTGTTTTTTTTGGGTTTGTATTATTATCATTAAAAAATTATAATTAAAAAATGCAACAAACTAAATTTACTCTTAAGTGGAACAGTAGAATGCAATTGCGTAGTGCATCGTCAGTTCCTCTTGTCATATTAGTCATTGCATACCTTAGACGGCTATTTATAACTTGGCCAAAATGTCCAGATCAGCCCATGTCAGCTCATGTTTAGGTTTTTTTAGCCCATAGAACTTGTTATTTTTTTGTCACTCAAATATCACATAAGACATGGCACCCCATTACAAAATGAGTAGAATTTCAAGAAATAACTTTTAAACCTGCTAAATTCTCTCCACAAACAAGAGAGGTGTGAACAGTTTGTGTCAACAGTGCTTGTGCCCATAGAAATAGTCGTGGCTTGTGCACACGCACAGGGGGGAGCGCGGGATGATCCCCAATGCTGAAAGGGGCGCCCCGAGGTAAAAAGTTTGGAAGCCCTTATCTAGAACCTAGTGTTATTCAGCTGTCCCCATAGGAGAACCTTTTTTGGTTGCAGGTAGAACCCTTTTCAAAGAGGGTTCTACATGGAATCCAAATGGGTTCTAGCTGGAACCAAAAAGGGCTCTCCTATGGGGACAACTGAAGAACCCTTTTGGAAGCCTTTTTTTTACGTGTGTAGCTGGCTAGGCTAGTCAAACTGTAACATTGGCTAGCTTCCCCTAAAAAAACATTCTGCCCTACAGCCAACTCTGTCGAATCAAAATAATTTGTAAAAAACAATCACATTTCAAAAGAAATATGGCTGAGACGCAAAGAATTCAAGGAGAGGGGGTACAAAAATGATCAGATGAATACTGCCATTGAGAAAATTCAAAACAAAACAAGACATTACCTTTTTCAAGGTCAGTCTCGCAAAAATAAGCATTCTTGCATTTTAACTAACCGCTATTCAAAATGCTCTGAACAAATTTAAGGAATCGTTTACAAATATTGGCACATTCTAAGATCCGATGATAGTATCGGTAATATGTTTTCTCGTGGGGCAGAAACCTCAGATCAATTGGTAAACTCTGATTTACCACCCCAAGATATCCTTGCACAACGTGTCTTTGCGACCCTACTGGATGGAAACTACAAGTGTAATGGCTGTGCTCAATGCAATGGCACTTATAAATGTAGATCCTTCAAAATAAAAATACCAGTGATCCACTAAGGCAGTTCTTTATTTTATAACTTGTCCTTGTGGTAAAATTGTGCTGTAAAACAAAGTGTGAATTAAAAGTACGTATCTCGGTGCAAAGATTCGACTTACCCAGTTGCGGCCCACTTTTTGGAAGCAAACCACTCGATTTTGTCTCTGTTATATTGACATCGAACATGTCACCCTCCCTAGGAGAGGGGGTGACCTCGACAATTTATTGTTAAAACGAGAGGCTGCCTAGATCTTTAATTTAGAGACCCTTGCTCCTTTCGGTCTCAACGTAGACTTTGATCTGAAGCCATTCTTATGAATATTGTGATTTTGTTATTGTAAATGTTAGTAGGCTTATGTAACCAAATCAGTGTTTGTCATTATACCCTGATGAAACGTAAACATTTTTGCATCTGACCTGCTAGAATGTGCGGCTCTCCTTTATTTTTACAAGTGTTCCACTCTGCCCACCAGCGCCTCTGTTATGCAGGTGAATGAGGACCCAAAAGCGACTTAACAGAAAACAGAGTTTATTCCAGTCTTTAACAAAAACGATAATCCTGGATACTATCACAGGTAACGTCAAAACAGGAAAACTGAAACCCTCTAGTCAGTAGAGGGGTAAGGCGCAGGCCGTAGCTGAATATAGACGCAGCATCTGAAGAAGGCAAAAACATGACAGGACGGAACAAGGACACAGAACAGCAAACAAGGATCCGACAAGGACAGAAGCGAAAACAGAGAGAGAAATAGGGACTTAATCAGAGGGCAAAATAGGGAACAGGTGTGAAAGAATAAATGAGGTATAGGAGAATGAGGAACAGCTAGGGATAGGGAAAGAACCTTAAGATGAATAGAAGGGGAAGCACAGGGACAAGACATGACAATCAATGACAAAACATGACATCTAGGTGTGTGTTCGCCTCCAGATTGCAATCCATTTACGTACTTTTTGATTATGCTATTTTAATGAGAAAATGAGAATTAACCAATGATATCAGGTCACACCCAGCCATGATTAGACACCTGTGTGTGTCTTTTGACACTATATAAATTAGTCATCCTGCAATGTACCCATTGG
Organism: Oncorhynchus gorbuscha; assembly: GCF_021184085.1. NCBI lineage: Eukaryota > Metazoa > Chordata > Actinopteri > Salmoniformes > Salmonidae > Oncorhynchus > Oncorhynchus gorbuscha. The sequence continues at coordinate 39,926,289 of NC_060173.1, read as the reverse complement.
AAGACGAAAATCAGACTACGAAAGTAGAAATATTATGAGAGCTTCTACTTTCGTAGTCTGATTTTAAAAGGTTGTGGTCAGAAAGCTCATTAAGGACTCTGACACTGAGTAAACAGTGACCTGATATACACTTAGTAGGAGTATTGAAACAGAATGTCAGCGTGATAATATAATCATAGCCATAAGGTTTATAGAATATACAAAAGGGGTCAGCTTTAATGGATAACAGTCAAATGAAAATGTTTGATTTAAATAAATCAATGAAATTCCAACTCGGAACGGGGTTGTTTTTTATGAGCAGTCGGTGGGAAGTCGACTGTATCAGTTGGCTCTGCCCGGTGCATTTGATCTCTGTACAGAGGGTGATATCACATGGCTGCCAAATTGGTGAGCGGCCTTTATGAGCGCCGGCTTGGGCCAACCCCTGTGCAAGGGAAAAGCATTGTTCAAAGGCCATTGTTTAGTCCCTGCAGTGTATCAACCTTGCATTCCATCTATCTCTCCGTGTGTGTGTGTGTGTGTGTGTGTGTGTGTGTGTGTGTGTGTGTGTGTGTGTGTGTGTGTGTGTGTGTGTGTGTGTGTGTGTGTGTGTGTGTGTGTGTGTGTGTGTGTGTGTGTGTGTGTGTGTGTGTGTGTGTGTGTGTGTGTGTGTGTGTGTGTGTGTGTGTGTTACCTCCCTCTTCCTGTCTGCTCTTTTGTCCTTCTATTGATCTGTTTTATGGAGTTGTGCCACAACGCTACCACATAAACACTGTCACTTTGAGTTTCATTATCCGGACGCAGAGACCCCAATACAGCATACAGACTTCCGCATGCTAATCTAGCCCAATTATAAGAACAGTAATGACCCTAAACAGGATTATATATAGTATCCTAAATATTTTTAAAAGGAACAGGATTTCACAGATATTCACTCATACCACATCGTCTTCCAATGGGTACTGTGACATCGCTTCTATACAAAGCTAGCTGCGTAAGACCATGCCTGTCATGTTCATATGCTCAGACATACACTCAGTGATGGTATGCATAGGAAAACTAACAGAAAAGTAAGTGCTCTGGATAAACTTTGTTGATCCATCAAGGACATTCTACTATTCTAACATCAGAGAAATGACAAAGATGCCATCCCATCCCAGTAAACACCAGCGTCACAGTATGAGAAAGGAAAAGACAAATAGGTTTCCATGAACAGAACCTATTCTGTGAGCTACCAGTATAGGTTAGGGCTAGCTATGAGAGAGCCAGGTAGCCTGTCTTTACTCATGGTCCCCAGCCCAGAGCCACTGCTCATTAGTGTTGGGGAGTAATGAACTATATATACTGTAATTAACTAGTAATTTACTACATTTTGCAGTAGCTTGCAGGTAATTGAACTAAATGAAATTATTGGAAGTGTTTTTAGTAACTTTAGTTAAGTAAACTACATTAGAGCTGGTATTTTGGCCCATTCCTCCATGCAGATCTCCTCTAGAGCCGTGATGTTTTGGGGCTGTTGCTGGGCAACACGGACTTTAAACTCCCTCCAAAGATTTTCTAAAAAGGGGGGTACAATACAACATACATACAGTACCAGTCAAAAGTTTGGACACTTTTATTTCTTTAAACTATTTTCTACATTGTAGAATAATAGTGAAGACATCAAAACTATGAAATAACTCATATGGAATCATGTAGTAACCAAAAATGTGTTATACAAAACAAAATATATTTTAGGTTCTTCAAATGAGCCACCCTTTACCTTGACGACAGCTTTGCACACTCTTGGCATTCTCTCAACCAGCTTCACCTGGAATACTTTTCCAACCATCTCGAAGGAGATCCCACATATGCTAAGCACATTTTGGCTGCTTTTCCTTCAATCTGCGGTCCAACTCATCCCAAACCATCTCAATTGGTTTGAGGTCGGGTGATTGTGGAGTCCAGGTCATCTGATGCAGCACTCCATCACTCTCCTTTTTGTTTAAATAGGCCTTACACAGCCTGGAGGTGTGTTGAGTCATTGTCCTGTTGAAAAATAAATTATAGTCCCACTAAGCGAAAAACATGTGGGATGGCGTATCGCTGCAGAATGCTGTGGTAGCCATGCTGGTCAAGTGTGCCTTGAATTCTAAATAAATCACTGACAGTGTCACCAGCAAAACAACCCACACCATCACACCTCCTCCTCCATGCTTCACGGTGGTAACCACACGTGCGGAGATCATCCATTCACCATTCTGCGTCTCACAAAGACACGGTTGTTGGAACCAAGAATCTCAAATTGGAATCATCAGACCAAAGGACACATTTCACATGTCTATTGTCCATTGCTTGTGTTTTTTTGGCTCAAGCAAGTCTCTTCTTCTTATTGGTGTCCTTTAGTAGTGGTTTCTCTGCAGCAATTTGACCATGAAGGCTTGATTCACACAGTCCCCTCTGAACAGTTGGGATGTGTCTGTTACTTGAACTTGAACTCTTCCATACAATGTAGAAAATAGTAAAAAATTAAGAAAACATTTAGAAAATTAAGAAAAACTCTTGAATAAGTAGGTGTCCAAACTTTTGACTTTGTGTGTGTGTGTGTGTATGTATATATACATATACATACACACTATATATATAGTGGGGCAAGCACACACAGTGGGGCAAAAAAGTATTTAGTCAGCCACCAATTGTGCAAGTTCTCCTACTTAAAAAGATGAGGCCTGTAATTTTCATCATAGGTACACTCCAACTATGACAGACAAAATGAGAGAGAAAAAATCTAGAAATTCACCTTGTATGATTTTTTATGAATTTATTTGCAAATTATGGTGGAAAATAAGTATTTGGTCTGCTACAAACAAGCAAGATTTCTGGCTCTCACAGACCTATAGCTTCTTCTTTAAGAGGCTCCTCTGTCCTCCACTCGTTACCTGTATTAATGGCACCTGTTTGAACTTGTTATCAGTATAAAAGACACCTGTCCACAACCTAAAACTGTCACACTCAAAACTCCACTATGGCCAAGAGCAAAGAGCTGTCAAAGGACACCAGAAACAAATTTGTAGACCTGCACCAGGCTGGGAAGACTGAATCTGCAATAGGTAAGCAGCTTGGTTTGAAGAAATCAACTGTGGGAGCAATTATTAGAAAATGGAAGACATACAAGACAACTTGCTCCCTCGATCTGGGGCTCCACGCAAGATCTCACCCCGTGGGGTCAAAATGATCACAAGAACGGTGAGCAAAAATCCCAGAACCACACGGGAGACCTAGTGAATGACCTGCAGCGAGTATATATATATATATATATATATTTTAGTGTTACCTTTATTTTTTTGAGCAGTATATATATATACTATATATATATATATACTATATATATATATACTATATATATACACTATATATAGTATATATATATACTATATATATATATATATATATATATATAGTATATATATATATATATATAGTAGCTCAGTTGGTAGAGCATGGCGCTTGTAACGCCAGGGTAGTGGGTTATTCCCGGGACCACCCATACGTAGAATGTATGCACACATGACTGTAGTCGCTTTGGATAAAAGCATCTGCTAAATGGCATATATTATTATTATTATTATTATATTATTATTATATTATTATTATATATTATATTATTATTATTATATATTATTATTATATATATATATACTATATATATATATATATATAGTATATATATACACTATATATATATATATATATACTATATATATATATACATATATATATATATAATATATATATATATATATATATATATATATATATATATATATATATATATATATATATATATATATATATATATATATATACACTGCTCAAAAGAATAAAGGTAACACTAAAATAACATAGATCTGAATGAAATATTCTTATTAAATACTTTTTCTTTACATAGTTGAATGTGCTGACAACAAAATCACACAAAAATTATCAATGGAAATCACATTTATCAACCCATGGAGGTCTGGATTTGGAGTCACGCTCAAAATTAAAGTGGAAAAGCACACTACAGGCTGATCCAACTTTGATGTAATGTCCTTAAAACAAGTCAAAATGAGGCTCAGTAGTGTGTGTGGCCTCCAAGAGCCTGTATGACCTCCCTACAACGCCTGGGCATGCTCCTGATGAGGTGGCGGATGGTCTCCTGAGGGATCTCCTCCCAGACCTGGACTAAAGCATCCGGATGGAGCGAGACATGATGTCCCATATTTTTTTTTTTAAACCTTTATTTTACTAGGCAAGTCAGTTAAGAACACATTCTTATTTTCAATGATGGCCTAGGAACAGTGGGTTAACTGCCTGTTCAGGGGCAGAACGACAGATTTGTACCTTGTCAGCTCAGGGATTTGAACTTGCAACCTTGCGATTACTAGTTCAACGCTCTAACCACTAGGCTACCCTGTGCTCAATTGGATTCAGGTCTGGGGAACGGGCGGGCCAGTCCATAGCATCAATGCCTTCCTCTTGCAGGAACTGCTGACACACTCCATTCACATGAGGTCTAGCATTGTCTTGCATTAGGAGGAACCCAGGGCCAACCGCACCAGCATATGGTCTCACAAGGGGTCTGAGGATCTCATCTCGGTACCTAATGGCAGCCAGGCCACCTCTGGCGAGCACATGGAGGGCTGTGCGGCCCCCCAAAGAAATGCCACCCCACACCATGACTGACCCACCGCCAAACCGGTCATGCTGGAGGATGTTGCAGGCAGCAGAACGTTCTCCACTGCGTCTCCAGACTCTGTCACGTCTGTCACATGTGCTCAGTGTGAACCGGCTTTCATCTGTGAAGAGCACAGGGCGCCAGTGGCAAATTTGCCAATCTTGGTGTTCTCTGGCAAATGCCAAACGTCTTCCATGGTGTTGGGCTGTAAGCACAGCCCCAGTCTGTGGACATCGGGCCCTCATACCACCCTCATGGAGTCTGTTTCTGACCGTTTCAGCAGACACATGCACATTTGTGGCCTGCTGGAGGTCATTTTGCAGGGCTCTGGCAGTGCTCCTCCTGCTCCTCCTTGCACAAAGGCGGAGGTAGCTGTCCTGCTGCTGGGTTGTTGCCCTCCTACGGCCTTCTCCACATCTCCTGATGTACTGGCCTGTCTCCAGGTAGCGCCGCCATGCTCTGGACACTACGCTGACAGACACAGCAAACCTTCTTGCCACAGCTCGCATTGATGTGCCATCCTGGATGAGCTGCACTACCTGAGACACTTGTGTGGATTGTAGACTCCGTATCATGCTACCACTAGAGTGAAAGCACCGCCAGCATTCAAAAGTGACCAAAACATCAGCCAGGAAGCATAGGAACAGACAAGTGGTCTGTGGTCAACACCTGCAGAACCACTCCTTTATTGGGGGTGTCTTGCTATTTGCCTATAATTTCCACCTGTATTTTTTTTTTGCTTCCCCAACACTGCTACTCACATAGTTACACAGATCAAATAGACATCACATAACTTCAATTTGAACTCAAATCCCACACTAACATCAATGGATAATTGATTCCAAAGTTTGAGTCATTTGCATCTGAAGCAAGGGTTTTTCCCCAAAAGTCACTATGTATACCCATCCTAAATCAAGTTGTCAGCTGAGGATTCCATCTCTGCTTTTTAAGGAAGTTTGTTCATTCAATCTGTCAATATTTGAAAATGCTAATTACATTCATGACGAACGCCAAACTAATGAAAGGTCTATTGAAATGACAAGAGGAAGGGATTAGGCCTACATGGTGTTTACCTGGATGCTGCTGTTTGAGGTGTACGACGGGTCAGACCGACAGCCTAATTCTGTTTACTCTCCCAAGCTCTAACCTCCTCCCCAACACCACATCATCCCATCCAGATATCTATTAACCTGACGGCCCAGAAGCAGGACAGAGGCAGGCAGGAATGACCCTCCAACCCCAGGAATAATTAAAATCCTAATTATGCCCTGTTGTCAGATGATGTGGCAGGGCTGGCTGTGGATAGATGGTTGAGGGGTACAGTCATGTCAGAACACCTGTGGTTACAGGCTAGTCCTCTCTGAGAGGAAGGTTCAGTCTGTCCAGTTAAATACTGTCATAAATAACAGGTACTGAATGTAAATAACTAATCATTGAGGCTCCAACAAGGCTTTATTCAAATGCAAATGAACCCCCTCAGTCATTGACCTATTTGCATTGACCTGCAAATAATTCAAATGGACAATAACATGGCTATTACTAAATACAGATGGCACTGTAGAAGGGGACATGGATGCATTGAATAAATGAATGAGATTAACAGGAGGAATATTAAAATATTATTTAAATATCACACTGATAGAAGTTTTTGGCAAGCTAAGTTATCACGCCCTGACCTTAGAGCTTTTTATGTTTCTATTTTGGTTTGGTCAGGGTGTGATTTGGGTGGGCATTCTATGTTCTTTTTTATATGTTTTTGTTTTTCTTTGTTTTGGCCGGGTAGGGTTCTCAATCAGGGACAGCTGTCTATCGTTGTCTGTTTGGGAACCATACTTAGGTAGCTTTTTCCCACATGGTTTTTGTGGGTAGTTGTTTACTGTTTAGTGTTTTTCACTTGACAGGACTGTTTTGGTTTCATTTATTCACGTTGTCATTTTTGTTTCAGTGTTCTGTTTAATAAAAAGTCATGAACACTTACCACGCTGCGCTTTGGTCTAATTCCTCCTCTTCAGAAGACGACACCAGTTTTGACTGGGCTTCCCAGTGGTAGGGAGGCGAGCAGGCCAGAGGTGGATGGAGTGCCCTTGTTTGGGTGTAGGGCCTGATCAGAGCCTAGGCAAGCACCATTCCCCTCACAGCTTCAGAAGACGACACCCGTCACGGTAGGATGGTTTTTGGAGAGATAAGTAGGATGTTTTTTGGAGAGATAAGTAGTCAGATAAATGTTGCTGCCCAGTAAAATCTACTTTGGTTTCGCTTAAAAAATTGATGTTTAGATGGATTGATTCTTTATCGGAGGATTCAGATGTATTTGGATCAAATATAGTCAACAAAAATTAAAGATGTTTTCACATGCTAACTGCCAATGTTACACATTTACGGTTATCAGATACTATGGTGTTTCCTATACTAACAGGTAGTCTAGTGGTTAAGAGCGTTGGGCGGCAGGGTAGCCTAGTGGTTAGAGCATTGGACTAGTAACCGAAAGGTTGCAAGTTCAAATCCCCGAGCTGTTGTTCTGCCCCTGAACAGGCAGTTAACCCACTGTTCCTAGGCCGTCATTGTAAATAAGAATTTGTTCTTAACTGACTTGCCTACTAAAATAAAAAATAAAACCAAAAGGTTGGTGTTTTCAATCCCCTAGGTGACAAATCTGTTAATGTACCCTTGAGCAAGCCACTTAACCCTAATTGCTCTGGATAAGAGTGTCTGCCAAGTTATCTATTTTCTATATAACTTTAGGGAATCACTGGGCTGTGTTATTATTTCCCTGTAGAGTTTTGGGGGTCCTCGGGACCCTCAGAAGTTTACAGAATCTCACAGATCAAATCTTGTGCATTAGCAGCCCAAGCCACATTCATCACACTATTACAGCTACCATTATTATCTAATTATTGCTGTATCTATTTATCTGTTACTGTGCTTAGGATAGAAAACATGAAATCCAGCAGCAGCGCTTCATTAACCTCCATTAGGGCCGACAGAAACAACAGCTCTAGGTTAATGGCCTCCATGCAGCACCAAATGAGCTCTGATTTGACACGTGTGTGTGTGTTACAAGCCCTGCAGTGTGGTGAGTGTGAGTGGGCCTGGGGAGAGTAGCTGTGGGCGAGTCACTCAATGCTGGCCTTCCACAATGGGTAGAGCTGGCTTGAGCAGAAAGATATTACCAAAAAAGTAGATTCACCCATTATGGGCAGAAAAATAACCAGGTCCCCCCACCACCCCCCCACCACCCCAAAACATATAGAATGTTATTTATTTGGTAATACCTGTAAGCAATAAAATGTGGCTATTGTGAGGGGAGACTGTATTGAGCTGTGGTTTAGAAATGGTTCAGCTGTTGGAGTGGCCTTGGATGTGGCACTTTAACCACGTTCACTGTCACTGTCTTGCAGGATCCAGCTCTTGTATGGCAGAGTGAATGAGACTTTATATGCACTACGCATTGTATTGGATTATAGCCAGCCATAAAAAGGAGAAATGTTTATTTTTCTAAACATCCAGTGTTTGGCTTACCATCAAATCAGCTCTGAAGAACAGTAAACCTTTAGATCGCTCTCTCTCTCTCATGCAGAGCAAGCTACCGAATCCGTTTAAATTCAAACATGAAATATCTGTCAAGGGGAAACAGAGGATCTGAGCAGTAATGGTAATCCAGGATGGCACTAAACTCATATGGCAGTAAGAGAGCACCCCTAGATTTGAAGTGCATGGCTGGGTACGACAGCTATAGGGACAAGACATGTAGACGATGGGCTCCCTGAACAAGACATGACTTGTTTTGCTGAGGCAATTATAGTGAGAGGCTGGTGTTAGTGGTGTTCGTTAGATCTCTCTTTGGTATTGTGTTGGCATGGGCTGGAGTAAGCAGCCAGTACCTGTCCAAAGTCACCGAAAAGACAGAAAGAGGTTGCTTTATAAAGCCAGGCTGCATGCTTTCACACAACTTATTTCACATCATTTTCATAGACATCCTTGTCTGTTCCAATCAAATAACAACTAAACACTATCTTGAATCAGCATGATTGAAATATATTTTTGAATATAACCCCACAAATGGAATATTTCTACAAGGTTACATAGCATCCATTGAAAATACTTGATAGATATGCTTGTGATGACATAAGTGATGAATAGAAATTAGCATATTGGGAACAAAAAAGTCCATCGAAGACTGTATAGATTTCAATTAATGGTCTTTATTTAAAAGCATGAAAGCCGGTTGACCTTACCGGAGTAAACTTTATTTTAGCTTGTTAAAAATCTATTTCTGCTGTCTGAAAAGACATGGTTCTCTGTCTAAAAAAACGGGACTGTTTGAAGCTGAGAGACAGGACCACCTAATCACACGTTATCTAGGCCAGGCAGCAAAAGTGCACACAGAAGACAAAGTACACGCACGCTCACCTGCTGACAACACAATTGCCATTACTATCAGTTCCACTACCCTGGTGAGGAGGAGGAGGAGGATGACAATCACGCTCACTAATAAAGCATGAAGTAATCAGAGACAATGGCTGTGCTGCAAGTCACAAGGACACTACGAACAATAAATACATAGATGATTAAATAAACAGGCTGGAAAAACAATCAGCTGCACAAAAGCTCTAATTGATACACACAACACAGGGACTAGAAAGAGAGCGATATCGTAGGTTACTTACAGTACATAATTAAAATGGTGTTTGAATATTTTGTAGTTTAAGCGTACAGCATTGCACACTGGACACATCTAGCTCCACAAAGCATACTGGACACATCTAGCTCCACAAAGCATACTGGACACATCTAGCTCCACAAAGCATACTGGACACATCTAGTTCCACAAAGCATACTGGACACATCTAGCGACAGAAAGCATACTGGACACATCTAGCTCCACAAAGCATACTGGACACATCTAGCTCCACAAAGCATACTGGACACATCTAGCTCCACAAAGCATATTGGACACATCTAGCTCCACAAAGCATACTGGACACATCTAGCTCCACAAAGCATATTGGACACATGTAGCTCCACAAAGCATACTGGACACATCTAGCTTCACAAAGCATACTGGACACATCTAGCTCCACAAAGCATATTGGACACATCTAGCTTCACAAAGCATACTGGACACATCTAGCTCCACAAAGCATACTGGACACATCTAGCTCCACAAAGCATACTGGACACATCTAGCTCCACAAAGCATACTGGACACATTGGCTATGCCAACATTGTTAATGTTACCTCTACAGATTCTGTGTTGAAAAATGACTGGTATAGCATTAATCGGATACATTACAAGGCTAAACCTCTGGCTGAACTAGTCAGTGGTTTGATGGGTCTGTCAGTTCCCTCCAACAGCAGGACCATCAGGGAGATAAAAGGAGCAGTTTACTGTAAAACAGTTTTTGATAAAATAAAGAAATAAAAACAGAAATTTAAACAAAAGAGGTGGAATCAACACATATTGTACCTACAGTCGCTTCTCTGTAGATGAGAACTATTTCTCCTGAGGTGCACTGACATTAAGCAGCAAATAATAGCCAATCCAAACATGGTCTGTCTCTGAAGAGATATTAGTGAATGAGCGGTATACACACCATAAATATGACTGGTGGCAGACGGTGGGCATCCCCAGTCATCAGTCCCGAACACAGTCCCATATTCTTTACCCTAGTCATCCCACCAAACTAATGGCTGACAAGTCTCAGTGTGCTGGTTCGACTGCCAGGGTAGTTGGTAACTGGCAACAGCATGAGGGTGAAAGTGTGAATGTTAACACATTGTGTGTGTGTGTGTGTGTGTGTGTGTGTGTGTGTGTGTGTGTGTGTGTGTGTGTGTGTGTGTGTGTGTGTGTGTGTGTGTGTGTGTGTGTGTGTGTGTGTGTGTGTGTGTGTGTGTGTGTGTGTGTGTGTGTGTGTGTGTGTGTGTGTGTGTGTGTGTGTGTGTGTGTGTGTGCATTCATGGATGTTTGTGTATGTATGTGTGTGCGTGCGTGCATGAGGGTTTATTTAAATGAGTGCACTTGCCTGTGCATCACCAGAAAGTGCACCTGAGGGAATTGGCTGTAGACTATCTATGTACGTACACAAACCAGTCAGAATAATGGAGCCACTCATCAAGGATTAGACTTCAGTGAACTTCTGAAGCACGGTCCACAGTACATCTAATCTAAATGAAGTCATCTGCATTTATCTTAGCACCACAGTCCTCTACCACGCAGACAGGCTGCATGTAAACTACCTGTCCTGCTCTCCTTCTCTCCCTACAGCCAGAGACCAGCTCTGCAGGTTTTGTGTGGTACGGATGCTGACATCATGGGAAATAAACCAAGCCATTTGTTAGTCTTCTGCTGCTCTAAAGAGACCTTGCCTTGCAATGTTGAGCACTCAGGCAATACCTAACTCATAAATCATTCACCCTTAAGTACACATGTTCAAATATGTTCAAATATACTGGATCTCCTACCATTAGTGTTTAATACAACAAGAAAACGCATGTTGATTGGCAGTCACCAGTGGTGTCAATCCTGGGATGGGCCAAATTTCCATCCTGCTCATGTTTAATGCATGTTGGTCTGACTCCATCAAGCAAAGCGGATAGTGGAGCGACAGCATAACCAGTGAAGAGTGCATATCTCCTGGGTACTGGAGGACACACATGTAAACACGTATTTCTCATACAGTATGTGGGCACACTTTGTTCCAAACAAAGCGTGCCGTATAGGATCAACTGTCATACACAATTACAAGAGCTTTCAGACTTATACATCATACATGTATTCATTCATTCCTCTATTCATTTATTCATTCATTCACTACAGGGCAAATGCTTGAACAATAAATGTATCAGTTATTGTCTTCAGACATTTATTATTGTATGAGTGTGTGCCTGTGTGAGTGGCTGGGCGCCTGTGTGAGTGGCTGGGTGCCTGTGTGTGTGGCTGGGTGCCTGTGTGTGTGGCTGGGTGCCTGTGTGTGTGGCTGGGTGCCTGTGTGTGTGGCTGGGTGCCTGAGTGTGTGCCTGTTTGAGTGGCCGCGTGCCTGAGTGTGTGCCTGTTTGAGTGGCTGAGTGCCTGTGCGAGTGGCTGGTTGCCTGTGTGAGTGGCTGGTTGCCTGTGTGAGTGGCTGGTTGCCTGTGTGTGTGGCTGGGTGCCTGTGTGTGTGGCTGGGTGCCTGTGTGTGTGGCTGGGTGCCTGTGTGTGTGGCTGGGTGCCTGAGTGTGTGCCTGTGTGTGTGTGTCTGTGTGAGTGGCTGGGTGCCTGTGTGAGTGCCTGTGTGAGTGGCTGGGCGCCTGAGTGTGTGCTTGTGTCATTGGCTGGGCGCCTGTGTGAATGCATGGGCGCCTGTGTGAGTGGCTAGGTGCCTGAGTGTGTGCTTGTGTGAGTGGCTGGGTGCCTGTGTGAGGGGCTGGGTGCCTGTGTGAGTGCCTGGGTGTCTGTGTGAGTGGCTGTGTGTGTGTAACAGTATAATTTTAAACCGTCCCCTCACCCATACCAGGGACCTTCTGTACACATCAACAACAGTCACCCTCGAAGCATCGTTACCCATCGCTCCACAAAAGCCGCGGCCCTTGCAGAGCAAGGGGAACTACTACTTCAAGGTCTCAGAGCAAGTGACATAACCGATTGAAACGCTATTTAGCGCGCACCGCTAACTAAGATAGCCGTTTCACATCCGTTACACTCAACCCCCTTTTGACCTTCCTCCTTTTTTTCCCGCAGCAACCAGTAATCCGGGTCACGGCACCAATGTAACAGTATAATTTTAAACCGTCCCCTCGCCCATTCCTGGGCGCGAACCAGGGACCTTCTGCACACATCAACAACAGTCACCCTCGAAGCATCGTTACCCATCGCTCCACAAAAGCCGCGGCCCTCGCAGAGCAAGGGGAACTACTACTTCAAGGTCTCAGAGCAAGTGACGTAACCGATTGAAACGCTATTTAGCGCGCACCGCTAACTAAGATAGCCGTTTAACATCCGTTACATGTGGTACATGTTTTCTCTCACTATTGCCTGCACCATCCACCTTGAGAAAAATACAAAGGCAAAAGCATTAGACAACACACAGAGACAGAAAGAGGACATTAGATGATGGAGAATTAAGCAAATTTTCTTGTAAATGCTTCTCCCCATTATCACACTTACCAGGAATGAACTGTGTAATTCACTCTCTCACATAAAGATGGGCAGGCTGCACACTGCCTCTCCACTCCACTCAGCTCTATTAGGAGATACAAGCCTGTTTTAAGATAGTGGAATTCACATCTGAATCATGGTTGCTACTGATATGTATGAAGTTGCCTAATAGAAAACAATGAGTAAAACATCCACACAGTCTAAGAAAAGGACTGGAATTTATCCGAATGAAAAACTGTGCTAGAGCGCCAAAGATACAGATGTGGAGGATCTTCATTGGAGCCATGTTGCTACAGCAGGGAAATAATCCTGCAGCAACAGGAAATGTGAATTATGTGGATTATAATTAATGGACATTTTTGTAGGGGTTGATACATTTTTCATAAGGGACAATTAAGTCTGAAATTTCAAAGCCTTTTGAAACCTCAAATAAACTACACGTTTTACATTTTGTGCATTGCAGGAAAGTTCTCCTGCAACAGGGTGATTGCCACGCCCTGGCCATAGAGAGGCTTTTATTCTCTATTTTGGTTAGGCCAGGGTGTGACAATCACTACTTAGGCAGCCTGTTTTTCCATTTTAGTTGTGGGTAGTTGTCTTTGTTAGTGGCCTGTATAGCCCTAGTAAGCTTCACGGTCGGTTTGTTGTTTGTTGTTTTTGTTGGCGACATTCATAAATAAAAGAAATGTACGCTCACCACGCTGCACCTTGGTCCGGTCATTTCCCTGACGACGATCGTGACAGTGATCAAACGAAGATCCTCATCTGTACAGTTACTTCCACTTCATATTCAAACGGAGCTAATATACAGCTATTTATTATTGTCAGATTATAATGAACAGAAGTTGAATCCTCAAAGTGGAATTAACAAACACTGTGAAAACTAAGGGCCAACACTTGAGTTAATTATGCATTGGAGTATGTCGAGGGCTGTCATGCCTTGGTCATAGTATTTTGTGTTTTCGTTATATATTTGGTCAGGCCAGGGTGTGACATGGGTTTATTTTGTTGTGTTTCGTATTGGGGTTTTGTAGGCATTGGGATTGCGGCTGAGTAGGGGTGTTGTATAGGCTTGGCTGCCTGAGGCGGTTCTCAATCAGAGTCAGGTGATTCTCGTTGTCTCTGATTGGGAACCATATTTAGGTAGCCGGGGTTTCACTGTGTATTTTGTGGGTGATTGTTCCTGTCTCTGTGTAGTGTTCACCAGATAGGTTTTTCACGTTCCGTTTGTTGTTTTGTTATTTATAAGTTATTTAAGTTATTATAAGTTATCGCTATTCTACATTAAAGAACATGAGTAACCACCACGCTGCATTTTGGTCCGACTCTCCTTCAACAGACGAACGCCGTTACAAGGGCCACATAAATGTACGTATCAAATCTAAATTTAGTCAGTGATAATCATAAGTAACCATATAAGTTTCCAAACCAAAGCCTACCACTATGGACAAGTCATAGTTTGCTATCAAAAGAGCGGCTCCATAACTGCATTTTTTTTGCATTCCTCTAACCTATGAGCAATGTCTTGCAAAATATTGAATTCATATACCAAATGAAATACACAGTGGGCAATATTCATTAGGGTGGATATTGATAAATACTTTATTTCCTGGAAACATAGTGTAGTCTAGGCCTACACGCAACCCCTACATGTCCATTTTACAGATGAAGAACTCTCATTATCATTTTCATTGAAAAAGGTGCTTCAAACACTTTAGGTGCTTCATCAAGCAATGCCTTTGTGTTTATTTGACACCATATAGGCTCTTGGACCGCCTTCCATCCCTAGTTTCCCATTCCAATGAAAATCACTAGTTCTCTGATTGCTTTCCAAGTCTTACAAGGAAGTGTGCAGTATGGTATGAGCTATAATAAGAACTGGCACACTGTGATGTGAGGGACAGTAGACCCTCAGCATCATGGGACCATCTCACACCTCTCCTCCAAGGGCACATCAGACTTATCATGATTAGATATGCAAATGCAGCATGTCATGCGAAGACATGATAATGAGTAATTTAACGCTTAAGTTCTCTCGTTTCTATTGACATAACTGGTACATTCAAAAGACAAGGATTTCTCCCATAACACATGAAACATGCATTCATCTCAGATTTGACTACAGTACGCAGATTAGGACCAGAATGTCCTCTGTATCACTCAGGAGCCAGACAGGCACACCGAATACAACCTTACTGTGAAATGCTTACTAACAAGCCCTTTAACCAACAATGCAGTTCAAGAAAGAGTTAAGAAAATATTTACCAAATAAAAAATAAAAAGTAACACAATAAAAAAACAATAACAAGGCTATATACTGGGGGTACCGGTAGCAGAGAGAACAGTCTATGACTTGGATAACTGGAGCTTTCCTCTGACACAGTGTAGTATATAGGTCCTAGATGGCAGGAAGCTTGGACCCAGTGATGTACTGGGCCATACGCAATACCCTCTGTTTCGCCTTGCTGTCAGATCCCGAGCATTTGCCATACCAGGCGGTGATGCAACCGGTCAGGATGATCTCGATGGTGCCAGGATGCTCTCGATGGTGCAGCTGTAGAACTTTTGGAGGATCTGGGGACACATGCCAAATCTTTTCAGTCTCCTGATGGGGAAAATGTTTTATCGTGCCCTCTTCATGACTGTCTTGGTGTGTTTGGACCATGATAGTTTGTTGGTGATGTGGACATCAAGGAACTTGAAACTCTCGACCCACTCCAGCCCCATCGATGTTAATGGGGGCCTGTTCGGCTCGCCTTTTCCTGTAGTCTACGATCAGCTCCTTTCTCTTGCTCACATTGAGGGAGAGGTTGTTGCACCACACTGCAAGGTCTCTGACCTCCTCCCTATAGGCTGTCTCATCATTGCCGGTAATCAGGCCTACCACTGTTGTGTAGTCAGCAAACTTGATGATGGTGTTGGAGTCGTGTTTGGCCACGCAATTGTAGGTGAACAGGGAGTATAGGAAGGGACAAAGCAAACACCCCTGAGGGGCACCAGTGTTGAGGATCAGCGTGGCAGACGTGTTATTGACTGCTCTTACAACCTGGGGGCAGCCCATCAGGAAGTCCAGGATCCAGTTGCAGAGGGAGGTGTTTACTCCCAGGGTCCTTAGCTTAGTGATGGGCTTTGTGGGCACTATGGTGTTGAACCCTGAGCTGTAGTCAACAGCATTCTCACATAGGTGTTCCTTTTGTATGGGGATGATGTTGTTGATGTGAGCCATGACAAGCTTTTGAAAGGACTTCATGGCTACCAAAGTGAGTGCTACGGGGGGTTAATCATTTTGGCAGGTTACCTTTGCTTCCTTGGGCACAGGGACTATGGTGGTCTGCTTGAAACATGTAGGTATTACAGACTCGGTCAGGGAGAGGTTGAAAATGTCAGTGAAGACACTTGCCAGTTCGTCCGCACATGCTTTGAGTACATGTCCTGGTAATCCGTCTGGCCCATAACGAGAGTGTGATCACACAGTCGTCCAGAATAGCTAGTGCTCTCATGCATGCTTCAGTGTTGCTTGCCTCGAAGCGAGCATAAAAGGCCTTTAGCTCATCTGGTAGGCTCGCGTCACTGGGCAGCGCACGGCTGGGTTTCCCTTTGTAGTCCGTAATCGTTTTCAAGTGCTGCCACATCCGACAAACGTCAGAGTCGGATTAGTAGTAGGATTCAATCTTAATCCTGTATTAATGCTTTGCCTTTGATGGTTCATCTGAGGGCATAGCAGGATTTCTTATAAGCGTTCGGGTTAGTGTCCTGCTCCTTGAAAGCGGCAGCTTTTTAGCTCAATGCGGATGTTGCCTGTAATCCATGGCTTCTGGTTGGGATATGTACGTACGGTCACTTTGGGGACGACGTCGTCGATGCACTTATTGATGAAGCCGATGACTGAGGTGGTATACTCCTCAATGCCATTGGATGAATCCCGGAACACATTCCTGTCTGTGCTAGCAAAACAGTCCTGGAGCATCCTCATCATCTGATGCGAGTCACTGGTAGAAATGACCGTGTCACTGTTACTTCCTGCTTTAGTTTTTGCTTGTAAGCAGGAATCAGGAGGATAGAATTATGGTCAGATTTGACAAATGGAGGGTGTGTGAGAGATTTGTATGCATCTCTGTGTGTGGAGTAAAAATGGTCTAGAGTTTTTTCCCCCTGGTTGCACATGTGACATGCTGGTAGAAATGAGGTACAACGGATTTAAGTTTGCCTGCATTAAAATCCCCGGCCACTAGGAGCGCCAGTTCTGGAAGAGCATTTTTTTGTTTGCTTATGGCCTAATACAGCTGGTTGAGTGCGGTCTTAGTGACAGCATTGGTTTGTGGTGGTAAATAGACGGCTATGAATAATACAGATGAGAACTCTCTTGGTAGATAATGTGGTCTACAGCTTATCATAAGGTACTCTACCTCAGGCAAGCAAAACCTTGAGACTTCTTTAATATTAGACATCGAGCACTAGCTGTTATTGACAAATTGACAAACACACCCGTTCCTTTTCTTACCAGACGAAACTTCTCTGTCCTGCCATTGCATGAAAATTCCCACCAGCTCTATATTATCCAGGTCATTGTTCAGCCATGACTTGGTGAAACATAAGATATTACAGTTTTTAATGTCCCGTTTGTCGGATGGTCTTCATCATATATCATCCATTTTGTTTTCCAATGATTGCAAGTTGGCCAATAGAATGGATGATAGCGGAAGTATACTCACTCGCCTACGAATTCTCAGAAGGCAGCCTGACCTCATCCCCCTTTATCTCCGTATTTTCTTCACGGGGATTTGGGCCCTATCCAAAAAGAAAACAGTATATCCTTCACGTCAGACTCGTTAAAAAAAAATCTTTGTCCAGTTCAAGGTGACTAATCACTGTTCTGATTTCCAGAAGTTATTTTCGGTCCTGAAAAACGGTAGCAGCAACATTATGTACAAAATAAGTTAAAAAATAAGTTATAAACAACCAGAAAAAACGAACAAAATAGCACAGTTGGTTAGGAGACCGTAAAATGTCAGACATTCTAACGGTAACTAAGCCCTGGAAGCCTGTGTTCTCCACCAAATGATTGTCTTCCTTTCGCCTCTGATATTAAATGGAGATACTGTATCATTCTAGAATGTCACATAACACATTTACTTCAGTGTGCACACATCCAGTGCACACATGCTGAATGTGTTTGTGAAACATGTAGGTATGTGTGAACGGCAGACAGACAGAAAAAGAAGCATAGAAAGATAGCTATCCATTCAACTAGGCTACCTCGCTTGATAAGAGTATTAAAATGTGCCTCCTGGGAATTGTAAGCAATGGCAATCTGATGGAATTGTAATCTATATCTGATGCAGAAGAAATGAGGCACAGGGGTATAAAGAGGCGATACAGGCATGGCACAGGTGAGGCTGTATTTAATGTAAATCGGGGGGGGGGGGGGGGGGCAACAGCATTTTATTTTGCAAGTTTTGACTCCCAAGTATACAATTTTCTTCTTCAATTCACACCTGAACTCAGGCAGAACAATTGTAATTCACATTTTAACAGCTGAAGAGACTCCCAGCAGCCAGCCAATATCCTACACCTCCCTGAATCAACCCTTCCTGCATTACCCATCTCTGCATTACCCACCAAAACCTGACATCTTCTTCCACACCCTCCCTGATCCCTAAGCAATCTAATTCCCCTGTTTTATCTGCATGATATTGCCACTATAAGAAGATTACATGCATTGTAAGTGTGAGGCCGGGAAGACGGGCGGGACAATTATAGAGTGGGAGTCCAATCGGGAGGAGTGTGCTCAGCCTGCAGACAGTTACTGGGGTCACTAGAGGGAAGGAACAGCCAATGAACAGCAGCAGGGGCTTCTGTAAGAAGGAGACCATAAGCTGCATATCGCATATTGACAGCCCAACTGCCAAAGGGAACTTTCCTTTCCTCCTCTTCTACTTCTTATTTATTTATATGTTGTAGCTTGGATGGGTTCATCTGTCTGGCCTTATGTAAGAACAAGATTGTTTAAGACTTATGTTGTTGGAGAACAACAGGAGGTTTGACTGATCCATTGTCTTTGGTCTTCCATTTCAACTCTAATGCCACATCTTGGAGTTCTCTCTCAGTAGAATTGAGAGCAAAGAACACCAACTGAGAAAGTAAGAAAAGTGTTTTGAAGACGGCTTATGTACTTTAGGGTTTAAAAAAACACATTTTAACATGTAACAAAAGCTGTTACATTGTATTGATTTGGTGTGTATGACTTATTGATGTAGATAGAGTTGAACAATTGTTACCATATTTGTTTGACCTGATGAAGATCAGTTTTGGATTGAAACATTGTCAATAAATCAGTGAATTGGGAGCTTTAACAGTGTGTTGGCCTTCTTGTTCTATACTAGTGTCCTTTATTAGCCTAGCCCTATGTTTTAAAGGATGTGTGTATGACCACAAACCTTTCTTTACCACATTATTATATATCACAGTATTTCTAATTCAACCCTCTTCTTCCACCAGTAGCCCCTCCCCCTTCAGCATTGTAAATAGAACACAAATTGTTTGCTTGAAATTCCTCCACTGATTAACACATCCACCCACGGGCTACACAACACACATGCACTAGTTATCTCTGAATCAGACTACTCATTTCATCTTGCCCTACAGGGGAGCTACTGTACCATATTTCAGGAACAGTGTGGCACGACACCATATGTAGCATATCAATACTCGGAGTGATACAGTGTGTACAACTCATCAACAGCTTGTGTAACACATGGGGATGTTTAAAATGTACTCCTTAGCCTGAAGTGTCGCCACTTGTACTTTTGAAATGCTTTCACCTGGTGCCAACTGGTAAGACTCATCAGGAGAGCAGTCACGTGTGCTTAGGGTGTCCAAAACTATCGGTCATTTACCAAAGTTACTGGAACCTTCAGTCATTTTGGTAATTAACAAGTAATCTATGGCAATCTATGGTAACATAGGTATAAAAAAAAACAAGCATTGGTACATACAGTATTTAGCGGTTTGTATATTATTTTAGATTATTTCCTTGACAGTCGGCCATTTGAGTGCATTATGTAATTCTATGGAGGACCTCTCATAAACACATTGCAGGACCATTCTGGCTGCCTTGTTTTATGCTATCAGCAGTCTTTATAGCTCACCAACATTTGCATTACTCCAGAGCAGTAGTACATTTGACTATGGATGAGAGCTTGTGAGATGTGTTTTGGAATTTGCTCTGGCATACATTTCGCAATACTTCTGCGCATACAGTAGGTGTCGATGATTTTGTTGCAGAGCTGTGAAATGCGTGATGACCAAGAGAGACTGTTGTCTAGCAACACACCTAACAGCCTAGTCAATGAAACCTCTTCTATGGGTGTCCAACTGTCAGCTGTAAGGAGGGAAGTTTCTTCCTTTCCTCTTCATACATATTAGCATTGCCTTGGTTTTCTTTGTATTTAGCGCTAATTCATTTTTTGGTTATCCAATTTGAAATACTTATGTCAACTTCAAGAGCCTCTTTTAGCTGTCCCATGGAATTGCCTGTTACATAGACAGTGGTATCGTCAGAAAACATGGTTGCCATAGAATTGGAGAGCACCAGAGGGAGATTTTTATACAGCAAATGCATAAGAGGTCCTAGGCAGCTGCCTTGTGGGACATCACAGCATACAGAATGAGGTTCAGAATAGGCACAATTTATGAATGTAAACTGCTTCTCTGATGACAACACTGTAACCATCTTAATGAGGTGTTATCCAATCCATAGTGGCACAATGTCATTAACATTATATCATGATCAAAAGTAGCACTAAAATAGAGAAATGACCACAAGTTTACCTTGGTCAAATGACCTGAGCCCTTGATCTGTTAAATCAATCAGGGAGTCAAAACCATTTAATCAGTGGGCTCTAGTCAAATCCCCTGGTTAAAAAAGTCCATTAAAAAATCTGGATAAATGTAGGATGACGTACAGAAATGCAAAATGAGTTCTCCATGACAAAAAAAAGAAACATTTTGATTTGACAACTCACCCAAGTCCTGGTCTTATGTCCTTATGTCTTAAGTCCTGGCCTGGTCTTATGTCCTTATGTCTTAAGTCCTGGCCTGGTCTTATGTGAGTGGTGTAATGTGCAGTCTGGAAGAGTAGAGCCCCCAGATGATTGCACGAAGCTCTCCCAGCTGCACATGAACAGGAAAAGCTGTTTATGATGACGGACTCCTTGGATGCTTGCAATGTGATCTGAAAGAACATATAGAAAAAACATCTGCACATGTCGTCACACACAGTTTTTATCATCTACGGCAGCAAGGTCATGATCCTTTGTCTTAAATTTCCCCATTAAAACGTAACTGAACAACTGTAACAACAGTTGTCTAGCCTATATTATAAGGTTATCCAGACTCAGATCAGTAATATCGAAGGAACTAGGCCTACTGCATGTCCAGGGACATAAGAACAGATACAAACAAGTTTGATTATTTTGAACATATGAACAAAAACAGGTAAACTATAACTGCAGCAACACTAAGCACTTAACTGCCTGTCATATTTGGTAACCTGCAATGAATGGGGCTCCTCATTCTTCCTCATCGATCTGTGACACCTTTCCCTTACTAGCACTGCAACTCGGTGCTAGGGGTGTCACTACACACACCCTGGTTAAAATCCAGGCTGTATCACAACCAGCTGTGATTGAGAGTCCCATAGGGCAGCGCACAATTTGCCCAGCATCATCCGGGTTTGGCTGGTATGGGTAAGAATTTGTTCTTAACTGACTTGCCTAGTGACAACATGAAATTAATGTATGCTAGTAAGTTAGTGTTGCTACTCTTAATGTTACTGAGCTGGATCTAGCTAGCTAATGAGCTATGTTGCTTGCTAGAAACAAACAAGATTACAGTGGCTGGCCAAATAATTCATTTTAGTTAGCTAACTAAGTCTGACAAATCTGAAATAACGTTAACATTAGCAAACTCATGTCATCTAACATTAGCTCTGACCAAGTTGGTAATGTCATAGCTAAATAGCTAGTTAGTTAGCTATCTCAACTGGTCACTTTAAGTACTCGCTTACCTTTGTAGTGTTCCACGAAATTTGAACATGGCATTTTCCCAGTCACTGCTCAATTTGCAAAAGTTTGGCATGAGTGATGTAGCTAATATCATTCACAAACATTCCCAGACAAGCGATCTAAACTAAATAAATGATACAAGTTATTCCACAAACAATATATCTTAAACTATCGACAGCAGCCAGATATCGTCACACACCGCTTGGGGTGGAAGCAACTTGTCTGTTGGGGGCGAGAAAAAAGCCTGGCTATGCTGCCCTAGTTGCTCTGTCTCATCCTGTGTCATTGTGTCAGATATAGTGGCAAATGCATATATTTCATACTTCTGAAATGTCTGCTTTATGTGGCAATTTAGTTCATCATATAGCCCAAACACAGACTTTCCACACTTGTTATTCTCAAATACTAATGTAACGGATGTGAAACGGCTAGCTTAGTTAGCGGGGCGCGGCTAATTAGCGTTTCAATCAGTGACGTCGCTTGCTCTGAGACCTTGAAGTAGTGGTTCCCCTTGCTCTGCAAGGGCCGCGGCTTTTGTGGAGCGATGGGTAACGATGCTTCGTGGGTGACTGTTGTTGATGTGTGCAGAGGGTCCCTGGTTCGCGCCCGGGTATGGGTGAGGGGACGGTCTAAAGTTATACTGTTACACTAAGACTGAAGTGAGTTTGTAAAATGTTCTCAGACCTAAAAATCTAATATTGTCTAGCTGTACTTATTGTGTAGACTTGTAGTTATATGCACAGTTAGGCTTACTGAGCCTCTGGCTTGTAGATATTATCCTAATTTACACAGACAAAGTACAATACATAGCAAAAAGTCCTAAGTCTCTCTAAATACTGTATGACATGATTAAGCAAGCTTACGTTAGATAGCTAGCTAGACAGCTGACTCAAATGCTTACATTAGCCTAATGTTGTTACCTAGCACAGAGAACCACCACCACACAGAGGCCTTTTATCAATTAGATTTTCTCACCTCCTGCATCTTCTGTTCTCCTTCCTCTCTCTCCACCTTTTAAAAAGGTCAAAATTAATCAAGGAGAGTTGGCGAGGAAAGTGAGCGTGGATGGAAATGAGCTTGCTTGAAATGAGACTGTCCTTCTCCACTTGCGCATCATTAGGCAAATTATGTTTTTACGGGTGGATCCTAAAATAAATGTGATAAAAACAAATTAAATGAATTGTGCAAGACATTTTATAGATGAAGTAGCATATTGTTTTCCAACGTGTGCATGTTTTTCTTCTCCGACAAAACAAAATCCGATACAAGGGTGTGGCAGATTTCAAAACTATTCCGCGGTAGGGTACACATGAGTATCCTCGATGAAAGGTGGCTATAGAGGAGGGTGGGACACTCTTTTGTTTGCCTACAAAAAAATGACACACTCCTCAACCACTCTACCACCTATTGGTTTCCAAGTCACGGAGGAGAGAGCATGGGGGACGGTATTAGATAGATAGCTATACTAGCTGCTAAAGCCATCCAGAGCGACATTTTTGATCATTTATAGCTAGCTAGTTATCTTACCTCTACAATGTTTCTCATAAGTTCGAAGGCTGCCACCTCCGCCATCCCGGGTAAACAAAGATTGCATCTCCTATACTTGAAGGAGAACTGGTCACAGTGTCCTCTGTCTCCATCTTCTGGCTTTGAGGGACTCTTTCCAACTTGCTATGCCCTCATGATCTTCTATTATGTATAGCATACAAAATTGTACTTACAGATGTTTTTAAAAAGGTAGCGAAGTACAATACTTAATTCAAATCATATTTAAGTAAAAGTAAAATTGTAAAAAATGTATACAAATTGTAACTTTTCCGAGTACAAGCACTCGGAAAAACTACTAAATTACAATGATGGGTGAAAAATTATCTTATTTGATTATTTTATATATGATAAGGCCAGAGATAATTACACCTGTGACAATCTTAGATACCCAAATTCTGGTAGTTTACTGGTAAACTTTGAAAGTCACCAGTAATATACTTTTCCTTTGCGCCCCTACGTGTGCTAGCAAGGCAGAGGTCCTGGGTTTGAGCTTTGTGTTAGCCAAACCAGGAGGAAGTGATACTCGCTTAGCAGCAGCATGACGTCCTTTACAGTGTTGCTGTGACCTGGAACACTGTAAAGGTTGAGCTCAGCTCCATGCTGGGTTTGCTGTTTTGTAAGTTTGAGTGGCAGAGCTGCAAGAAAATGTGTGGCGAGACAACATTTCCCCAAGTGCTTTTCAATCACACACCACTTTCAAAGCAGCAGCACCAAATTATTTTACCAGACATATTCATCAGTTCACGTCATAGAAAAAAGTTGCCTCTGCAGTTGCCGGCCTCATGAGAGAGGGAACACAAATTTTCATGGAAAACAAGGTATTTTTTAAATTTGATTTAACTAGGCAAGTCAGTTACGAAAAAAAGTCTTATTTACAATGACGGCCTACCCCAGCCAAATCCGCACGACGCTGGGGCAATTGTGCCCCGCCCTATGGGACTTCTAATCACCAGGGACTGTAGTGATGCCCTTGCACTGAGATGCAGTGCCTTAGACCACTGTGCCACTTGGGAGCAATTGGATAATTCTAGATAGTTTTAGAGGTGTGTGTTAATAAAAATCAGTTAATAAAAGCAGTTTAGTTGTCCTCTAAAACTAGCTAGAATTATTCAATCTTTTGCTAGCTAACAAAACCACTAATGTTAGCTTTAGTAACCTAGCTAGATAGCTACCTAGCTAACATGACATAACTAGATTGATGCAGGCATGCAGCCAGCAGCTCATGTTAATTAGGACTCACTGAATAAATGTGTTTGGCACAGGATAAAGAAGATGAAATGATCTGCTGCTAACTATTTTTTTGCATTGCGCTGACTGGTAAGACGCTTCAGGAGGGCGTTCATGTGTTCTAGCAAGGCAGAGGTCCTGGGTTCAAGCCTCTGTGAGCCAAAACAGAAATCCTAATTCTATCTCCTAAACCAACCAATCTCTCTCTCCTTTTGTCAATACTGATGGAGGTTCATCCTCTGACTTCCGTGTGCAGACTGACTGAAGTTGTTTCATTAACTGTCCAGCTCCACAGTGATCAATGCCTTAGATCATCGCTCATCCTGATCTGCTAACAGGCCAGCGGTTGCTGTGATAGAGACGGATGGGGACGCTGCAGGGCTCAGAGTGGTGATTGGAGAAGTGTGATGGTGTTGGGACTATGATGAAGTGTTATTACCATTGATATATCAAAGTACTTTTAATTTCCCATGCCACTTTTTAGCCTACATCAATTTACTAACAAGCCCACGGGCTCTTCAGGAAATACCATGGTGCTTATTTCCTCTCCAATGCACCAGATATTGAAGCAAATAAATAAATAATACATAATGAGCTGGCACTTACTGATCAAGGCAAGTGTTTTATTTTCCCTGCCTGTGTGGTGGATTGCATCGAGCTATTTCTCTGGCCGGCCTTTACCTCTTACATTTCAATTAAACCAAACTGGGCTATATCTGTCTATCACCTTGTCCGGCTAAATCAACTTTTTGTTTCCTTTTCATTTTCTCTATTCGACTGCAGTATTGAAAAGTGCCTGTGAATGACTGAATGACTGAATGGCTTGAATTGGATTTGCATTTATATGAAACTCTTTTTCCAGAGTCTGGCAGAGGGAGATGCTCTTAGAGAAGCCACAGCGCGGAGTGAGGGTAGGCGGGGTGGCACCCTGGAGAGAGAACTGGCACCTTCATCTCCCCCCTCCACAAAGCAAGACAGGGCCAATTAATCAGCTCTACTATTGCAACGCAGATCCCAAAACGAAGGAGAGGAGGAAGACGGAGGGAACAGGATTAAACCTAGCCCCAGCGAGAAAAAGAGAAATAAGAAAACGGTTTGTCACAGAATCCCTCTCTTCCTTTCACTGCCAAGAGAACATGGATTCATGAGGCGACGACTGTGTCAGCCCAGCTGGTGAAGCTATTTAAATTAGAGCTCAGTTCATAAAGTGAGACCATGTTCCCTTTCAATATGTCACACTGTGTGTCAGGAGAGAGACATATTCCGCTGTGTTTCTCCCTGATACATCCCAGTGCCGTGTTGTGAATGACACTGTTGAAATGACTGTATGCAGGGGAAGTTTATGCATTCGACAGTTCGTCTGAATTCATGTAGAAAGCCTAAAAGGAAAAGACAGAAAAGGAGAAAAAAGACATGATACTATAAATATGGGCTGCATTGAGCAGAGAAAGGGTTAGACTGAAAACTCAGCGTAAGCAATGAATAATTCATTTCCATTAGTATAAACACTTTTCATCAGAACAAAAAAAATTCTCAGAGCGGGGGGGGGGCGGGGTTTAAGGAAAGTTGGTAAACTAATTCACTGGTTACATCAAAATCCACAGATAATGACTCCTCATTGCACAACCCATTAGAGCATTGATTTTGATTTTGCATTAAGTCACACACACCTGATCGCTGATTGCCCATGACTACAGATAGAGGGACAATTATTAACTGGTCCTGATCCAGCAGAGGAGCTAACAGAACATAAATTGCAAGATGCATTAAAAGTATAGGGTATAATCGACTTCATTCAAGTGGAGTGCACTGTGTAGCGGAGGAGGTTTGGGGAACTATTCTGTGATGACTAACCTTGCCCGAAACCTGGAGACTCCCATAGCTCATGCCTAGACTTAGCTCAGTGGACTGAAGTAGTCTTAAATATCAAAGACAACCCAAGTTTATTAACTGCTCAGTCATAGGTAGCCTCCTCAAACTCAAATTCATACTGGCTGTGACAGACAGTACTTTTAAAATCCATTCTGCATCCATACTTCCTGAAATATTAAGCCTCTAGCTCTCACTGGGCTGTGGGCTGTAAATCAAGCTGATACACGGATCAAGCTGGAGAGCAGTCCCGGCCTAGCCCAGGCCACAGAGCAGTGAGGCTGGTAGAAAAAACAGACAGGACCGGTTTGAAGGATTTATCTTCCTGCGTAATCTGTCACATCCTGAGCTCTGAGTGTTTACCTGGTCAATAAGGCAGGGGAGCCAAGCGTGCATTATAGAATACCTATAATACATCCATCCACTGGGGGGGGAAGTGTCATCAACGACCTAAATTATTTTTAATTACAGCTGATAAACAGAAATAGCCAATCTGTCAATCTCCTCCGACTCAGTTGTCCGTAGAGAGAGAGAGGGTGGAAATATAGGGAAGGGGGAGAAGAGGGAATATAAATAGTGATCTGTTAATTATGACTGCCCACCACTGTGTTTCTTCCTGCCAGGGAGGAAGAGCCTTCTCAAGACCTGAACACAACACACATTCCAGTGGTGCTCTCTACTGTAGTACTGCTGCCCTCTATGGGTTGCTGCTTTCCCACCAGTCAGGGTAGAGTGGGCATCTGCCATGGTTGCTCAGAAAGCATGAAGCCCTTTGGAGGGAAATGGGGGGGTGGGGACATGTGGGAGATGTGAGGCATGGAGGACCAGCACACTGAAGAAGAGTGGATCAGCACAAAGCAATACACCTCTTTCAATTGCTCCATCACCAGACCCATTCTGCTTTCAGACAGTCAAAGATATTTCCATGCACTGTGCTGACCGTTCTGTCATGTCTCTACCTACCCGGAGATGGAGATAGCAGAGCAGAGCAGGCCAAGCCTCCCAAGAGTACCTGACACAGAACTCCTACAGGGAGCCAGAGCAGAGAACAGCTTGTAAAGGGTCACTGCTGGCAGCTCGGAAATCACAACCCAAAGAAAGCTAAAACAGGTGTGGTAGGTGTTTTCTGAACATCTTATGGAAAATGATGTCAGACAAGCCCAGTTGAAAATGTGAAGTTGGACATGGCCTGGCGAGTACAGAGACAACAATTTTGGTCAGAAAAAATACTCAAAATATTATATAACCCACTGAGAGAGATCATGAAATTAAAAATAAATACAGACAATTTATGTACAGACACAAAATGTGTGAAATCCATATAGTGTGTGAAAACACGGCAGATGGCTCATCCCAACACTGTTTGGTCTTCCTTTTCTAATTTCAGTTTGAATAAGACAACTATGATTTCAGGATAAAAACTATTATTTTGTGCACGTGACACACCTGCAGAGTTTACCATCCTTGTGTCCATGGCACCTGGCCCCTCATACAATCATTGCTACCTAGAATTGGCTCATTCAACCCACACCTCCAGTCCCCACTACAAAATAGTTTGATGTTTCAAATGACAATTCAACAAACCAAGTACAATAGGCCTAAAAGTAAAAACTATTACTGAGAGTGAGAAAGATGGGTGTGGAATTGTTTTATATTTGAAGTACCAATGTCCTCACCTTGGAGACGACTCTTCAGGAGAAAAGCTTCTCTCAGAAGACAACAAGAGTGGGGAGAACTAGCCCATTTCAATGGCAGAGGTCACAGTAATGTACAGTACATGGAACCTGTAACCAGAGCAACATAAATCAATACAGTTTGACAGGTGAGGGGTGAACCAATCTAGGTTGGATCAGTTTTTGGTGTGAAAGAAGTCTGGCAATTTGATGGGGGGGGGGGGAATCTGGTAGTTGTGCTTAGAGAAGGCTGAAAAGAGACAAATTATTGGTTTTAAAAAGTCTCAAACTCACATAATATGTTTTTGAGGAGGTCTCCACACCTGCCTGCCTTCCTCAGTGCCTCCACAGATCCTTCTTGCGTCTCGGCTCTGTGTCTGCTTTAGCTGTTGGAGCTGAAACTGAGAATCAACCAACATGAGACCAAATATCATCAAATAACTGAATTTAATGTAGATATTACATCAATTTCAATTTATGATGAATTGATTTGACAAAGTAGATGAACGTAGAGAAGGTAGGCTAAGTGATTCAAGAATGGGAAGTTGAAGAAATGTAAACTGATCACATATTCATTCATATTAGAGCTATTATCAAAATACTATGTTTAATCTCAGAAAGAGAGGCCTTTCACATTTTCTGGCACACCTTTTTATCAGAGCAGAAAGCCTACCAGCCACTGACTCTCCTGGTCATTCTATCCTTGAAAGGAGATGACCCTCATTTGTAAGACAATTTCCTTTGGAGAAAAAAAAAGGGAATGGGAAAAGGGTTCCTTTCCAATTAGAGAACAAAAGGAAGTGCAGAATTATTTTTAGATGAAGGATGAATTCCAGTGGAGACAGCTTTAAATCAGTTCTAATGAATTCTCCTGGTTTTGGCCAACAGTAGGCGACATGGCAATATTGAACTGTGTTGAAAATCCATTAACACCTAATTTTGGACAAGTAAAGTGACAACTGAAATAGGTTGGTGTGTGTCTCTTTGGAATACCGAGCAAATACAAAACACTGCCTATCTATGAGCAGGTGGGTAAAGAAAGTATCCCTTTCATCCTAATAAATAATATAAAACCAG
This sequence comes from Oncorhynchus gorbuscha, assembly GCF_021184085.1. Classification (NCBI taxonomy): domain Eukaryota; kingdom Metazoa; phylum Chordata; class Actinopteri; order Salmoniformes; family Salmonidae; genus Oncorhynchus; species Oncorhynchus gorbuscha. The sequence continues at coordinate 39,897,021 of NC_060173.1, read as the reverse complement.
CTTGTATGTAGCCCATTTTAGTCTTACCTACACTATTTGACTGTGGTTGGACATTTGTTGCTTACCTAATTAGTAGACCGTTGTTCTGGACTCCAGAGTTCCCTGGTGAAAACACTAACCTTGGGACTGCTTTGATTTCAATGTATTATTTTTGTCTCACAACACACACAGCACCCACAGCACCTTAACAGAAGAGTGTTTTTTGAATTAATTAACCAAACCTTGGTATTAATTGCAAGAGGTACCTGTTCTGACCCAGAGTGGAAGAGCAAAACTACTAATGTGCACTCTTATAAAACATATGATGTGCTTTGTAAAATGAATGAAAAGCCAAATGCATGAGGAATGTTATAACAGCTTTGAAAAATAAAACACAATATCTTTCCACAGAAACAAAACTCCCTTATAGGCCCTCTATTTCCTCCAGCTACTAATAGACTATAGACGTATAGGTCACAGGTAAGCCAAAGGTGCCATAGACCAGTGGGTCCGGACATCTGCCCAACAAACATAATGTTCTATAGAGATTAGACTAAATGTATTACACCAAACATCATTTTCTTGCCTGATGGTATGAGAGGATAAAAGATGCCCCAGACTTGAGATGAGTCCATACACCAGCTGAGCAGATGATGATAGCCAATATACAGTAGACATTTCAAGGCTCAATAGCCTACATTATAGCACTATTATCTGTAATATACACTGAGTATACCAAACATTAGGAACACCTTCCTAATATAGAGTTGCTTTTGCCCTCAGAACAGCTTCGGTTTGTTGAGGCATGGCCTCTACAAAGTGTCGAAAGCGTTCCACGGGGATGCTGGCCCATATAGACTCCAATGCTTCCCGCAGTTGTGTCAAGTTGGCTAGATGTCCTTTGGGTGGTGGACCATTCTTGATACAAACAGGAAATTGTTGAGTGTGAAAAACCCATCAGCATTGCAGTTCTTGACACAAACCGGTGCGCTTGGCACCAACTACCATACCCCGTTCAAAGGGACTTCGATTTTTTGTCTTGCCCATTCACCCTGTGAATGGCACACATACACAATCCATGTCTCAATTGTCTCAAGGCTTAAAAATCCTCCTTTAACCTGTCTCCTCGCCTTCATCTACAATTATTGAAGTGGACATCAATAAGGGATCATAGCTTTCACCTGTATTCACCTGGTCACTATGTCATGAACAGAGCAGGTGTCCTTAATGTTTTGTACATTCAGTGTATATATATTATATCATTTTACACTCAAGCCCACATGTGACATCTTAGCAGATCCTAAATGTTCAAAACCATTCCTTGGTATTAGAGCGCCACCTACTGGTTATTTATAATGTTACATGCCCTCTTTGTGAAGCCTATCAGATGTCCCGGTATAAAAAGGATTCAGATTTTTTTTTAAATAAGATATTCTACAGACTTCAATGTAAACTCCAGTCTCCTGGAATTATGCATATACTGCTCCATTACAGTAATAGACCCAGCTTTAGGCCAGTAACACGGAGGACATTACATCACCTCATAGCTCTCTCGTGATGAAGTTTAATTAGACCTGCTTCCTGCTATCACACTTATTCACAATTCAGAGGTCAACAATCAACATAAATCAAATACTGTCCTCAATCAAATCTCTTATTGTATGCTTTCATGGCACACCAGATGGATCTCTCCTTGGGCATATTGAATGGCTCATCACTTTCACACTTTTAACTTGCTCCCCTGATAGACACAGGGCCAGCTCCAGGCATTTTTTTTAAAACCTTTATTTAACCAGGCAAGTCAGTTAAGAACACATTCTTATTTTCAATGACAGCCTGGGAACAGTGGGTTAACTGTCTGTTCAGGGGCAGAACGACAGATTTGTACCTTGTAAGCTCAGGGGTTTGAACTCGCAACCTTCCGGTTACTAGTCCAACGCTCTAACCACTAGCTACGCTGCCACCCCGGCTCCAGGCATAAGCGACATTAGGGACCCAGGCCAATAGGGGCCTCCAACCCCCCAAAAAATGTACTTATTCGGGGTCTTAACTTACTGTTGTTACTTAGAATAGTAGAATACACAAGATGCAAGTTCAAAATTTGGTTGTGCTTCAGCAATTTTTATCCTGTAATGTCAGCCACTGACAGTTAACTGGTTGAAACCTCTTTTACCCAAAGGCAGTCAGAGGATAGAAATGCCTAAAGCAACGCTGAGACTCCCAAAAGGCATAGTTCTTCTTGGTGTAGTATTACCTCTAGGTGTCGACGCAGTCAGCCCAGCTGATAATACACTTCTGTTCTCCGTGGTCCAGCTCATACATCAAACATTCTCCATTCAGGCTGAAAATGCGTCAGTTTCCTCCTTAACTTAATACATGTATAATGGGTCGCCGGTGGAAAAGAAAATTGGGGAAATACGCGTATTGTCTTAATAAAACACATTTTTACACCACCATGCTAGTGTGGCAAATGCTGCTTTCTGATGTTGCGATGGGCATTCAGACAGGGGTAAACAACAGACTCATGCAGTGTGTAAAATCTGTAAGTTTTCAGAAAATCTGCAGTTGTGAGGGTGATTGGCGGTACTGCCAAATTCCTTAAAATGTCATTGGAGTCGGCTTATAGTAGAGAAATTGAAATTCAATTCTCTGGAAACAGCTCTGGTGGACATTCCTTCAGTCAACATGCCAATTGCATGCTCCTTCAAAACAAGAGAAAAATATGTGGCTTTGTGTTCTGTGACAAAACGTGGCCTATTATTGTCCCTAGCTTTTTGTGCATATGGAACATTTCTGGGATCTTTTATTTCAGCTCGTGAAACATGGGACCAAAACTTCACTTTGCATGTTGCGTTTATATTTTTGTTCAGTTTATATTGACATACAGTTGAAGTCTGAAGTTTACATACACTTAGGTTGGAGTCATTAAAACTCGTTTTTCAACCACTCCACAAATGTCTTGTTAACAAACTATAGTTTGGCAAGTCGGTTAGGACATCTACTTTGTGCATGACACAAGTAATTTTTCCAACAATTGTTTACAGACAGATTATTTAACTTATAATTCACTGTATCACAATTCCAGTCAGAAGTTTACATACACTAAGTTGACTGTGCCTTTAAACAGTGTGGAAAATTCCAGAAAATGATGTCTTTAGAACATTTACATTTACATTTAAGTCATTTAGCAGACGCTCTTATCCAGAGCGACTAACCTTCTGATAGGCTAATTGACATCATTTGAGTCAATTGGAGGTGGACCTGTGGATGTATTTCAAGGCCTACCTTCAAACTCAGTGCCTCTTTAATTGACATAATGGGAAAATCAAAAGAAATCAGCCAAGACCTCAGAAAAATAATTGTAGACCTCCACAAGTCTGGTTCATCCTTGAGAGCAATTTCCAAATGGCTGAAGGTACCACATTCATATGTACAAACAATAGTATGCAAGTATAAACACCATGGGACCACGCAGCCGCCATACCGCTCAGGAATGACGTTCTGTTTCCAAGATGTAAACGTACTTTGGTGCGAAAAGTGCAAATGAATCCCAGAACAACAGCAAAGGACCTTGTGAAGTTGCTGGAGGAAACAGGTAAAAAAGTATCTATATCCACAGTAAAATGAGTTCTATATCGACATAACCTGAAAGGACGCTCGGCAAGGAAGAAGCTACTGCTCCAAAACCGTCATAAAAAAAGCCAAAAAGCAACTGCAAATGGGAACAAAGATCATACTTTTTGGAGAAATATTCTTTGGTCTAATGAAACAAAAATATAACTGTTTGACCAGTTGATGACCATCGTTATGTTTGGAGGAAATAGAGGGAGGCTTGCAAGCCGAAGAACACCATCCCAACTTTGAAGCATGGGGGTGGTAGCATCATGTTGTGGGGGTGCTTTGCTGCAGGAGGGACTGGTGCACTTCACAAAATAGATAGGCTCATGAGGTAGGGAAATTATGTTGATATATTGAAGCAACATCTCAAGACATCAGTCAGGAAGTTAAAGCCTGGTCGCAAACGGGTCTTCCAAATGGACAATGAGCATACATCCAAAATTGTGGCAAAATGGCTTAAGGACAATAAAGTTTTTAAAAAACCTGTTTGGGATAAGGGGCAGCATTTTCACGTTAGGATGAAAAGCATGCCCAGAGTAAACTGCCTGCTACTCAGGCCCAGAAGCCAATATATACATGTTATTAGTAGATTTAGATAGAAAACACTAAAACTGTTTGAATGATGTATGTGAGTATAACAGAACTCATATGGCAGGTGAAAACCTGAGAAAAATCCAACCAGGAAGTGGGAAATCTAAGGTTTGTAGTTTTTCAACTCATTGCCTATGGGGTCATATTGCACTTCCTAAGGCTTCCACTAGATGTCAACAGTCTTTAGAACATTGTTTCGGGCTTATACTATGAAGGGGGAGAGAATGAGAGCTGTTTCAACCAGAGGTCTGGCAGAAGGCCATGAGCTGATGCGATGCGCCTGTGAGAGCGACCTGCATTCCATTGCATTTCTAAAGACAAAGGATTTGTGAAATAAACGCGCTAACAAAAGGAGGTATTTGGACATAAATGATGGACTTTATCAAACAAAACAAACATTTATTGTGGAACTGGGATTCCTGGGAGTGCATTCTGATGAAGATCATCAACTGTATGTATTGGGCTGCTTCTTGGTTGAGCAAATGCCAAATCTTGATGATTTTCTTGACCCTTATTTGACATCGGGTGCTGTAGATGTCCTGGAGGGCGGGCAGCATGTCACTGGGGATACGTTGGGCTGCCCTCACCACTCTATGGAGAGCCTTGTGGTTGAGGGCAGAGCAGTTGCTTTAACAGACAGTGATGCTGCCCAATAGAGTGCTGACAATGATGTATCTGTAGACGTTTGTGAGGGTCTTAGGAGCCGTGCCACATTTCTTCAGCAGCCTGAGGTTATAGAGATGCTGTTGTGCCTTCTTCACCACAAAGTCGGTGTGACGAGACCATTTCAGGTCCACGATGTTGTGCATGACGAGGAACTTGAAGCTTTTGACCCTATCCACTGCGGCCTGTCAAAGAGAATGGGGGTGTGCTCTGTCTTCGGTCTCCTTTTCTCCATGATAAGCTCATTCGTTTTGTTGACATTGAGGGAGAGGTTCTTTTCAGGGTTCTAACATCCTTCCTGTAGGCTGTCTCGTCGTTGTTATTAATCAGGCTGTCGTGTCGTCAGTAAACTTGATAATTGAGTTGGAGTCGTGCGTGGCCACACAGTCCTGGGTGATCATAATGAGAGTTTTTGTCACTTATGTAATCATATCTTTCATTAATTGTTTAAATAAAATTCCTTCTAGTGCAGCAGCATGATGGCAGAATTCCATAGTTACAGTACTTTCATATGTATTCACCCCCTTAGATTTGTCATTGATCGACACAATTACTCCACAATGTCAAAGTGAGAGAAAAAAAACTATACAAATGTAAATTAGTTCAGGAGTCAAATATGGCTTAACAAATCACGTATTAAGTTACATGGACTCACTCTGTGAAATAATAGGGTCTGACCTGATTCTTTTTATGACTTCCTCTGTCCCCCATACATACAACATTTGTAAGGTCCCTCAATCAAGCATAGATTCCATTGCAAAGACCAGGGAGCTTTTCAAATGCCTCATACAGAAGGGCGGTGATTGGTAGATGGGTTACAATAACAAATCAGGCATTTAATATATCTTTATGCTTGTTCAAGTTAATAAATATGCAGTGGATGACGTAGTAAACCATCCAGACACAACAAAGATACAGTCTTCCTTCTGAACTGAACTGAGCTGCAGGAAAGAAAGGAAACTGCTCAGGGATGTCACCATGAGCCATTGATGATTTTAAAACAGCTACAGAGTTCAATGGCTATGAAGAGAGAAAACTGAGGATGGATCAACAACGTTTTAGTTACTCCACAGTAATGACCTAAATGACAGTGAAAATAATACAAATATACAGAATAAAAATCACCCAAAACATGCGTCCTGTATGCAATAAGGCACAAAAGTAATACTGCAAAAAAACACGACAAATGAATAAACATTTGGCTTAAATTCAAAGCTTATGTTTGGGGCAAATCCAACACAACACATTACTGACTAACTGCCTCCTTATTTTCAAGCATGGTGGTGGCTGCATTATGGGATGGATATGCTTGACATAGGCAAAGACTGGGGAGTTCCCTTTTAGTCGGTCACTCGGCACAACATACTATGGGGAGTCAACGGCCAATCCTATTCACCTGAAGCAAACTGAAACAACACCCAACAGGCCAATGGATGCCAAGCCAGGCCTCGGAAGAACCTGCCTTCCTGGCTATAATACCGTGGCTCGCAACCATTTACTCAATTCTTCGCTCTTCAGCTCACCTGAAGGAAGAACGTGCCACGCAATTTACAAACTTTTCAAGCACACGAAGGCTATGAGATTCGGCTCTGACTTAGGTGTCTGTTAGTGGGGAGAGAGTGCTCGTCACCTTAGATGTTTGCAAGTTTTGGGTCTTGATATTGGTTTTTGTGACACTCTGGGGCAGCCTGAAGCCTCAGCTTTGGATTCGGCAGGGGAGAATGAACCATTGGTTGTGAATGTGCCTTTGATTGCGTTTGGAGGAAAGTATGGCTCAGGGCCCTCCTTCCCAAGCATTTACAATGCTCCCAAGTGTCTTGGTTAATGGGGGAAAGTTACTGGTTGCCGAGGTCTCCGAACTCGGTGTGGGTCGTGTATTAAAACGAACAGTTCCTTCACCACGCTCAAACACACGGTTGTCAAGTGTGGTGGATTTGAAAACTAGCATGACAACAAAGTATCCTAGTCCTCAGGGTGGCACTCTACCCCTTCAGGAGATAATGGATGAGATACTTGCAATGAGAAGAAGATACTTGTTTGTGCCAAGAAACACAACAATGGATATTAGAATGGTGGAAATCTGTCTGATCAGTCCAAATTTGAGATTTTTGGTTCCACTGCCGTATCTTTGTGAGATGCATAGTAGGTGAATGGATTATCTCCGCATGTGTGGTTCCCACCGTGATGCATGGAGGAGGAGGTGTGATGGTGTGAGGGTGCTTTGCTGGTGACACTGTCAGTGATTTGTTTATAATTCAAGGCACACTTAACCAGTATGGCTACCACAGCATTCTGCAGCGATACGTCATTCCATTTGGTTTTTCAACAGGACAATGACCCAACACACCTCCAGGCTGTGTAAAGGCTAATTGACCAAGAAAAAGAGTGATGTAGTGCTGCACCATATGACCTGGACTCCACAATCACCCAACCTCAACCCAATTGAGATGTTTTGGGATGTGATGGACCACAAAGTGAAGGAAAAGGAAAAGCATTCCAGGTGAAGCTGGTTGAGAGAATGCAAAGTGTGTGCAAAGCTGTCATCAAGGCAAAGAGTGGCTACTTTGAAGAACCTAAAATCTAAAATATATCTTGATTTGTTTAATACTTTCTTGGTTACTACATGATTCCATATGTGTTATTTCATAGTTTTGATGTCTTTGATGTCTAAAAATAAAGAAAAACCCTGGAATGAGTAGGTGTGCTCAAACTTTTGACTGGTACTGTATATGGATAGGATATCTGCGTTTCTGACCAGCTTTTTGTCTATTTCGCTAATTCATCTCGCGGCAGGGAGCTTCTAAGCAGCGCCTTTCTCATTGGATTGTGGAGCCTACAGTATCTCTCTGGCATAGGACAGCAAAGGACAAGGTTAGCTCAGCAGTGTGCGTGCTCACTCCACTGGGGGTGTGATGGCTTCTTAGGCAGTGTTCAGGGGATGAGAATTGGTGATATCTGTGCTGCAATGAGTTGGGGTTCCCCACATACCTTTGTGATGTTTAATCACTTGGATGCAACTGTTCCCAATATGGCTCATAGTATTCTTCTGGCTGGGTCCAGGAGTATGTCAGGTGGCACACAGATAACGCTTTTATCCGGGTTACCACAGTTTCCCTGTGGGTTTGAGCCGACACGTGACACATTATCAAGTCACTGCAATTGCTCTGTTGTTAGAACTTCGTTCCCTCCATCAGGGATCAGTAGTTACATTGATAACTGTACATTTTTCAGGATAAACAGAAAACAGGATTCTAGAGAAAAAGCTGCTTCAGTCTGTTTTACAATAGACAATGGGAGAAGAATTCACCAGGACAATATTCTACGACACAAGGCCAAATCTATAGTGGAGTTGCTTAACAAGAAGACAGTGAGTGCTCCTGAGTGGCCAAGTTACAGTTTTTTCTTAAATCTGCTTGAAAAGCTATGGCAGGACTTGGTCATTGCTGACAGAGCATGAAGAATTTTGAGAAGAATAATGGGAATAATGGGAAAATATTGCACAATCCAGGGGTGCAAAGCTCTTAAAGAGTAACCCAAGAAGACTCACAGCTGTAATCGCTGCCAAAGGTGTATTGACATTGACTCAGGGGGATGAATACTAATCTAATCAAGGTATAGCAGTGTTTTATTTTTCAAATTATTATTTGTTCAAAATACAAATGTTCTTCCACTTTGACAGAACATTTTGTGTAGATCAATGACAGAAAATAACAATTAAATTCATTTAAATCCCACTTTGTAACGCAACAAAATAGGAAAAATCCAAGGGGGGTGAATACTTATAATACCCACTGTAATTTTGAGATATTTTAATCCCTTTGCACGGTATTCAATTTGAGCCCTCCTCAAATTGCTTCGGAATTGAATTACAAAATCCTTGAAGTTCCGGTTTTAATGCATGACATGGCACCGCCGGCAAAATAACATTTGATTGATTCGTTTTTTTTATCCTCACAGGAGTGAATTGGAAAAGCTGCTTTAATTCCAATGCATCCTAATTTGAGGGATTTAGTCTGCTTAACTTAATTAAAGACATAAATAATCATATAAAACCAATTTCAAAAGCACATGGTAAAAAAAAAGTAATTTATAATCCAAGTAGATATTATCGACTGCAGATATGATGAATGATTCATCTCTTATTCAAGGGTTGATCATCTGGCAATGAAAACAACGTAGTATCAATTTCACTGTTGATCCCTATTGTAACAACCCTGACCTTGGAGAAACATATTACCACTGCCAAGCAAGTGGTACGAAAGATATACATATAAACAGGATGGTACAATTTTTATTGGTCATATACACGTGTTTAGCAGATTTTATTGCAGGTGTCACGAAATGCTTTTGTTTCTAGCTCTAACAGTGCATCTAACAGTAATATCTAACAATACACACAAATCTAAAGTAAGGGAATGGAATTAGGAATATATAAATATTTGGGAGAGCAATGTCAGAGCGGCATAGACTAGGATACAGTAGAAAAGGATAGAATACAGTATATACATATAGTTGAAGTTGTACGGGTACATACACTTAGGTTGGAATCATTAAAACTTGTTTTTTAACCACTCCACAAATTTCTTGTTAACAAACTATAGTTTGGCAAGTTGGTTAGGACATCTACTTTGTGCATGACACAAGTGATTTTTCCAAAAATTGTTTACAGACATTATTTCACTTATAATTCACTGTATCACAATTCCAGTGGGTCAGAAGTTTACATACACTAAGTTGACTGTGCCTTTAAACAGCTTGTAAAATTCCAGAAAATGATGTCATGGCTTTAGAAGCTTCTGATAGGCTAATTGACATCATTTGAGTCAATTGGAGGTGTACCTGTGGATGTTTTTCAAGGCCAACCTTCAAACTCAGTGCCTCTTGGCTTGACATCATGGGAAAAATCAAAAGAAATCAGCCAAGAACCCAGAAACAACAGCCGTCATACCGCTCAGGAAGGAGACGCATTCTGTCTCCTAGAGATGAATGTACTTTGGTGCGAGAAGTGTAAATCAATCCCAGAACAACAGCAAAGGACCTTGTGAAGATGCTGGAGGAAACAGGTGCAAATGTATCTATATCCACAGTAAAACGCTCAGCAAGGAAGAAGCCACTGCTCCAAAACTGTTTGCAACTGCACATGGGGACAAAGATCATACTTTTTGGAGAAATGTCCACTGGTCTGATGAAACAAAAATAGAACTGTTTGGCCATAATGACCATCGTTATGTTTGGAGGAAAAAGGGGGAGGCTTGCAAGCTGAAGAACGCCATCCCAACCGTGAAGCACGAGGGTGGCAGCATCATGTTGTGGGGGTGCTTTGCTGCAGGAGGGACTGGTGCACTTCACAAAATAGATGGCATCATGAGGTGGGGAAATGATGTGGATATATTGAAGCAGCATCTCAAGACCTCAGTCAGGAAGTTAAAGCTTGGTCACAAATGGGTCTTCCAAATGGACAATGACCCCAAGCATACTTCCAAAATTGTGGCAAAATGGCTTAAGGACAACAAAGTCAAGGTATTGGAGTGGCCATCGCAAAGCCCTGACCTCAACCCTATAGAATATTTCTGGCGTGTGCATGCAAGGAGGCCTATAAACCGGACTCAGTTACACCAGCTCTGTCAGGAGGAATGGGCCAAAATTCACCCAACTTATCAAGGGAAGCTTGTGGGAGGCTACCTGAAACATTTGACCCAAGTTAAACAATTTAAAGACAATGCTGCCAAATACTAATTGAGTGTATGTAAACTTCTGACCCACTGGGAATGTGATGAAAGAAATAAGCTGAAATAAATCACTCTACTATTATTCTGACATTTCACATTCTTAAAATTAAGTGGTGATCCTAACTGACATAAGACAGGGATTTTTTAATTGAATTAGATGTCAGGAATTGTGAAAAACTGAGTTTAATTGTAGTTGGCTAAGGTATATATAAACTTCCGACTTCAAGTGTATGAGACGAGTAATGCAAAATATTTCAACATTATTAAAGTGACTAGTGCCCCATTAAAGTGGCCAGTGATTCCAAGCCTATGTATATAGGGCAGCAGCCTGTCTGTGCTAGTGATGGCTATTTAACAGTATTTAACAGTCTGATGGTCTTGAGATAGAAGCTGTTTTTCAGTCTTTCGGTCCCAGCTTTGATGCATCTGTACTGACCTCGCCTTCTGGATGATAGTGGGGTGAACAGGCAGTGGCTCAGGTGGTTGTTGTCCATGATTATCTTTTTGGCCTTCCTGTAACATCGGGGGCTGTATGTGTCCTGGAGTACAGGTAGTTTTCCGCTGGTGATGCGTCGGGCAGACCGGACCACCCTCTGCAGAGCCCTGAGGTTGCACTGTGTTATCCTCAGAACAGGCGAAGGTATTTAGCTTGTCCAGAAGCAAGACGTAGTTGTCCGCAATGTGGCTAGTTTACCCTTTGTTGTCAATGATTGTCTGTAGACCCTGCCACATACGTCTCGTGTCTGAACCATTAAATTGAGATTCCACTTTGTCTCTATACTGACGTTTCTCTTGTTTGATAACTACACTTTTCTATTCGGCCATATTCCCAGTCACCATGCCATGGTTAAATGCGATGGTTTGCCCATTCAGTTTTGTGCAATGCTGCCATCTATCCACGGTTTCTGATTAGGGTAGGTTTTAATAGTCACAGTGGGTACAGCGTCTCCTATACACTTCCTGATAAACTCAATCACCGTATCAGTATAGTCGTCGATATTATTCTTGGAGGCTAACCGGAACGTATCCCAGTCAGCGTTATCAAAACAATTTTGCAGCGTGGATTCCGATTGGTCAGACCAGTGTTGAATAGTCCTGAGCACAGGTACTTCCTGTTTGAGTTTCTGCCTATAGGAAGGGAGGAGCAAAATGGAGTCGTGATCAGATTTGCCGAAAGGAGGGCGGGGGAGGGCCTTGTAGGCATCCCGGAAGTTGGAGTACAGTGGTCGAGTGTTTTAGCAGCACGTGTACTACAGTCAATGAGTTGATAGAACTTCGGCAGCCTTTTTCTCAAATTTGCTTTATTAAAATCCTCAACTACAGTAAATGCGGCCTCAGGATATGTGGTTTCCAGTTTGAATAAAGTCTAGTGAAGTTCTTTGCGAGCCGTCGCGGTATCGGCTTGAGGGGGATATGCACAGCTCTGACTATAATCGAAGAGAGTTCTCTTGGGAGATAATACGATCGGCATTTGATTGTGAGGTATTCTAGGTTGGGTGAACAAAAGGACTTGAGTTCCTGTATTTTATCACAATCACACCATCAGTTGTTAATCAAGAAACATGCACACACGCCCTTCTTCTTCCCAGAGAGATATGTATTCTTGTCTGCGCGATGAACTGAGAACCCAACTGGCTGGATGGACTCAGACCGTATATCCCGAGAGAGGCATGTTTTCATGAGACAGAGTATGTTACAATCCCTGATGTCTCTCTGGAAAGACATCCCCACCCTGAGCTCGTCAACTTTATTATCCAGAGACTGAACATTAGCGAGTAATATACTCGGAAGCGGTGGGTGGTCTGCGCGCCTCCTAAGTGGGACTAGAAGACCACTCTGAGTACCTCTCCTCCGCCGTCTGTGTTTTGGATCAGCCTCTGGGATCAGTTAAATTTCCCTGGGGGGTACGAACAAAGGATCCGATTCGCGAAAGTCATATTCCTGGTCGTAATGCTGGTAGTGCTGGTGAGTTACCGCCGCTCTGATATCCAATAGTTCTTCCCGGCTGAATGTAGCAACACAAAAACATTTCTGGGCTAATAATGTAAAAAATGACACGTAAAAAAACGAAATACTGCAAAGTTTCCTAAGAGCTAGAAGCACTTCAGTCCTCTGTCTGTACCATTTCTTAACACCTCAAATGGGAAATACATTGATGAGAAGAAACTATTTCCATAACACAGAGTGGCTAAACTCTGGTGTACAAACACCTGGCGTGCCCTGGAGATGCTGTCAGATGACAGACTGGGGTCCCCCAGCCACATCATAATTCACACAAGCATAAACAACCTGAGGGCCAAGCAGGAAAGGGTGGCCACAGCACTCAATAGAGTGATTGAAAAAGCTTCTCAAACTCATGTGTAGTCATCTCCTCCCTGCTACCACAAAATACATCCACCCTGCCACTATAGTCGGTGAATGCAATCATTTCCCTGGACTGTGCCTCAAAACGTCTACCTGGCCCACTACCCCAACCTGGACTTGAACCGCCTCTACAACCAGGTCCACCTGTACAAGGCAATAGTCCACACCTTTGAGAGGACCCTGAAGGACATCGAACAGCACCTCACACAGGAGCAACAGAGCAACGGACACCCCACCCAGACCAGTGAGACACCCTCCCAGAACTACGAGACCCCCTCCCGGAGGACCTGCACAAAGAGGATCCACACCAAGATGACCGACAACAAAACCACAGTTCCATAAGCCACATACCCAACCCAAGCAGTTGACGCCCCCCCACCCCCAACAATCCCTAGCCACACCCTATAGAGGCCCCCCCTCAGATCAGGCCTATGCCCCTTCTGCCCCCACATGCACCCCATCCCTGCAGCAAGGACCTCAAAATGACAGCCACACACATGCCTAGGCCGTGAGCAGTGAAACATGCCCAACCCCCACTAATACACCAGCCAAAGCACCATCCTGCAACCTAAGAGGCATGTACCAGATGCTTAGCATGCTCTGCTCACACCTAATGGTCCGAGCCTAAACCACACAAATAACAACACTGGAAACTATGAAACACAATGCTTGGGCCCTACCCTCTTCAGCATTTATATAAATGAATTTGAGAGGGCTCTAGAACAGTCTGAAGCACCCGGCCTCACACAACTAGACTCTGAAGTCAAATGTTTACTGTTTGCAGATGATAGATAAACTCAGCAAAAAAAGAAACATTCTCGCACTGTCAACTGCATTTATTTTCAGCAAACTTAACATGTGTAAATATTTGTATGAACATAATATTCAACAACTGAGACATAAACTGAACAAGTTCCACAGACATGTAACTAACAGAAATGGAATGTGTCCCTGAACAAAGGGGGGTTCAAATCAAAAGTAACAGTCAGTATCTGGTGTGGCCACCAGCTGCATTAAGAACTGCAGTGCATCTCCTCCTCATGGACTGCACCAGATTTGCCAGTTCTTGCTGTGAGATGTTACCCCACTCTTCCACCAAGGCACCTGCATGTTCCCTGACATTTCTGAGGGGAATGGCACTAACCCTCACCCTCCGATCCAACAGATCCGAAACATGCTCAATGGGATTGAGATCTGGGCTCTTCGCTGGCCATGGCAGAACACTGACATTCCAGTCTTGCAGGAAATCACGCACAGAACGAGCAGTATGGCCGGTTGCATTGCCATGCTGGAGGGTCATGTCAGGATGAGACTGTAGGAAGGGTACCACATGAGGGAGGAGGATGTCTTCCCTGTAACACACAGAGTTGAGATTGCCTGCAATGACAACAAGCTCAGTCCGATGATGCTAAGACACACCGCCCCAGACCATGACGGACCCTCCACCTCGGAATTGATCCCGCTCCAGAGTACAGGCCTTGGTGTAACGCTTATTCCTTCGACAATAAATGTGAATCCGACCATCACCCCTGGTGAGACAAAACCGCAACTTGTCAGTGAAGAGCACTTTTTGCCAGTCCTGTCTGGTCCAGTGATGGTGGGTTGTGCCCATAGGTGGCGTTTTTGGTGAGGACCTGCCTTACAACAGGCCTACAAGCCCTCAGTCCAGCCTCTCTCAGCCTATTGCGGACAGTCTGAGCACTGATGGAGGGATTGTGCGTTCCTGGTTTTAACTCGGGCAGTTGATGTTGCAATTCTGTACCTGTCCCGCAGGTGTGATGTTCAGATGTACCGATCAGGTGTCAAACCTGTCTCCCTGTAGCACTGTCTTAGGCGTCTCACAGTACTGACATTGCAATTTATTGCCCTGGTCACATTTGCAGTCCTCATGCCTCCTTGTAGCAAGGCACTGGGCATCTTTCTTTTGGTGTTTTTCAGAGTCAGCAGCAAGGCCTCTTTAGTGTCCTAATTTTTCATAACTGTGACCTTAATTACCTAACGTCTGTAAGCTGTTAGTGTCTTAACGACCATTCCATAGATGCATGTTCATTAATTGTTTATGGTTCATTGAACAAGCATAGGAAACAGTGTTTAAACCCTTTACAATGAAGATCTGTGAAGTCATTTGGAATTTTAAGAATTATCTATGAAAGACAGGGTCCTGAAAAAGAGACGTGTCTTTTTTTGCTGAGTTTAAATAGATATATTACATTACCAAAAGTATGTGGACACCTGCTCCTCTCATTCCAAATTCATGGGCATTAATATGGAGTTGGTACCCCATTTGCTGCCACAACAGCCTCCACTCTTCTGGGAAAACTTTCCAATAGATGTTGGAAAATTGCTTCCATTCAGCCGCAAGAGCATTAGTGAGGTCGGGCACTGATGTTGGGCGATTAGCCTGGCATGCAGTCTGCGATCTAATTCATCCCAAAGGGGTTCGATGGGGTTGAAGTCAGGGCTCTGTGCAGGCCGGTCAAATTATTCCACATTGAACTGTTTCCACAAAGTTGGAAGTACAGAATCGTTTGGAATGTCAAGGGGCCTAACCCGAACCATGTAAAACAGCCCCAGACCATTATTCCTCATCCACCAAACTTTACAGTTGGCACTATGCATTTGGGCAGGTAGCGGTCTCCTGGCATCCACCAAACCCAGATTCGTCCTTTGGAATGTCAGATTGTGAAGCGTGATTCATCACTCCAGATAAAGTGTTTCCCCTCCAGAGTAAAATGGCGGTGAGCTTTACACCATTCCAGCCGACACTTTGCATTGTGCATGGTGATCTTAGGCTTGTGTGCGGCTGCTAGACTATGGAAACCCATTTCATGAAACTCCCAATGAACAGTTATTGTTCTGACCGTTGCTTCCAGAGGCAGTTTGGAACTTGGAGTGTTGCAACCGAGGACAGGCCATTTTTACTCGCTACGCTTCGTGGCTGAGCCGTTTCCACTTCACAATAACAGCACTTACAGTTGACCGGGGAATTTTAGCAGGGCAGAAATTGTTGGAAAGGTGACATCCTATGACGGTGCTATGTTAAAATCACTGAGCACTTCAGTATGGCCATTCTACTTCCAATGTTAACTATGGAGATTTTATGGCTGTGTTCTCGATTTATACACTTGTCAGCAACGAGTGTGGCTGAAATAGCAGAATCCACTCATTTGAAGGGGTGTCCACATACTTATGTATATATTAATGGTGTGATTGGTATGATGGTTTCCTTTTTTTGATGGGACTGCAGTCCAGTCGGGCGCATATAGTATAGAATAGATAGATATATCTAGGATCAGCTTGCCCTCCATTGGTGCATTTTTAGTTGCTAACCCCGCCCACTTGTCATGTCACATGATCTAGCCTAGATTTACTTTGCAGTTCAGTATTTGCAAACAAGCATTAGCCCGTTTGTTATTTTCCTACAGGTTCTTTAGCGATTAGTCCCACCTGGCTAAGGTGCAATGTCGTCGTGGGGACAAGGCGACAGACGGCCTCAACCCAAACGGAGGGTAAGTGGCTAGCAAGCTACCATTAGTTGGCTAGTGAGCTAGTTAGCTGGCCAACTGTTATTGGCCAGCTAGCTAGCTAACATTAGCCTCATTCAATTTAATTCTAGCTATCCTAACTAGCTAGATAATAAACTAGTTATGACTATAGTCATCTTTGTAGCTACCCTAACTAACGCTAGCTATTAACCGGATAGCTAGCTATTGTGTATGTAGGAAGCAAATTGTGAGTGTGTAACGTTAGTGTGTAACGTTAGCGAACTCAAATTTCAAGGAATGGCTAGGTGAAGAGCTGAAATGAGCTAGTTATGATACTAATGGCTGGCTAATTGTAAATCCCTTTCTTTAGTCGTGTTAAACCTCTTCGAACATTTCGAAGACCAGCACCATACCCCGTGAGAGAAGACCGGATGAACGACCACAAAGACTTAAATGTAATGTTAAATGTTGATAACTTGCAAGCTCAGAGTCTTTGTGGTCGTTTTGCTTACTACATACACAATAGCTAGCTATCAAAATTGTTAGATAGTTAAAAAATATAGCTAACGTTAGCTAAATATAGCTAACGTTAGCTAAACAGTCTGCCAACATCCCGTGGTTGACTGTTCATAAATGTTAATGGCAGGTTGGAGGGATGATGGTGAGGTGATGCACCGAAACATGAATGCAAAGGTTTTGTATTATTACACCATAATCTGCTAGATACAGTACTTGGGGTGTTATGCTGTCCGCTCCATTTTTAAGAATAAAGTAGACACACCTGTGTGTAGGAAGGGGTGAAAAACTCCAGGCCTAGTAAGGTTTTTGTTTACTGTAACATTTTTACTTTGAGAACACGTTGGTGTATCACTGATACAGAAGGCAGGCCTATACTACACAACACGGATATAAATGCAACATGTAAAGTGTTGGTCCCATGTTTCATGAGCTGGAAAAAAAGCTTATTTCACTCAGTTTTGCACGCATTTGTTTACATACCTGTTAGTGAGCATTTTTCCTTTGCCAAGATAATCCATTCACCTGACAATTGTGGCATATCAAGAAGCTGTTTATACAGCATGATCATTACACAGATCTACCTTGTGTTGGGGACAAAAGGCCACTAAAAAATGTGCACTTTTGTCACACAAAACAAGTGTGCAATTTGTATGCTGACTGCAGGAATGGCCGCCAGAGCTTTTGCCAGATAATTTAATGTCAATTTCTCTACCATAAGCCGCCTGCAACGCAATTTTAGAGAAATTGGCAGTACGTCAAACCGGCCTCACAACCGCAGACCATGTGTAACCATGCCAGCCCAGGACCTTTACATCCATCTTCACCTGCAGGATCGTCTGAGACCAGCCACCCGAAAAGCTGATGAAACTGTGGGTTTGCACAACCGAAGAAGTTCTGCACAAACTGTCAGAAGTAAGCTCATCTGCGTCCTTGTCATCTTCACCAGGGTCTTGACCTGACTAAAGTTTGGTGTCGTAACCAACTTCAGTGTGCAAATGCTCACCTTTGATGAATGCTGGAGAACTGTGCTCTTCATGTTTGAATCCCGGTTTCAACTGTACCGGGCATATGGCAGACTGCATGTATGGTGTTGTGTGGGCGAGCTGTTTTCAGATATCAACAGAGTGCCCTATGGTGGTGGATGGGGTTATGGTATAGGCAGGCATAAGCTAGGGACAGCAAGCACAATTGCAGTTTATCAATGGCAATTTGAATGCCCAGAGATACCGTGACGAGATCCTGAGGCCCATGCTATTCATCTGCCGCCATCACCACATTTCAGCATAATGCATGTTGCAAGGATCTGTAAACAATTCCTGGAAGCTGAAAATGTCGTAGTTCTTCCATGGCCTGCATACTGCATACCATACATGTCGCCCCATTGAGCATGTTTCAGTATGATTGCTCTGGATTGACATGTACAAACAGCGTGTTTCAGTTCCTGTCAATATCCAGCAACTTCGCACAGCCATTGAAGAGGAGTGGGACAACTTTCCACAGGCCACAATCAACAGCCTGATCAACTCTTTGCAAAGGAGATGTCGTGCTGCGTGAGGCAAATGGTCACACCAGATACTGACTGGTTTTCTCATACACGGCAAACTTTTTTTTAAGGTATCTGTGACCAACGGATGCATATCTGTATTCCCAGTCTTGTGAAACCCATAGATAAGGGCCTAATGAATTTCTTTATATTGACTGATTTCCTTATGAACTGTAACTCAGTAAAATCTTAAATTGTTGCATGTTTTATTTTTTTTGTCTGTGTAGTATGGTGCATATGTCTTTGCCATTGTGAGGTGGCAGAATGGAGTATTCTGGTTGGGGTGTAGTGTTTAGCATAGCCTGAAGGTGGGCAGGGGCAGTTCCTCTTGCTGCTCCTTAGGCAAGCACCATGGTCTTGTAGTGGTTGTGAGCTTCGACTGGAAACCGGAGGAGTGGGTGACACAACAGAGTTTAGGAAGGTTGAACACAAGGATTGCTGCAGCGGTCTGGATAAGTTTCAGGGGTTTGATGGCACTAGTGGGGAGCCCAGCCAACAGTGAGTTGCAGTAGTCCAGATGAGGGATGACAAAGGCCTGGAGTAGGACCTGCACAGCTTCCTGTGTGAGGTGGTGTTGTACGAGGAGCTGGAGCGAGTCACTGCTTTGATGTTTGCAGAGAGCGACCGGGTGTTGTCCAGGGTCACGCCAAGGTTATTTGCTCTCTGGGAGGGGGCCACTGGAGTTGCCAACTGTGATGGCGAGGTCTTCTTGTGGGCAGGCCTTCGCCGGGAGGAAGAGCAGCTCCGTTTTGTTGAGGTTAAGGTGGTGGGCCGAAGTCCAAGCTAAGATATCTGCCAGGCACGCAGGTGCGTTTCGACACCTGGTTGACAGGGGAGGATAATTGTTTTTATGGTCATCCACATAGCAATGATAGAAGAGGCCGTGTGAGGATATGACAGCCGAGTAGGGTTAGGGTTAAGAAGATGGTTCTGAGAGGGATAGCGAGTGACTGCTCTCTGTGAAGGGACACTGTTGGTCTCTTGAGGGGCTCTGGACATTTTGAAGTAAGAAGGGGTGCAGCCAGTGGTCAGGGATGAGAAATGGAAGACTGTCTCCAGAGATGATCGGGATGAGGGGTTGGGGTCGATCGGGCAGGTTGTCTGGTGGCTGGACGGCACTAGTCTCAGGATTTCATCTGGAGAAAGAGGTCGATGTGTGAGTGGGACGAGTGGACTCTAGGCTGAGTGAATGAGGAGCAGATGTCGTCAACCTTTCTTTCCCAAAGTGGTTGACCAAGTCATCCCCAAAGGTTCGGAGTGGAGGATTGAGGGAGGAAGGTGGGAGTTTCTTGGGGTTCGAGGCAGAAGCTTGTGATAGAAAGTGGCTTTAGCAAAGTATACAGAAGAGAATATAGAGAGGGAGTGAAAGGATGATGGGTCTTCTGGAAGTTTAGTTTTCCTTAATTTTCGCTATGCTGTCTGCAGCCCTTTTCTGCAAGCTTGCAATGAGTCACTCACCCACTGGGCACACACTGGTTGATCAATGTTTGGTTCCACGTCATTATTAACAATTTTGGAGCTTAGGGCACCAGGTATTCCCAGGCGGTCTCCCATCCCAGTACTAACCAGGACTGACTCTGAACAGGTGTGTTCAGGGTGGTATGGCCACCAGCTTATTTTTCAAACTTCGTTTTCTCCCCGGATTAGGCCCCTTGGCTCATCTCTGCGGCGACTCAATGGGCTCGAAGGTCGAGTGATGCGTCCTCTGAAACATGACCTGCCTGGCCGCCTACTTATCACATTGCTCGCTTAACACGGATGTCAGCCGTACCAATGTGTCGGACGAAACACAGTTCGACTGATGTCCGTTTTTAAGCTTGCAGGCGCCCGGCCCTGCCACAAGGAGTCTCTAGAGCACAATGAGCCAAGGAATGCCCCACCGGCCAAACCCTCCCCTACCCCGGACGGTGCTGGGACAATTCTGTGCCCTCCTATTGGACTCCCGGTCACAACCAGTTGTGACACAGCCTGTGATCGAACCCCAGGTTGTGGTGGCACCTCAGCACATCATTGCAGTGCTTTTGACCTCTGCGCCATCCAGGACCTTTGTCATTGAAATGACTTGATTCAATGTTGAATTGCTGTCTGTGCCCAGTGGGCAGCCAGAAAGTGGAGGGGACAGTGAGTCATAGGATGCAGAGTAGGAGGGGGGGCAGAGCAATGATTCAGATGGTACATGACCATCACTTCATGCATGAATGTGTTACTCTTTCAGTTATGAGGAGACCAACAGCATGACTACTCCGGTAACAACTTGGACTATGAAGGATATCAACAAAATGGTAAGCTCACATTTCTCTTATGTGGTCTATCAACGAAATGTGTTTATTTGCCAAGAACTAGTTTAGAAAATGTCTTCTCTCACCCCTCAGCTTCTCTCAAGGTTTTACAATCCAGCTGACAACCGTAGTGCCCTCTACCAGCGGTTCTACAAGCAACTTCACAAGGCACCTGCTGGCTGTGTGGTCCTGTCTGTGAGCAACCAGAGCATGCGAGTACCTCACCTTCAAGCAAATAGGGAATAGCCATGGGTATTTATGCTTTTGCAAATTGTCTTTGCCCTTGTTGTAAATGGAGGTGGGTGTTTTGTTTCTCCAGGAGTGAGGATGAAGATTTCAGCAATTGTGGTGATTGTGTGTGTGAAGAGGAATGAAAAGACCCCTACTCCTGTGGGAGTTTAACAGTAATAGTCAAGAACACCTACAATGCCTTCAGAAAGTATTCATACCCCTTGACTTATTCCACATTTTGTTGTTACAGCCTCTATTCAAAATGTATTAAACTTTTTTCCTCATCAATTTACCCACAATACCCCAGAATGACAAAGTGAAAACATGTTTTTAAAATTGTTGCTTATTTATTGAGAATGAAAAACGTATATATAACTTACATAAGTATTCACAGCCCTGCGTCAACAAATGTTAGAATCGCCTTTTGCATTTACACCTGTGATTCTTTCTGGGTACGTCTAAGAGCTTTGAACACCTGGATTGTACAATATTTGCTCACTACTCTTTTCAAAATTCTTCAAGATTTTGGTGGTTGATGAATGCTAGACAACCATTTTAATGTCTTGCCATAGATTTTCTAGCATATTTTAAGTCAACTGTAACTAGGCCACTCAGGAACATTCACTATCTTCCTTGTAGATTTGACCTTGTGTTTTAGGTTATTGTTCTGCTGAAAGGGGAATTAATCTCAGTGTCTGGTGGAAAGCAGACTGAACCAGGTTTTCTTCTTGGATTTTGCCGGGGCTTAGCTCCATTTCTATTATATATATAAACAGAAAAGTTACAAAACCAGAGTGAGTCCCCGTACACACATATACAGTCTAACTCCCGAGTCCTTAACGATTACAAGCATACCCATAACATGATTCAGCCACCACAATGCTAGAAAATATGGAGTGGTACTCAGTAATGTGTTGTGTTGGATTTTCCCCAAACATAACACTTTCTATTCAGGGTCAAAAGTTAATTGCTTTACCACATTTTTCGCAGTATTACTTTAGTGCCTTATTGCACACACAATGCATGTTTTGAAATATTTGTATTCTGGTCTGGCTTCCTCATTTTCACTCTGTCAACTATTACGCTGTCGCCCTTAACTCACCTGATTACTTAATCAAGGGCTATGTATAATTAGTTGAATCGGGTGTGCTAGCTCTGAAATAGTTGAAATACATGAAACGCCCGGGGATCCCCGAGGAGAGGTTGGGAGAATCACTGATCTGAATGGTTATAAATTGCTACCACTCACTTACACGCTACCCATGTCTTTCTCTCCAGGTTGACTGGAAAATGTAAGATCTATTTTTAGGAACAGCCTCCCTGTTTTCCTCACAATCACTGATAAATGAAAATCTTATCATGCATCCATTTCATCTCTCTCCCTAAAAAAAAATATAGAAGACGATACAAATCTAAATTGCACCCATTTAAACCTGAGACTGACTAACGCTATAGTTAGGGATTGTTAGATTTCCCATAATATGCTTGATGTTTAGTTGAAGATGCATATTTCGTTGATTTCTTGACATGCCCATCACTAACGTTAATTCAGACATTCACCACAGACACTCTACAGAACAAATCGATGGCAACATAAGTGTTATGAAATCTGAAAATCTCTTGGAGTAAAAACATGTCAATTTATGCAATGCATGTTTTACTTTTCTGTTCTACTTGTTGTTATTGCACTCTGGGGGAAAAAACATTTTCTTTCATCCTCTTCCTGTTCAATCTCAAGGTCTGACAAGCGAATATTGTTCCCATTTGCAGAGCCTATGTAGCGTTGAAATGCATGTCTATTTAACTATTCAACTAGACAAACCTGGGATATTTCATGGAGTGGGATTTTACTCTTTTTTTTCACCTTTATTTAACCAGGTAGGCTAGTTGAGAACAAGCTCTCATTTGCAACTGCGACCTGGCCAAGATAAAGCAAAGCAGTGTGAACAGACAACACAGAGTTACACATGGAGTAAACAATTCACAAGTCAATAACACAGTAAGAAAAAAAGGGGGAGTCTATATACATTGTGTGCAAAAGGCATGAGGAGGTAAGCGAATAATTACAATTTTGCAGATTAACACTGGAGTGATAAATGATCTGATGGTCATGTACAGGTAGAGATATTGGTGTGCAAAAGAGCAGAAAAGTAAATAAATAAAAACAGTATGGGGATGAGGTAGGTAAAAAAGGGTGGGCTATTTACCGATAGATTATGTACAGATGCAGCGATCGGGATGAATGAGTTGTACTTTAACCTCACAAAACTGAATTGGAGACTGAAGATCCAGTGACCTATGGCAGTTTTTGTTTTCCTCACAGTCACTGAGATTCTTTTCGTACATAAATTTGAACTTTCTCTCCATTAAAAAAAGACAATACGAATCCATATGTCTTCCATTGAAGATACCATACACATTTAAACTGTTTCCATTAAAGATCCGTTAAGTCTCCGTAGAGCTTATACACTCAAACAATCTGCAATTTCAAATAGAAGTTCTGGTAACATTTTATTGTAATGTTAGGTTTTAATTTTGTACAGTAAGTAGCCTGTTTTATTTTTTTTATTTCACCTTTATTTAACCAGGTAGGCAAGTTGAGAACAAGTTCTCATTTACAATTGCGACCTGGCCAAGATAAAGCAAAGCAGTTCGACACAAACAACGACACAGAGTTACACATGGAATAAACAAACATACAGTCAATAATACAGTAGAAATACGTTTATATACGATGTGAGCAAATGAGGGGAGTTAAAGGCAAAAAAAAGGCCATGGTGTCACAAAGTAAATACAATATAGCAAGTAAAACACTGGAATGGTAGATTTGCAGTGGAAGAATTTGCAAAGTAGAAATAAAAATAATGGGGTGCAAAGGAGCAAAAATAAATACAGTAGGGAAAGAGGTAGTTGTTTGGGCTAAATTATAGGTGGGCTATGTACAGGTGCAGTAATGTGTGAGCTGCTCTGACAGTTGGTGCTTAAAGCTAGTGAGAGAGAAGTGTTTCCAGTTTCAGAGATTTTTGTAGTTTGTTCCAGTCATTGGCAGCAGAGAACTGGAAGGAGAGGCGGCCAAAGAAAGAATTGGTTTTGGGGGTGACCAGTGAGATATACCTGCTGGAGCGCGTGCTACAGGTGGGTGATGCTATGGTGACCAGCGAGCTGAGATAAGGGGGGACTTTACCTATCAAGGTCTTGTAGATGACATGGAGCCAGTGGGTTTGGCGACGAGTATGAAGCGAGGGCCAGCCAACGAGAGCGTACAGGTCGCAATGGTGGGTAGTATATTGGGCTTTGGTGACAAAACGGATTGCACTGTGATAGACCATCCAATTTGTTGAGTAGGGTATTGGAGGCTATTTTGTAAATGACATCGCCAAAGTGGAAGATTGGTAGGATGGTCAGTTTTACAAGGGTATGTTTGGCAGCATGAGTGAAGGATGCTTTGTTGCGAAATAGGAAGCCAATTCTAGATTTAACTTTGGATTGGAGATGTTTGATGTGGGTCTGAAAGGAGAGTTTACAGACTAACCAGACACCTAGGTATTTGTAGTTGTCCACGTATTCCAAGTCAGAGCCGTCCAGAGTAGTGATGTTGGACAGGCGGGCAGGTGCAGGCAGTGATCGGTTGAAGAGTATGCATTTAGTTTTACTTGTATTTAAGAGCAATTGGAGGGCATGGAAGGAGAGTTGTATGACATTGAAGCTTGCCTGGAGGGTTAACACAGTGTCCAAAGAAGGGCCAGAAGTACACAGAATGGTGTCGTCTGCGTAGAGGAAGCAGCAAGAGCGACATCATTGATGTATACATAGAAGAGAGTCGGTCCAAAAATTGAACCCTGCGGCACCCCCATAGAGACTGCCAGAGGTCCGGACAGCAGACCCTCCGATTTGACACACTGAACTCTATCAGATAAGTAGGTGGTGAACCAGGCGAGGCAATCATTTGAGAAACCAAGGCTGTCGAGTCTGCCGATGAGGATGTGGTGATTGACAGAGTCGAAAGCCTTGGCCAGATCAATTAATACGGCTGCACAGTAATGTTTCTTATCGATGGCGGTTAAGATATCGTTTTGGACCTTGAGCGTGGCTGAGGTGCACCCATGACCAGCTCTGAAACCAGATTGCATAGCAGAGAAGGTATGGTGAGATTCGAAATGGTCGGTAATCTGTTTGTTGACTTGGCTTTCAAAGACCTTAGAAAGGCAGGGTAGGATAGATATTGGTTCTGTAGCAGTTTGGGTCAAGAGTGTCCCCCCCTTTTGAAGAGGGGGATGACCGTAGCTACTTTCCAATCTTTGGGAATCTCAGACGACACGAATGAGAGGTTGAACAGGTTAGTAATAGGGGTGGCAACAATTTCGGCAGATAATTTTAGAAAGAAAGGGTCCAGATTGTCTAGCCCGGCTGATTTGTAGGGATCCAGATTTTGCAGCTCTTTCAGAACATCAGCTGAACGGATTTGGAAGAAGGAGAAATGGGGAAGGCTTGGGCGAGTTGCTGTGGGGGGTGCAGTGCTGTTGACTGGGGTAGGAGTAGCCAGGTGGAAAGCATGGCCAGCCGTAGAAAAATGCTTATTGAAGTTCTTAATTATAGTGGATTTATCAGTAGTGACAGTGTTTCCTATCTTCAGTGCAGTGGGCAGCTGGGAGGAGGTGTTCTTATTCTCCATGGACTTTACAGTGTCCCAGACCTTTTTTGAGTTAGTGTTGCAGAAAGCAAATTTCTGCTTGAAAAAGCTAGCCTTGGTTTTTCTAACTGCCTGTGTATAATGGTTTCTAGCTTCCCTGAACAGCTGCATATCACGGGGGCTGTTCGATGCTAAAGAAGAACACCATAGGATGTTTTTATGTTGGTTAAGGGCAATCAGATCTGGAGAGAACCAAGGGCTATATCTTTTCCTGGTTCTAAATTTCTTGAATGGGACATGCTTATTTAAGATGGTTAGGAAGACATTTAAAAAAAATAACCAGGCATCCTCTACTGACGGGATGAGATCATTATCCCGGCCAGGATACCCCGGCCAGGTCGATTAGAAAGGCCTGCTCGCGTGTGCTATGAAGTTGTATGTTCTCTCAATGTTAAATACTGTAAACCTGAATGTCCTATTCAATGACATCTTTACACTGTTAACTCATCTTGGTACTTGTGGACAAAAATGTATGCATACTGTATTTTGAAATTGTCACCCCTGCCAGAAAGCATTGCTGAGCAGGAAAGACCTACATACTGACTCTGGTGCCAAAATTTTTGTAGAGAAATTGAATATGTGCAATGTTAATCAACAATAGTCTGTGTTAATGAAGCAGAGGTTTAAGTTTTATTAGTCGTTTGTACGGGGTACACATGGTGTACAATGTCCAATGAAATGTTTACGTGCAGGTTCCTTCTGGACAATGCAACAACAATAAGAAAAGATAAGAATAGGATCATAAGTCCATTCAGCCACGAGCATTAGTGAGGTCAGGCGATTAGGCCTGGCTCGCAGTTGGCGTTCCAATTCATCCCAAGGTGTTCGATGGGGTAGAGGTCAGTTTCTGTGCAGACCAGTCAAGTTCTAACACACCGATCTCTAAAAACCATTGCTGTATGGACCTCGCTTTGTGCACAGGGGCATTGTCATGATGAAACAGGAAAGGGCCTTGCCAAACTGTTGCTACAAAGTTGGAAGCACAGAATCATCTAGAATGTCATTGTATACTGTAGCATTAAGATTTCCTTTCAGTGGAACTAAGGAGCCTGACCCCAAAACAGCCCCGGACCATTATTCCTCCTCCACCAAACTTTACAGTTGGCACTATGCATTCGGACAGGTAGTGTTCTCCTGGAATCCTCCAAACTCAGATTTGTCTGTCGGACTGCCAGATGGTGAAGCGTGATTCATCACTCCAGAGAACACGTTTCACCTGCGCCATAGTCCAATGCCGGAGAGCTTTACACCACTCCAGCCAACACTTGGCATTGTGCATGGTGATCTTAAGCTTGTGTGTGGCTGCTCGGCCATGGAAACACATTTCATAACGCTCCAGGCGAACAGTTCCTGTGCTGACGTGCTTCCAGAGGCAGTTTGGAACTGGTGCAAGTGAGTGTTGCAACCGAGGACAGACTGTTTTTACGCGCTTCAGCACTCGGAGATCCCGTTCTGTGAGCTTGTGTGGTCTACCACTTCGCGGCTGAGCCATTGTTGCTCCTAGACATTTCCACTTCCCAATAACAGCACTTACAGTTGACCGGGGCAGCTCTAGCAGGGCAGAAATTTGACAAACTGACTTGTTGGAAAGGTGGCATCCTATGACGGTGCCACTTTGAAAGTCACTGAGCTCTTTAGCAAGGCCATTCTACTGCCAATGTTTGTCTATGGAGATTGCATGGCTGTGTGCTCGACTTTATACACCTGTCAGCATCGGGTGTGGCTGAAATAGCTGAATCCACTAATTTGAAGGGGTGTCCACATTACTTTTTGTAAATATAGTATATATCCTTATTTGCTAATACTTAATGTGATTATTGCTCGTCTCTAACTACACCATGCATTGTCATTATGTAGTGGAGATTGTTGTATTCTTAGACTATCCTAGAAAAGTGACAATGCTGAGTTATAGTAACTGTATTTTTAGGATATCATACTCTCCTATATTGGGTTTTTCTCTTTTGTTCTCTTTCTCTCAGCCAAGTCCACTGAGACATCTGATGGCCTCCTTCCTGAGAGGACGAAGACGTTGCCTCCTGGTTTAGGGAAACCCCCACCGCTGCTACCCACCCCCTCAGGCCCTCATGGCAGAGAGACGCCTCCTGGGATGAGAGAGCACTCTGCTACCCCCCTCATGACTTCTCCAGGTAAATAACTGTTCTAAAACTAGAAATGTTCTACAGGACAAGTGGGCATTAGATGGCAAATGTCTAAAATCAGACTCATGAGTCACTTGTTATGGCTATAATTGTATATGTACATGTCGACAGTCTCTGATCTGTATCCTATCTGGGCCCCAAGACCAAGCCCCCTCCACTGCTGTCCGTGCACCAGGGTCAAGGGCCCCCCCATAGTCCCCCAACCCTCGTGCCCCCCTTTCTACACACGGCCTCCGCGGTCCGTTACATCGAGGACCCCCACACTACCACGGCCCCCGAGGAGCCCCACCTTCACTGAAGAGCCTTCATATGGGACCCCAGCCTGCGCTGTTCACCTGTCCAGGTTAGTCACATGCCTCAGACCACAGAACACTGTTTTATGCCCGCCTCCTTCCACAGAACACTGGTCCATCTTCCACAGAACAGGTTATCCTCAGACCACAGAACACTTCCATTCAAATTAAATGTAAGCGTCTTAAAGAGGAAAGGCACCAGAGGGATTTAGAAGTGGGTGGGCGTCCTATCGCCTCAGACCACAGAACACTGGCCGTCCTATCGCCTCAGACCACAGAACACTGGCCGTCCTATCGCCTCAGACCACAGAACACTGGCCGTCCTATCGCCTCAGACCACAGAACACTGGCCGTCCTATCGCCTCAGACCACAGAACACTGGCCATCCTATTGCCTCCTTCCACAGAACACTGGCCGTCCTATCGCCTCAGACCACAGAACACTGGCCATCCTATTGCCTCCTTCCACAGAACACTGGCCGTCCTATCGCCTCAGACCACAGAACACTGGCCATCCTATTGCCTCCTTCCACAGAACACTGGCCATCCTATTGCCTCCTTCCACAGAACACTGGCCGTCCTATCGCCTCAGACCACAGAACACTGGCCATCCTATTGCCTCCTTCCACAGAACACTGGCCATCCTATTGCCTCCTTCCACAGAACACTGGCCGTCCTATCGCCTCAGACCACAGAACACTGGCCGTCCTATCGCCTCAGACCACAGAACACTGGCCGTCCTATCGCCTCAGACCACAGAACACTGGCCGTCCTATCGCCTCAGACCACAGAACACTGGCCGTCCTATCGCCTCAGACCACAGAACACTGCCTCAGACCACAGAACACTGGCCGTCCTATCGCCTCAGACCACAGAACACTGGCCGTCCTATCGCCTCAGACCACAGAACACTGGCCGTCCTATCCTCAGACCACAGAACATCGCCTCAGACCACAGAACACTGGCCGTCCTATCGCCTCAGACCACAGAACACTGGCCGTCCTATCGCCTCAGACCACAGAACACTGGCCAGACCACAGTCCTATCGCCTCAGACCACAGAACACTGGCCGTCCTATCGCCTCAGACCACAGAACACTGGCCGTCCTATCGTCTCAGACCACAGAACACTGGCCGTCCTATCGCCTCAGACCACAGAACACTGGCCGTCCTATCGCCTCAGACCACAGAACACTGGCCGTCCTATCGCCTCAGACCACAGAACACTGGCCGTCAGACCACAGAACACTATCGCCTCAGACCACAGAACACTGGCCGTCCTATCGCCTCAGACCACAGAACACTGGCCGTCCTATCGCCTCAGACCACAGAACACTGGCCGTCCTATCGCCTCAGACCACAGAACACTGGCCGTCCTATCGCCTCAGACCACAGAACACTGGCCGCCATGTTCTTTTCATTTCTTGATTTTTCTTTCTACATGTTGAATTGTCACTGTTCTTCAACACCCAGCAGGTAATTGACTGCACGGCGTATGTTCGTTATGGCCTGTCTTCCCTCTTTGTGTCAGCAACACACAATACAAAACAGCAACGTTGATGTAACATGTCAATGTCCACAAATGTTATCCAACCATGTTCCTCTCTCCTGTCTGATCAGGTGGTCTCCCTAACACACCCAGGCGCTGAGAGAACATTATCTCTAGAACACCATGGACAGACGGCAGAAAGCATCATACTGTCCTGAGGAGTGGGATCTCCTTCAGCTCAGTGCCATCTGCTGCCCCCTCAGGAACCCACACTAGTACTCCTCATCCAGAACAATGTGTTGATAGAGGATCCATAGTTCAGCAAGCTGAAATAAAATATTGTGAGTTGCCTTTGACTATTTGGGAGTTCACAGCTCAATTTTTATGAGTGTGAGTTGACCCACTACTATGTTCAGGAGCAAGTCAGAACAAATTATCAGATTTTAAGTTTCATTCCCAGATTCTTTGTTTTATATTTGTCTGTTTTTGTCTTTCTTTTAACTGGAAATTGTCTGTAAAATGCTATGCCGGTAATACATAACACAATAAAGGCTAAACAAGCCAAAATATCTATACTAATTTCCTGATAAAAGCAAGCATCTTTATGCATCAAACTTCTCTCATAACTTTGGCTGCTGTCTCCCTCAGTCAGAATGGCCTGTCTTTCCATCCCAGATTTGCCCTATGCTTAGGAGGATATGATGCCAGTATGCTAGCGATTCAAGATAATCATGATATCCCGTGAATGTGTTAAATATGAAGGTGCTCTGAACATTGTTACATCCTGAGGCATTAACTTAGCTTGTTCTCACAAAATACATTTTATAATGTAAGTATTTGGTAATACTGGAATGAGCTGTTCTGAACAACAGCTTTTAATTCTGCTTCTTAGGCTCTGTATTGAAAATCAAAGTTCATTGTCAGTGTTTACAGATTTTCAGACGTTATCGCAGGTGCAGCGAAATGCTTGTAACAGGCATTTTATTAGAAGAAAACAAATTCCATTTTAACTTTTTCAGTAGGTCTGAGAAATGAATGTACTTTTCGAGAATGTTCATGTTAATTCCTTTTCTGGTATCATCATGTATCATGTTCAAAAAATATTTTTACCACATTATACACAGTGTTTAGGACAGTATAGACAGTGTAGCAAAGCATTAGTTGGTGTCGGTTCTCTATTAGAAAACCTCAATATGACATGCCCATCCAAATGAAGAAGTTATTGTGGAGATGTTTCATAACCTCCAACCCAAACTCAGCACAAAAAGATATATCCTCTCACTGTCAACTGCATTTATTTTCAGCATACTTAACGTGTAAATATTTGTATGAAAATAAGATTCAACAACAGACATAAACTGAACAGCTTCCACAGTCATGTGACTAACAGAAATTGAATAATGTGTCCCTGAACAAAAGGTGGGGGTAAAAATCAAAAGTAATAGTGCATCTCCTCCTTATGGACTGCACCAGATGAGCCAGTTCTTGCTGTGAGATTTTACCTCACTCTTCCACCAAGCACCTGCAAGTTCCCAGACATTTCTGGGCAGAATGGCCCTAGCCCTCCCCTCTGATCCGACAGGTCCCAGACGTGCTTAATGGGATTGAAATCCGGGCTCTTTGCTGGCCATGGCAGAACACTGACATTCCTGTCTTGCAGGAAATCACACACAGAATGAGCAATAAGGCTGGTGGCATTGTCATGCTGGAGGGTCATGTCAGGATGAGCCTGCAGGAAGGGTACCACATAAGGGAGGAAGATGTCTTCCCTGTAACGCACTGCGTTGAAATTGCCTGCAATGACTAAGTGCTCAGCCCGACAATGCTGTGACACACCGCCACAGACCATGACGGACCCTCCACCTCCAAATCAATCCCGCTCCAGAGTACAGGCCTCGGTGTAACGCTCATTCCTTCTACGGTAAACGCGAATCCGACCATCACTCCTGGTGAGACAAAACCGCGATTCGTCAGTGAAGAGCACTTTTTGCCAGTCCTGTCTGGACCAGCGACGGGTTTGTGCCCATAGGCGATGTTGTTGCCAGTGATGTCTGGTGAGGACCTGCCTTACAACAGGCCTACAAGCCCTCAGTCCAGCCTCTCTCAGCCTATTGCGGACAGTCTGAGCACTGATGGAGGGATTGTGCATTCCTGGTATAACTCGAGCAGTTGTTGTTGCCATCCTGTACCTGTCCCACAGGTGTGATGTTCGGATGTACCGATCCTGTGCAGTTATTGTTATACGTGGTCTGCCACTGCGAGGACGATCGGCTGTCCATCCTGTCTCCCTGTAGCGCTGTCTTAGACGTCTCACAGTACGGACATTGCAATTTATTGCCCTGGCCACATTGCAGTCCTCATGCCTCCTTGCAGCATGCCTAAGGCACGTTCACGCAGATGAGTAGGGACCCTGGGCATCTTTCTTTTGGTGTTTTCAGAGTCAGTAGAAAGCCCTCTTTAGTGTCCTAAGTTTTCATAACTGTGACCTTAATTGCCTACCGTCTGTAAGCTGTTAGTGTCTTAACAACCGTTCCACAGATGCATGTTCATTAATTGTTTATGGTTCATTGAGCAAGCATAGGAAACAGTGTTGAAACCCTTTACAATGAAGATCTGTGAAGTTATTTTGATTTTTACGAATTATCTTTGAAAGACAGGGACCTGAAAAGGGGACATTTCTTTTTTTGCTGAGTTTGTCAAACATGGATGAGATCAAATGTATCTTTTCCAGCCTTAGGCAGTGGTACGTTGTGAAATCATTAAAAAATGTATCACTAGATGGTGCTAAAGAGCCATTCAACTTTTATTTTTGAAACCACTGCATCGCCAATATCAAATGTTTAGTCTTCTCTGAAATGAAAAGGCTAAAATCTATTATATCAGAAGTCCCAGTTGAAATGTTTTCATTGCTGTTTTGCCACAGGCCTGTAATATTTTTCATTATTTGCTTTCTTAGTAATTTCTTGCTCTGTATTAGTTTAAGTGGAAGAAGCACTGAACTCATAATTGAGATTACAGGGAAACAATCTTGTTACTGAAAATGCTCTGCAACAGATAAAGGTGCCAGACTTTTTGAGAATGAAATCAACTTCTCTTCAATTCTATTTTCATCCATTTCATGTTGTGCACCATGGCAACTGTATTATGTTTTGATTCTGTGGCATCAAAAAGTGTATTAATATGTACCCAGTCTGAACACCATTGAGGCTTACATGAGGACATAGGCAATAAATATTGTTTCCCAATATAACAGTAATGATGGCTCCATTCAAAGTTTGAATCCAATAACTTTACTTTCAGAAAATGTCTATCAGTGCTGAGAAACAATGCTATTGTTGGCTGAGATACAGACTGTATATTTATTTCCAGTACACTGGCGGTTGTACATTGCTGAAGAACAAGTTGGGGGGAAAAATATCCTACTGTTTGTTCTCATTTGGCTGTGTGTATTGCAGGATGCACACGGTCATGGTTGGATTAGAGTTAGTGTCTGTTGGTGGTAGGGTGTGATTGTGGTGTGAGTTTAGGAGTTAGTCGTGTGATCGTGGCACACAGAGTCCGTGTGACTGTATGAGTGGGTGGACATGTGTGGCCAGGCATGTTCACCAGTTGTTTGTCTCCAATTCCTGATCACAGGCCCTCGGCTGCAGATGTGAAGAATCCATCGACTCTCAAAGTATTAGCGAAATGTTTATGCTTCATTTCACCAGCGGAGAAATGTTGATTGGAGCTTTGTGGGAGAAGGGAAAACAAGCTATGAAGCAGAGGAATGGCTAGACTGAAAGATGGATAATCAGATTGACGAATCAACTGCTTAAATACAAAAAAGATTGTGCACATAACTCCAACCTTTAACCCATGTTTTTGCACATGTAAGCCTACATACAGGAAGCAATCATGTTGAGAACTGATTTTTTTTGTTGCACAGGAGGGCCCTCCCCTGAAGCCTACATATACTTTACTTTCCACTCCTGAGTTCACAATTGGATATCAATCAAAATGTATCACTATGACTATTCCTGGCACCGTTGTGTCAGAATTCACAGGATCTGATCTGCAGTTGGCTCTTAATGGGACGTGTTTCTTCGTTACCTTTACCCCACATTGGGCCTGTGTGTGCTGCCGTGAATGAGATCTTCATTAGGATCCTCCAGTACCCCCCCCCCCCGCCATTGCCACAGATGAGTGCCAGGTAGGCACTCTAACAGCCAAACATGTTGATAATTAGACCCCTGTTATTGGAAGGTGTTATCACAACCATTAACATTATAATGTGTGGGTACCTATAAGGGGTGGGGTAGGTAGCTTTGTTTGTCGAGATTTATGCCCCTTTCTCATTTAAATGTCATGGAGGGTCAATCAGAAAGACTCTATATTATGATTGAGCACGTGTCTCTGGTACATTTTGATCATGTGTACTGTATGACATGTATTATTGAGGGGAAATGTGCACTGTAGTGTGCATGTATTTGTGTCTCGTGGTATGAAGTGTGTGCATGGGATAAGAGTGAAGTCACCCACTCCTTGACTCTCTCTCTCACACAAACACACAGTACAGAGAGATGAGAGGCTGTGTATTTTGTTTCCATCCATTCTACAAGACACATTTCCTTTTTTCCCCTCTGCCTTTTTTGGCAAAAACATGCTTCTCTTTCTCTTTTTTTCCGTCAGTTTTCCTCCCCAAAGTTGGTTGGCTTGACTGTGCCGCCATTCCTGAGTTCCTCAACATCAGCGACAGATCCGGCAAAGCCCCTGTGCACAAAAGGCTTTAATTGGGTTAAGTTTGTCCGCCACAGATAACATTTCTCTTTCTGTTGAGAATAAAACAAATTGCTGGCACTAATGGCACTGTTGAATGTAGCTCTTATTATTATGGATGAAGGAAATTAGGAAGAGACTCCCTACAGAGAGCCGATGTCGTGGGAGTGAGTGCATTGTTGCAGCTCACCAGAAGATTTTTGCTGGAGTGCCGTCATCCTTGCCTTTGCCTCCACTTCCCCCTTTCACTGCCAAAAACACACATAACACACTTTTTAAACCCAGTATGGGCAGAAATCCCATTGAATGTGCATTCACACAAAAGTCATGAATTGAGTGGTATATTCTAGGTGGGAGAAAATATGAGGGAAAAGTTCTAACTTAACAAACGGAAAACATAATAGATGTACGTTGGGGTCCGAAATGATTGAAACCCTTGATAAACATGATCAATAATATATACTGAGCTATATTCTACGCAAAAACAAATGGGGAAATATTATTTTATAATAATACAATTGGTAAGTGGGAGATTTGTTCTTCCTAAAAGAAGTATGGGGCAAAATCATTGACACCTATAGATTCTTATAAATATAGTAGTCTGTTATTGGTAATGGTGCTAACCTCTCACCATTACCAATAACAGGGGAGGTTAGCATGTTTTGGAGCTATGATCTGTGTAATATTCTCTATCGTCATTATTCACAATTAAGTTAGGATGATCTGTAATCATGGTAGCATCCACATTCATGTAGAAGTGTTTAGAAACCTATTCTATTCTTATTTACAATAAAAGGTACTCCCAAATGACCCAATATATTATTATTCATTTCTATTGGGCCAAAATAACCTGAAACACAACCAAAACAAACTGAAAATGCATCCAACAAGTTTGTATAGTCACAAGCGTAGTCATTGCATGCTGGGAATATGGGACCAAATACTAAACTTGTGACTACTTTATTTCTAAGAATCTTTATGGGTGTCAATAGTGTTGATCCCTACCTTTTTGAGAAATAGTATTACTTGTTAAACAAAATCTATTTCTCTGAGCAATTGTATTAGTAGAAAATAATATATTTTCCCCATTTTCTGAGCATACAATATTGTTCTGTATTTGATTAATTTATTTTATACAGTCATTATTGCTCATCTTCATCAAGGGTGTCAATTTCAGACCCCTCTGTACATGGATACATGAATATCCCAACAAGCAGCACCCTCCTCCTCCTCCTCCAATCTCCCTTCATCATCATCATTATTGTTCTCTGGTCCATGGAGGCCTGTTCATGTGTAGAGCATCTGAAATCACTGTGCTGCCAAACCCCAAACTGTGGTGGGGAACCTGAGCAACAGCAGAACAAAGAATTCCTCCATGCACATTTGGCTGGAGTTTAACACAGTCAGAGGAAATGGATTCATCTTAAGTGACAAAAGAATATACAGTTAAATATTGGTCAAATGTGTATTTTCCCATGCATATTTATTTAAAAAAGATACTAGAGACAAAATGATTCCTCTGTTCTCACCTCATTGCTCACTATCCACACACAGACACCACGCTTAAGAGACAAAAAGAGTGTGGCTGTGCAGTATTTAAATCAGTTATGTCTAATTATTTCCTTTAAAAATAGCTTATCTAGGGCAAAACCAATGAGATGTAACATTGTCTGTGGAAGTGTGTGTGTGTGTGGGGGGGGTGGGGGGGGGGCTAGCAGAGCTGGCAAGAGTTCAGCTGAACAGAACAGAGAGAATCCGCTGTAGGCAACATAAATATAACATGAACTCTCCAGGCTTGTGACAGTACAGTGAGGGAGTGTTTAACAGGGCTTTCTGAGGCTAGTCCTACTTCACTAAGAATATACATGTATTTAAGGTGGAGAGGCAATGGGAGAGGGACAGACAGGAAACGGACTGTTGTTTCCATCAACTGTGTTGTCTGTGGTTTGTGTGACAGGTGTATTGGTGTGCTCCTTCACATCCTTGTCAGTTTTCATGTGTCATCATTAACTGTGTTACCAATAATCAAACAGCATTTACAATCAAGCAACAACACAGTGATGTCTACATTGTAATGTGAGTCAATAGAATGTGCATTGCAGTCACATTTCACATGCTGATCTAAATCAATTTAGGCCTACATGAACTATGTAGACATCCCCAAATCAAATATGCTAAACTGGTTTTCTAACACAAAATCCAGTTAAACAGAACAGCATTAT
Source organism: Oncorhynchus gorbuscha (assembly GCF_021184085.1). Classification (NCBI taxonomy): domain Eukaryota; kingdom Metazoa; phylum Chordata; class Actinopteri; order Salmoniformes; family Salmonidae; genus Oncorhynchus; species Oncorhynchus gorbuscha. Next base: position 39,860,411 of record NC_060173.1, on the reverse strand, counting down.
TATTGAACTATATTACATGTCCCTTCTCCTAATACTTCCACAGCCCTTTTAGATTTGCCTAATGATTCTACTGGCCCAGTGTGGGGAATCAAAATGGCAAGCAGGATATGTCCCTGCGTTGTTACTGCTAGACCAGAGATTGTCTTAATTAATATCAGCCACATGTCTTTTTGCCTTATTCAAAGCTGGTTGATGCTCTATAAAACCAAATCCGAACGATGACAGAGGGTGTAATCGCGTGCTATGTGATTCAACAATAGTACTTTTAGAAACCATTCATCTCTCGGCTGTCCTTGACCCTTAAGGAGCTTGTAATGTGGGCTATTTTCCTCCTTTGTATTTATCGAAGAATAAGGGACCACTGCGGAGAGATTTTACCCTTGTGTGCCAGCGGCCTCTCTCTGGGATGCCACAAGCGCTTTAAAAGCGGTCTCCAGGCGCGCGCTCATTTCAGGGGGAGTTCAGACGAGACAAGAGGGGCCCCCACCTCAACGGGGGTCAATTTTAAAGGCCGCTCCGTCTCACAACGGGGGCGAGGCTCAATCTGCAGGACACCCCGCAGGTCAAGACAGGGAGGGAGCCCACCAAGTTATCCATGACAACGTTCGGGCAGCTCTAGCTTGGTCAAAGAGCACACTGTGCAGGAGAGAAAATAACAAAGCACCATGTGATTTTAAACATTTTTCTGGCTCATATTGGCAACATGTCCCTTTTCTGTAGGGGACAAACACACGAATTGCAGTCCTAGTCTGAACTGTTAGGGCTCAGCAGTTTGCCCCAACACATAACTCCTGACATTATGAGTTCCGTTGGTGTTGAAAACATATGGCCCTCTAATAGGTCCTGTCCGAGGGTTAAGCTTACCACAAGTGAGGGCCCAGACCCCTTTGATAAAACAACATAAATACACTGCTAGGCCGATTATTTCAAATACATAAAACATGTGAATAATTACATGACAGGGATTTATATTTGTAATCGGTGCATCTAGAAAGCCACCACGCACAATATAGGCCCATATAAAAAATACAATCCAGTCAAGACTAATTTATGATAAAATATAAACAATTAGGCCTATGTATGTAAAAAAAAAATATCAGGTTGCATTTCACGACTACCGACGTTTAGAAAAAGAATTTAAACACAATTGGCAATCGTCAACCCTAGTGAGAAAGTAGCGCACGACTAACCAATTTAAGATGGAAAGGACTAAAATCGAATCCGGTCCGTATTTTTCACGCGCTGTGCAGCGTTCTTTGATGCTCCGTGTTTTGGCCCCGATCCGTGCTCCAAGTTGAGCTGTAGTTTCCATGGCTGACCATGGTTTGGTGCTGTTGGCTCTCTCTGTCTGTTCAACCCAGGCTGTGCATAGCTCCCTGCGGGATCAGAGCGCTCCCCCGCCGGGACCCTACTCTCACATCCTCCTGCTGGGACACGGCTACATTTCCAGCCAAGCCTGGCTTTATTATGTGTGTCTGCGCTGCAGCCCCGCCAGCAGTCGGATCGGGAGGCGGAGGGAAGACCAGAGTCAGGACAAAGAAAAAGGTAGAGAGGGGCTAAATACTACAAACATTTGACTGATTTCAGGATCTAAAAACACAAATCCCCAAGGGGTGAAAATGCTGGGTAAGGTTGCATTACCCATGCCACCTTCTGAAAAATAACGGACGAAGGGAGGTTCGGTGTTAGCAAGATTAGGGTGAAAAAGAGACTTATTCCGAGAACTGCACCAACAAACCCTCAAGACGAAGAGGAAACGGAGACAACGTAACGCTTGATTTAACGGAATTCTATAATTGTATAGTCAATGTCATCGTATTTTGATGTATTGGCACCTTTCTGACGGCCGGATCAGGTGTTACCGCATGGCTGTCATTTTGGCGTTGGCTGCATCTTGAAACTTGGACTCTACCGATTAAGTCGCCTATAGCTAAGGTGTTTATGAACGTAAAGGAGCAAAAGATACTGTCGTCACGGACTCCGAAAGAAAGACGCGTTATTCCGTTAATTCTACAGGTTGAGTCCAGCCGAAGAAGTTACATTGCTGGAGTATCCGGGCGCAGCTCCTCTCCACAGCTCCAAATTGTATAGACTACTCACCTCCCCTTTAACTGGACTATAGGATACTATCAGATTTAAGTTGCCGCATTGCAACAGGCAAAGAAGTGAAAAATACGCCAGCTGAAGTATCCATCTATATGACTGTTTTCGCAAAACATTAGAGATCGATACGAGAAGAAAATACTTTCACAATCCAGAGATGTCTAGACGAAAACAGGCCAAACCGCGCTCCGTAAAAGGTAAGTTGTTTTAATGGGGACAAACTCTCGCATGACCAATAAGATTTCATGACTACCTTTTGGCCTTGGCTACTATGTAATTCAACAATTAAATATCCTCACTGTGTTTTATATATTTATATCAAACAAAAGCCTAAGCAATTTAGAGGGGGAAATAATAGATAGGCCTAATTTATCCGGTCCAACACAGCCAACTTTTTGTAGTGTTGCAATAGTGACTCAGGTCTTCCCTGGTCAGTTGATCACTTAATTGATTTAAAATTGTGACCACATTTGTTACTTGACTAGACTGCAATGTGTTTGTTTCATTCGCTACTGTTCACCTGTATCGTGGAGATGTGTGTGTATTGATGGTCACCCCTGCTGTGTATGACGCGCATTAAGCCCGTGCATTCCCACATCTTACATATGTGGTTTTTCCATCGCCATGATTAAACTATAGGCATATTGGTTTGTTTTACTTGCTCGACCGTTTTCTTGGTAACCTGTATTTTCTAGTCAAATTCAATTGGACCGCATCCGTGAACTGAGAGCGAGATGATACTGAGCCATTACAGTGAAGTGGACGGGCAAGGGGCATTTGGCTCGTTTTGCCTCTGTGGAAACCAGATGGGCAATGGGGTGGCCATGTGGTCCCGAATTATTACCCCTCCCCCAATTAGTCTTTTTGTTCTAATTGGTGGCAACAACGTGCAATGGTTTATATAGGTTGAAAGGTTATGAAGCCTACATTGTTTTCATGATTTATTTCTTGTTTTGTTAGTTGTGCTCTCTGTACATGCAGTGGATGGTTCACCAAGACTAATGGCAAGTTGAAAATGGGTTGATGACCACAGGGGTTGGTATGTTTCTGAGTCACCAGAGATTGGTGTCATGACCTCTCGGGATACCTTTGGTCTCTACTAAAATATACACTGGTTCAAAGAAAGACATTTTAAAATGATCACATATAGGCTGAATATGGGAAAGGGATCACTTGATTATTTCAACAATTACTAATATTGCTGAACTACAAGGAAAATACAGGTAGCTCCCAAAATAAAGGAAACACTTGAGTAAATCAGGGATACAAAGTATATTGAAGGCAGGTGCTTCCACACAGGTGTGGTTCCTGAATCAATTAAGCAATTAACATCCCATCATGCTTAGGGTCATGAATAAAAATGCCCAGTTTCCCGTTATTTCAGCTGCTATGGCTAGAATTAAAGATCTCAAGAGGGGTCTCAAAGGAGCATAGTGGTTGTGTGTGTCAATCACCATATCTCAACACAAGTGAAAACTTATGGGAGAATCTGAAGTGGTGGCTGAGACAGCGTTTTCCACCACATCAATAAAATACCAAATTATGGAATTTCTCGTGGAAGAATGGTGTCGCATCCCTCCAACAAAGTTCCAGACACTGGTAGAATCCATACCACGGTCCATTGAAGCAGTTCTGGCAGCTCGTGGCGGCACAATGCCCTATTAAGATGCTGTTTCCTTTATTTTGACAGTTACCTGAACATGTACTACATGTCATGTGAAAACAAATCCCCATTTCTCTGCTTAAAGCAAGCTAGTCTTTGTACTGTTTTGTATCCTGAGTGTGTGTGTGTGTTTGGCAGTGGCAGCTTGTGGCTTTGAATAAACAAAGCTTGTGCTTAGTCAGTGATGCACAGCAGCCAGAGGCCAGATCTATGTGTAACTAAGATGTGTTCTGTTGCTATCTCCCCACAACACCTTTCCCACTAACTGGCATATTCTCAAATGATGAGTGAGTGTCAGTGGTACAGGGCATGCACCGGGGATTATTTGTGTTTTTCCTGTGTCCTCTTGTCTCTCACCTGCTCACTCAACTCCTACGAGTGCCTGTCAATGCCAATGCTCAAATCAAATATTATTGGTCACATACACATATTTAGCAGATGTTATTGCGGGTGTAGCGAAATGCTTGTGTTCCTAGCTCCAACAGTGCAGTAATATCGAACAGTGCAGTAGTATCTAACAATTCACCATAATACACACATTTAAACGTAAAAGAATGGAATTAAGAAACTTATACATATTAGATTGAGCAATGTCGGAGTGGCATTGACTAAAATACAGTAGAATAGAATACAGTATATACCGGCTATGATGAAAAAGGATTTGAGGAAACCACCAATCCTTGTTATCATCAGTAGGTTGTGGTGGAGGGATTTACTATCCTAATTGTAGATGGCTAATTGAGGTTGCATTAATAGCTATGATTGGCTGTTTTACTAAATAGGGAGGGGGGAGAGGGGAGCGAGTGGTTCTTATCAAAATATTATTTCTCCCGATTAATCCCTTTTTAATGTGTGTCTTTGCGTAGAGTGCCTGGCCGGGGTATTTCTGTTTCATATCTCCCCCGTCCCCATGAGTATTTCATGCATTATGTAGTGATGATTATTACTTAATTACACATTAATAAATCCTCTTCATTTACAGGACATTAAGCGGGAATGAGTGCACATGACATCCAGGGAGCGAGAGAGCACTTATTTATTTTCCACAGTGTTGTTTAGTCAATCAAATCAAATAGGACCTTTAACCTGGGATGGGGGAGAAGGAGCTGTTGTAACAAGGCTTGTTCTAGCGCTCCACCTCCCCGCTGCTTTCCCCCCTCTTTCCACGCAAATTCCACCAGTAGTACTGTTTACACCAGCTTCCCCTATCAATTCAACATTTTTCTAAGTTGCAGTAAAATCTTCAAACATCTTAATCTATTTCTTTAGCTCCCCCTGGCTGAGATTGTAATGTTTCTCTTCTCTAGATTCTGTAGTGTAGATATTCATTTTGTGCGTCCGTTTTATGTTGACATAATTGAGTACTTGATTGTGTTATTTGTGCAGTTAAATCGTCTCTCAATCTACATTATGGTTATATTATTCAGTTGCTCGTACACCTTTGTAGTAACACTGTAATTACCTAAGTAGTAACATCGTATTAACATGTGAGATAGCACTTCAGTAATTGCATAGCAATAGCAAGAGTTTAGCGTTTTTTTTGTTATACAAGAAGAAAAGGGATTGTTCTTTATTACATATTTTGTTATAACACAAACGATGCAATTTCCAAAGCAATTGAGCACCCTGTAACAACAATGCTGGTACTCAAGTAATTATAGTGTTAATTATATACAGGCGAGCATCTCATTGAAAGTGTTACTGCTGCATATTGTTATGGATTGATGTGGATTTGTTTTTCAGGAAGTGTGTGTGTGAAGCATATCCCTGGCATCCCTCTACCCCTCTCTCTGCCTTCCTAAAACCATATATTTTAACATTAAATGGCATTGTTCTTGTCACCTAGGCTTTTGGTAGCACAGCCAAAGTTTCATTGGTCAACAGGCTGTTATAAAACAGTGAAGTGAGATACCACAGGGCAGATTGAGTGATGAGAACCTGCTCCCCTGTCTTTATTCTCGTGTGTGTGTGTGTGTGTGCGCGTAAGAGGGAAAAGTGAGAAAGTCCAGTTTGTCTCTTTCACATTATATACAGACAGTGATATTACACTTTTATGTGCCTTTGTGTTTACTAGCCGCAGGCAGGCATGAAATGTCTTTTAGCAATAGTTTTTTCAATCTGTGAGTATAGAAGACTGTTGCCCTGTATTAATGGTAGGTGAACCACAAAATAGATTTTTCTAAGCCTTTGTAAAATGTTCATTGACTACACAGCAGGGAGAGTGATTTTTGTCTTGTATTTTGATATGACCAAAAAAGTAATTGGTCATTGTTCAGCCACAGCGGTCGACTATTTTTATATAGAGCTTATTGGTTGGCACAATATCATATGGATTTTGCACATTTTTCAAGATGGGAAAGGGGGGGCCTTTTTAAAGGTACAGTGCTCTTTAGTTACATGAGTCATTGAAATAGGAAATGGAATAAACTTCTTATAGTGGGCTGATACTTACAATAAACGTTGCTCTAGAATCAGTCGGTTATTTTAAAGATATTGTCAGGGATGGATCTGATTCTTCCTTCCTTCAAAATAAAATGTTATTGGTCACAGGTGCTGAATACATCAGGTGTAGACTTTACAGTGAAATGCTGAACACATCAGGTGTAGACTTTACAGTGAAATGCTGAACACATTAGGTGTAGACTTTACAGTGAAATGCTGAACACATCAGGTGTAGACTTTACAGTGAAATGTTGAACACATCAGGTGTAGACTTTACAGTGAAATGCTGAACACATCAGGTGTAGACTTTACAGTGAAATGCTGAACACATCAGGTGTAGACTTTACAGTGAAATGCTGAACACATTAGGTGTAGACTTTACAGTGAAATGCTGAACACATCAGGTGTAGACTTTACAGTGAAATGCTGAACACATCAGGTGTAGACTTTACAGTGAAATGCTGAACACATCAGGTGTAGACTTTACAGTGAAATGCTGAACACATCAGGTGTAGACTTTACAGTGAAATGCTGAACACATCAGGTGTAGACTTTACAGTGAAATGCTGAACACATCAGGTGTAGACTTTACAGTGAAATGTTTACTTATGAGCCCTTTCCCAACAATGCGGTTAAAAAGTAAGACAAATATTTTCTAAATGAAAAAAAGGAAATGGTAACACAATAAAACCAATAACGAGGCTATATAGAAGGAGTACCAGTACCGAGTCAATGTGCAGGGGTATGGGATAGTTGAGGTAATACAGTAGGTTCATGTGGGTCGGGGTAATAGTGACTCGGCAATCAGGACGTATAATAAACAGTGCAGCAGCAGCGTATGTAAAGTGTGTGTTGGAGTGTCAGTGTTGTATTAGTGTGTGGGTGGAGTCTAGTGAGTGTTGTATTAGTGTGTGGGTGGAGTCTAGTGAGTGTTGTATTAGTGTGTGGGTGGAGTCTAGTGAGTGTTGTATTAGTGTGTGGGTGGAGTCTAGTGAGTGTTGTATTAGTGTGTGGGTGGAGTCTAGTGAGTGTTGTATTAGTGTGTGGGTGGAGTCTAGTGAGTGTTGTATTAGTGTGTGGGTGGAGTCTAGTGAGTGTTGTATTAGTGTGTGGGTGGAGTCTAGTGAGTGTTGTATTAGTGTGTGGGTGGAGTCTAGTGAGTGTTGTATTAGTGTGTGGGTGGAGTCTAGTGAGTGTTGTATTAGTGTGTGGGTGGAGTCTAGTGAGTGTTGTATTAGTGTGTGGGTGGAGTCTAGTGAGTGTATTAGTGTGTGGGTGGAGTCTAGTGAGTGTTGTATTAGTGTGTGGGTGGAGTCTAGTGAGTGTTGTATTAGTGTGTGGGTGGAGTCTAGTGAGTGTTGTATTAGTGTGTGGGTGGAGTCTAGTGAGTGTTGTATTAGTGTGTGGGTGGAGTCTAGTGAGTGTTGTATTAGTGTGTGGGTGGAGTCTAGTGAGTGTTGTATTAGTGTGTGGGTGGAGTCTAGTGAGTGTATTAGTGTGTGGGTGGAGTCTAGTGAGTGTTGTATTAGTGTGTGGGTGGAGTCTGAGTGTGCATATAGGCAGTGCAATGGACTCAACAATTAAGACCAATAATAAAAAAGAGATCAGCACTCTTATGGTTTGGGGGTAGAAGCTGTTCAGGTGCCTTTTGGTCAGACTTGGCCCACAGTAGCAGAATGAACAGTCTATGACTTTTGTGGCAGTAGTCAATGACAATATTTAGTAGGACCTTCCTCTGACACCGCCTGATATAGAGGTTCTGGATGGCAGGGAGTTTGACCTCTGTGATGTACTGGGCCGTATGCACTACCCTCTGTAGTGCCTTGCGGTAGGATGCCAAGCAGTTGCCAAACCAAGCGGTGATGCAGCCAGTCAAGATGATCTACAGGAAGGAACTTCCTTCCTGTAGTGTAGAGTAGTCTTACTCTACAGCGGTCCCTACTGGTGTGGAGATATGTGTGCCCAGGCAGGGTGAGCTCCCTTGCGGCCAGTGTGTCTGCCATTGACAACTCCTTATCAGCAGCCTGCCTGCTAGTGTGTATGGAAGGATCTGTCTTAATGGAAGAGCTCAGTCGTAGGCTGTGCCATTGTACCGGCTTAGCACCAGGGTTTATCAGCGCTCTAGACTTACTGGGCCGTAACCACGGTCCGCTCAGGTCCCTCTCCGCTCCGCGCTTCCTTTCTAAAGAGCCAATGACGCCGGGGTGACTTTTACTATTAATTATGTTTGTGTGGTTGGTTCCCTCTCCACTGCTCCCCCTGAACCCCCCCCACCCCTCCGGCCTGCCAACCATAGCTCCCCCACCAGTACCTCCCTGTGGAGTCTGTCCTCTCCTAGGTCCCTCACTCTCAAACTCTGTGCTGCTGCATTGGGCGGATTAAAATGTGTTGGAACAATGCTTTCAGAAAGCTTCGTTCCTAATCTGCTTCTTCCTGTGCAAATGATGTGTACAGGACCATAGCTTCAGAATGGCCAATACTCTCTACCCTATGAGCCAAGTGTGGGAGTAGATGTAGGATTTGTATTTTGTTTCACTGTCGTGTGCTGTTCTTTAAAAAACAAACATTTTTGGAACAGTCAAATATTGTGCAATGTTAACCTGAGGGCGTGTGGAATGGCCCACCTGTTGTTTGATGTTGAACCAGGCTGATCTGTGGCAGACACCCAGAGTTAACCAGCCTAAACGCCTGAGCAAGGTGCAGGCTCCGTAAATGGGATATGTCAAGCGCAGCTCTTTGTGAGCCTGTGAGTGGTTTAGTGAGTGTGTGAGTGTGTGAGTGGTTTAGTGAGTGTGTGAGTGTGTGAGTGGTTTAGTGAGTGTGTGAGTGTGTGAGTGGTTTAGTGAGTGTGTGAGTGTGTGTGTGTGTGAGTGTGTGTGAGTGTGTGTGAGTGAGTGTGAGTGAGTGTGTGAGTGTGTTAATGGGTTTTGTGTGTACATGTCAGTGCAGTGTCTCCAGTGTGGGCAGAGGGCTGTGACCCAGCTCTGCTTTGACCTCGGGGAGAGAAGGCCAGAACCATGAACCTTCTGGAGGATAGCTACAAGAGCCAGATCAGCACTAGCAGAACACTGCTGTTTGTCTGGTCCAACAGCGTAGGCAGAGGTCTTCATGTTCATTTCCCCCTTTATTTCTTCCTGTTCAGTTTCCTCCTACTTTCACCCTTCCTGTCATTGTCACCTCTCTTCCCCCTGCTCTCCTCTCATCTCCTCTGTCTCCTTGGCCCGCCATGATGTCCGTGAGGCTGTGTTCATGCTCCTTTCTCTAGGCAGCTGCTCCTCGATCCCACAGTTTCTCCGTAGACTGTACATTAAACATAAGCAAAGGGGGCAATTAAGCACCTTCGCCACACCTGGCTGATGCATATATTTATTGAGAAGCTACTCGCTTGGAAGGCTCCTCGTCCCAGCTCTGATGATTAAAGGGTGGTTGTTGGGGAGGGGGGAGGGGAGGGGAGAGGGCCTGATGCTGAAGTCATTAATGAAGAGCTTTGGTCCTGTGTTGACCCCTGCTGACCCCTGCAGCCTGCCTTGTGTATTACGTGTTTTACTTTTCTATTATTTCTCTTTTCTTTCTCTCTTCGTTGTTGGGAAGGATCTGTAAGTAAGCATTTCACTGTTAGTCGACACCTGTTGTTTACCAAGCATGTAACGAATACATTGGATTCGATTTTTACCTCTTGCCAGGAGTTGCTTGGCCTCCTGCTGGCCAGGCCCTAGATAATGGATCCTGCTTGGGTCCTGGGCTCCTTCCAGGGCTAGTATGGGTCTCAGAGCTGCAGGGGGAGGCAACTGGAACAGTCCTGGGTGGGAGATGGGAGACTTACTGTGCCCACGCACCAGGAAGAATCCTCCAATAGCTTCCTTCTGCTCAACCTATTGATTCCACTGCGCCTGGAAACTTTCCTCTGAAATACATGTTGAGCTAAAAAACCGAGAGAAATTACTCCAAAGGATTGAGTGCCCTGGGCTGTGTGTATACATTTGCTGTGTTGGGTTATTAAATAGCTTTTTGAATCACAAAACATCAAGTACATTCAGGAAGAAGATGAAGAAACACAGAACTCCCACTTCATCCTAGTGTGAAGTGGTAATTAGGTATATTATTATATTTTAGTAATGATTAGCAAAGTATTTTACATGAATGAATGACATTTATATTCGTGTCAAATCGTCAGTTGGCAACCCATCCTTTACGGGATTAATTAACCCATAAACAAACATTACAATAATGTGATAATTCAGTAATCATTTTTCCGGTGTCCTGTGCAGTGCACAGACTAAAAAAGAAATCAATGCATAATAGTAAATAAGGTTATCCAAGCAATAATTATAACCCCAGAGCAGTAAAAATAATACAGATAAATAAATGCTGAAAAATGTTGTATGAGAATGTTAAAATATTTTTGAAATAGAAGCATATCATATCTTATTCTTTGGTCCAATACTTGTCTTGGTCTTGTTGCTTGGGCTTTTAAGCCTACGCTACATGTTTGATTCTATCAGCATGACAATGCTGCACCATGCCACAGACTTTATTGTATAACCTGAATAAAGTCATGGTTAAAAGTATGGCTAGGAATTGCTAGAGGCCTCACAATATGATATTATCATGATATTTAGGTGTGGGAATTATATTCTCACGATTCTATATGTATTGTGATTCGATACTATGATTTTATTGCAATTCGATGTTCCAAACATATTGCTCTCCATATGTCTGCTGCAAGACCAGAGCAAACAAATTTAGATCAGTCATGGAAATAAAAGTGTTGAAAACAAATTGGCTCCCTGTTAGAAGTTGGAAGATGGAGAACAAGCTATGAATGTAAAATACTGGAGTGTTGGTGCGGCTAGCGCAAAATAATATTGCGATATTGTTAAAACGATACGTAATATCGTCAGAAAATAACCCCATCTGCAACTGTGCCTAGACTTTTGAGCTTCAATAGGATACTAAGGAGATTTGTGTTTTGAGAAAAGCGCTGCTCTGTGTTTTGCAGTATAAAGCCTTGATACAGCTTGCAATGTCATCTCCAAATTGATTTAAGCTGTGAAGCAGCCTCTCTATCCCAGGGCTAGACACTTGCCTAGAACCTTGCATCATACATTAGTATTTAGCTCAGACAGAATTAGCCCTTATTGTAGCCTACCTTAATGCTGGCCTCACAACCTCGGAGAAAGGCTAGTCCTTGATTATGAAGTCACTTGTGTTTGTCAGATCTATTTTAATTCAATTCCTCTGTCAAATGGCAGGCACCCCCTACAGAGGCCAAAATGATTTGCCTTGCAAAGAGCAGGGTGAGGAGGGGGGAAGACACTATTAAAGTCGCTCTCGATTTCAGCGCAAAAATGACATTTACAAAGCATGCACACATTTGACATGTTTTCATTTGCTGTTAGTCTTGCCCGTGGTGCATTTTCACATCACACACGCATTGTTGGATGGTGAGCTACTTACAGATGGTGTTCCCATGAGAGAGAGGGTGAAAAGGGCCTACCCCTTTCCATGTCTCCCTCCTTTCTCACACTTCTTGTAATTTTCCTATTGAAGTTCAAATGAAACGATCTAAATCAGGGACGTTTTGTGTGTATGTTTTTGGTTTTACTATCCATTAGGGGACAAGAAGTCCTCACAGGGAAAATTCTGACATGTGGAGACCTTTTGTTGGTCCCCACAAGGAAAAGGTGTTAGGGTTAGAATTCTAGTCCGTGTGAATTGATGCGTTGATGGCCGGAAACGGAGTCCATATGTTGAGATGTGTGAAGATGAGAAGGAAGGCCTCTGCTCCCAGTCACAGCTCTGTATTGTTCTACCTCCAATGCCACGAGGGACTGGAAGCCACTGGAGAATAGAGGTGGGTGTGGGAACGAGGTGCAGATGTGTGAGAGAGATAAGAGATGTGTTTGTCTTTATGAAGTAGTCTTTCCAAGGGGACGTTTAGCTTGTAGTCTAATGAGGATTGTGCCGACCCACCAGCCAAACAACAAGAAGACTAGCTGTCCAACATTGTCCACTGAAACCATCTGTCTGTGAGTGCCACTCTAAGGGCAACAGTCTGAGTAGACCGTTTGAGGCTTTTGAGTGTGTGTGAAGGAAGGAGTTGAAAGAGAAGAAGTCTTAAAAAATATATAAAATCAGTTTTTTTTTTTTTCATTTTCCTTTCCCCTAATAAATCCTTTATGTCACCATCAAACAGGGGCTGAGAGACAGCGTGAGAGTCTGCAGAAAGAGAATAGAAGTGCGGGCGAGAGGATATTGCTGTGTTCTGTGGGGCTCCTGTGTTGGTCGATGGATCTCTGCTTTAAAAATGTAGAGTCTAGCCCTGGTCCAGCCGTGTTGATGTGCAGTCCAGGGACCATCCTCTCCTCTTCCCCGAACATACATTTGGAGGGCAGAGGAGGCTGGATTAGAGTGGTGCCCTGCATCACCATGTCCATGGTAATGCCCTGCTCCGCTTCTACAGTGAAGGTCTAGTTGGAAGCTATCAGGGGTTTCCATAGTGATGCATCTTCACCTCCACTTCATCTGTAAAAGGTTCCCTTTCTCAGCACGGTCCGTATGGCTATAGTAGGACTCACGGTGTCCAGACATTAAAACGGAAATCAACTAAATACATTGAATTTATTAGAAAATGCATTCATTTGCCCAAGATTATTGTAAGACCTGAACAAAATGCATCAGTGATTTGTATTTTCCTCCAGCTTTCTGAAGTTTGCCCCTGTACAGTGGGACAAAAAAGTATTTAGTCAACTACCAATTTTGCAAGTTCTCCCACCTAAAAAGATGAGAGGCCTGTAATTTTTATCATAGGTACACTTCAACTATGACAGACAAAATGTGAAAAACAAATTGTAGGATTTGTAATGAATTTATTTGCAAATTATGGTGGAAAATAAGTATTTGTTCAATAACAAAAGTTTATCTCAATACTTTGTTATATACCCTTTGTTGGCAATGACAGAGGTTAAATGTTTTCTGTAAGTCTTCACAAGGTTTTTGCACACTGTTGCTGGTATTTTGGCCCATTCCTCCATGCAGATCTCCTCTAGAGCAGTGATGTTATGGGGCTGTTGCTGGGCAACACGGACTTTCAACTCCCTCCAAAGATTTTCTATGGGGTTGAGATCTGGAGACTGGCTAGGCCACTCCAGGACCTTGAAATGCATCTTACGAAGCCACTCCTTCGTTGCCCTGGAGGTGTGTATGGGATCATTGTCATGCTGAAAGACCCAGCCACGTTTCATCTTCAATGCCCTTGCTGATGGAAGGAGGTTTTCACTCAAAATCTCACGATACATGGCCCCATTCATTCTTTCCTTTACACGGATCAGTCGTCCTGGTCCCTTTGCAGAAAAACAGCCCCAAAGCATGATGTTTCCACCCCCATGCTTCACAGTTTGGTATGGTGTTCTTTGGATGCAACTGAGCATTCTTTGTCTCCAAACACGACGAGTTGAGGTTTTACCAAAAAGTTATATTTTGGTTTCATCTGACCATATGACATTCTCCCATCTTCTAGATCATCCAAATGCTCTCTAGCAAACTTCAGACGGGCCTGGACATGTACTGGCTTAATCAGGGGGACACGTCTGGCACTGCAGGATTTGAGTCTCTGGCGGCGTAGTGTGTTACTGATAGTAGGCTTTGTTACTTTGGTCCCAGCTCTCTGCAGGTCATTCACTAGGTCCCCCTGTGTGGTTCTGGGATTTTTGCTCATCGTTCTTGTGATCATTTTGACCCCACGGGGTGTGATCTTGCGTGGAGCCCCAGATCGAGGGAGATTATCAGTGGTCTTGTATGTCTTCCATTTCCTAATAATTGCTCCCACAGTTGATTTCTTCAAACCAAGCTGCTTACCTATTGCAGATTCAGTCTTCCCAGCCTGGTGCAGGTTGACAATTTTGTTTCTGGTGTCCTTTGACAGCTCTTTGGTCTTGGCCATAGTGGAGTTTTGAGTGTGACAGTTTGAGGTTGTGGACAGGTGTCTTTTATACTGATAACAAGTTCAAACAGGTGCCATTAATACAGGTAACAAGTGGAGGACAGAGGAGCCTCTTAAAGAAGTTGTTACAGGTCTGTGAGAGCCAGAAATCTTGCTTGTTTGTAGGTGACCAAATACTTATTTTCCACCATAATTTGCAAATAAATTCATTAAAAATCCTACAATGTTATTTTCTAGATTTTTTTTTCTCATTTTGTCTGTCATAGTTGAAGTGTACCTATGATGAAAATTACAGGTCTCTCATCTTTTTAAGTGGGGGAACTTGCACTATTGGTGGCTGACTAAATACTCTTTTGCCCCACTGTATGTGTGTGCACATTTGTCTACCACTTAGCGATGATGCTGATGTCATGACAACTGTCTTCTGGTAGATGGAAAGGTTACCAAAAACCTTCTCAATTAAATGTTAACTACAAAGTAGCCTATGCCTACCTGGCAGAATGATTTCATGATTATTTGCACCTATCCAGTGGCCAAATGTTTAGCAAACTCTGCAGTATATTGCTAATCAAACATAGGTCTCTAGCTGGTGCGCAGTTGACAAAGAAAACAGATTTGATAAGGCTCTACTAAAGTTTGTGGCAGTGATTGAGGAGACTGACTGGTGACTAGTAAAAGTTGAATGTGTTAGTGTTTGGGATAAGAGGAACCCTTTCCTGCCGCACCAAGCAGGCAGGCTGTGTGAGGCTGTGGGTCTCAGAAGGAGCGTGACTGCAGAGTTAATCTCTCCTCCAGTGATTTGAGAGCCACAAAGCTCCTCCAGAAAAGGGGCCTGCTGTAATGCCTAATCAAGTCTGTATCAAACTAAATAATGCCTTAGTGTGAAATTGGAATCTCAAGTCAAAAAGCCCAGACTGTACTACAGGGTAAGGCAATTAAGGGTCCCCATTCTGCCTCTCTCTCCCAAGCTGCCCTGGGACCTCTGTGAGTCTGATGCCATTGTCATTGTGTGTGTCAGGATCGGTGAATATGTGTGTACCTCCCTAAGGCTGTGTTTACACAGGCAGCCCAATTCTGAGATTTTGCACATTTATAAACAGCAGAGCTGATCTGATTGGCCAAAATACCAATAGGTATAAAAAGATCAGAATTGGGCTGCCTGTGTAAATGCAGCCTAAGTGCATGTGTGCCTGTGTCTTTGCATGTATGTGTGTCTCCCTGTGTGGCTATGTTTCCCCTGTACATGTGAATATGTCTGTCTGCATGTGTATGTCTCTCCCTGTCTCTGAGCATGTCTATATGAGCGGGTCTCGATCTGTACATGCGGCTGTGAGTTGGGTACAGTGGTGGTGTAGCTCTGTGCAGCACTTCTATTCCTGGAGGGTCTCCTGAGGGCCTCTAATCCAGAGAGGCTTTCCTCCTCCTCCTAGGTCACCAGTCAAATGCTAGCTTTTTGGGATGGGATGGAGGGACAGAAGTCTGTCTCTTTCTCTGTCCCCCCCCCATGTTCCTGTTGTGAACCTGTGTCACACTCAATGACCGCGGGAGGCAGCCCTTGTGATTTAATCATGTCTGCTTTTCTCTTCACAAATGTTCCTATTCCTATTTTCTATCCCCTGTTCCCTCCCTCCCTCCTACATTCTTTCTCTTCCTCTCTCTGGTGTTTTATGTACAAGCTGGAGGTATATTGAAATAATTTCCCTCTCTGCTCTGACAGTTGAGAAGGATGAAAAACCACATTGGAGATCTGAGAGGCCCTTTAATCTTCCACTGTGTTGTCTGCTCTCTAACATAGTGGAGACGTGTGTGTGTGTGTGTGTGTGTGTGTGTGTGTGTGTGTGTGTGTGTGTGTGTGTGTGTGTGTGTGTGTGTGTGTGTGTGTGTGTGTGTGTGTGTGTGTGTGTGTGTGTGTGTGTGTGTGTGTGTGTGTGTACGTACATACATATAAAGCTGAGTGTTTCTCTTGGTGTTGAGAAGGGTGGATTTGTTGTCGGCTGATGAGCTCTTGGCGCTGTTTCTGAAGCTGAGTGTGTGGATTCCTTAGCTCCCTGAGACAAAGGTAGAACAGGCAGGCTCAGGCAGGTGCAGACGGTGCAGACAGTGCAGAATCAAAAAGGAATGGGTTGACACAGCACCCAGGGCTTTCTTCAGGAAATGCCTGCTGACGACAAGAGTGACAAACACAGCACAGTCAGGAGTGTGACATGTGTACAAAGGGGTGGAGGTGTGTGTGATAAAACCACAGCTTTGTGAAGACACGGGACCTATCCTGTGAGTGTAAACATAATTGGCCTGTCTTCCATGTGCCCCTTTTCTCTCTTGGTCACCAGTGTCCCAGCTCTTACTTGACCCTGATTTACGACCCTATTTGAACAGGACTTCTTCTGTGCGTGTGTGTGTATGTTTGATCCAGGCTAAAGAGAGTGATCAGAGCCTTCCACACCTGACACCCCTCAACTTTGCTGCTCTGATGTTGGTTGGAGACCAGCCAGGTGGATCCTGTTGTGGTGTGGAACTCTGCTTTGTGCTGGAATGTAATACGCCAGTCAGGCATTCTGCTCCTCCATTGACTTGCTTCAACAGATAAAGGCCTTTTCTTTTTGGTTGTGTCTGGGGTTGGTTCTGCCAGTGCTCCTCTTGTTGTAGAGCTGGGGCTATGGCTGAGTCTTGGCGTGGGTGCTGCTGCTTGGATGCTCCAGGCAAGAGACAGAGAGAGTGAGTGATCAAGCCAGGGAGACGGTGTGCGCTCCACAGAGCTCTGCTTGGCTCAGACTAGCCAAGTTCTCCCCAGGGCATCACCCAAGAGCTGCCTGAGAAGACCGAACCTGAAAACCCACGACCACTGCTAGTCATCCACCCACACTCTTATCCTCCATCCTCTGCTCTTCCACTCTTATCCTCCATCCTCTGCTATCCTCGCTTCTCTGCTCTTCCACTCTTATCCTCCATTCTCTGCTCTTCCACTCCTATCCTCCCTTCTCTGCTCTTCCACTCTTATCCTCCATTCTCTGCTCTTCCACTCCTATCCTCCATTCTCTGCTCTTCCACTCCTATCCTCCCTTCTCTGCTCTCCCACTCCTACCCTCCCTTCTCTGCTCTCCCACTCCTACCCTCCCTTCTCTGCTCTTCCACTCCTATCCTCCCTTCTCTGCTCTTCCACTCCTACCCTCCCTTCTCTGCTCTTCCACTCCTACCCTCCCTTCTCTGCTCTTCCACTCCTACCCTCCCTTCTCTGCTCTTCCACTCCTACCCTCCCTTCTCTGCTCTTCCACTCCTACCCTCCCTTCTCTGCTCTTCCACTCCTACCCTCCCTTCTCTGCTCTTCCACTCCTACCCTCCCTTCTCTGCTCTTCCACTCCTACCCTCCCTTCTCTGCTCTTCACTCCTACCCTCCCTTCTCTGCTCTTCCACTCCTATCCTCCCTTCTCTGCTCTTCCACTCCTACCCTCCCTTCTCTGCTCTTCCACTCCTACCCTCCCTTCTCTGCTCTTCCACTCCTACCCTCCCTTCTCTGCTCTTCACTCCTATCCTTCCCTACTCTTCTCTTCCACTCCTATCCTCCATCCTCTGCTCTTCCACTCTTATCCTCCATCCTCTGCTCTTCCACTCCTATCCTCCCTTCTCTGCTCTTCCACTCTTA
Source organism: Oncorhynchus gorbuscha (assembly GCF_021184085.1). NCBI lineage: Eukaryota > Metazoa > Chordata > Actinopteri > Salmoniformes > Salmonidae > Oncorhynchus > Oncorhynchus gorbuscha. The sequence continues at coordinate 39,842,621 of NC_060173.1, read as the reverse complement.
TCCTCCATCCTCTGCTATCCTCCCTTCTCTGCTCTTCCTCCACTCTTATCCTCCATTCTCTGCTCTTCCACTCCTATCCTCCATTCTCTGCTCTTCCACTCCTATCCTCCCTTCTCTGCTCTTCCACTCCTACCCTCCCTTCTCTGCTCTTCCACTCCTATCCTTCCCTACTCTTCTCTTCCACTCCTATCCTCCATCCTCTGCTCTTCCACTCTTATCCTCCATCCTCTGCTCTTCCACTCCTATCCTCCCTTCTCTGCTCTTCCACTCCTATCCTTCCCTACTCTTCTCTTCCACTCCTATCCTCCATCCTCTGCTCTTCCACTCTTATCCTCCATCCTCTGCTCTTCCACTCCTATCCTCCATCCTCTGCGATCCTCCCTTCGCTGCTCTTCCTCCACTCTTATCCTCCATTCTCTGCTCTTCCACTCCTATCCTCCCTTCTCTGCTCTTCCACTCTTATCCTCCATCCTCTGCTATCCTCCCTACTCTTCTCTTCCACTCCTATCCTCCATCCTCTGCTCTTCCACTCTTATCCTCCATCCTCTGCTCTTCCACTCCTATCCTCCCTTCTCTGCTCTTCCACTCTTATCCTCCATCCTCTGCTATCCTCCCTTCTCTGCTCTTCCTCCACTCTTATCCTCCATTCTCTGCTCTTCCACTCCTATCCTCCATTCTCTGCTCTTCCACTCCTATCCTCCCTTCTCTGCTCTTCCACTCCTACCCTCCCTTCTCTGCTCTTCCACTCCTATCCTTCCCTACTCTTCTCTTCCACTCCTATCCTCCATCCTCTGCTCTTCCACTCTTATCCTCCATCCTCTGCTCTTCCACTCCTATCCTCCCTTCTCTGCTCTTCCACTCCTATCCTTCCCTACTCTTCTCTTCCACTCCTATCCTCCATCCTCTGCTCTTCCACTCTTATCCTCCATCCTCTGCTCTTCCACTCCTATCCTCCATCCTCTGCGATCCTCCCTTCGCTGCTCTTCCTCCACTCTTATCCTCCATTCTCTGCTCTTCCACTCCTATCCTCCCTTCTCTGCTCTTCCACTCTTATCCTCCATCCTCTGCTATCCTCCCTACTCTTCTCTTCCACTCCTATCCTCCATCCTCTGCTCTTCCACTCTTATCCTCCATCCTCTGCTCTTCCACTCCTATCCTCCCTTCTCTGCTCTTCCACTCTTATCCTCCATCCTCTGCTATCCTCCCTTCTCTGCTCTTCCTCCACTCTTATCCTCCATTCTCTGCTCTTCCACTCCTATCCTCCATCCTCTGCTCTTCCACTCCTATCCTCCCTTCTCTGCTCTTCCACTCCTATCCTCCCTTCTCTGCTCTTCCACTCCTATCCTCCCTTCTCTGCTCTTCCACTCCTATCCTCCCTTCTCTGCTCTCCCACTCCTACCCTCCCTTTTCTGCTCTTCCACTCCTACCCTCCCTTTTCTGCTCTTCCACTCCTACCCTCCCTTCTCTGCTCTCCCACTCCTATCCTCCCTTCTCTGCTCTTCCACTCCTATCCTCCATTCTCTGCTCTTCCAATCCTATCCTCCATCCTCTGCTCTTCCAATCCTATCCTCCATCCTCTGCTCTTCCAATCCTATCCTCCATCCTCTGGTCTTCCAATCCTATCCTCCCTTCTCTGCTCTTCCACTCCTATCCTCCCTTCTCTGCTCTCCCACTCCTACCCTCCCTTTTCTGCTCTTCCACTCCTATCCTCCCTTCTCTGCTCTCCCACTCCTACCCTCCATCCTCTGCTCTTCCACTCCTATCCTCCCTTCTCTGCTCTTCCACTCCTATCCTCCATCCTCTGCTCTTCCACTTCTATCCTCCATCCTCTGCTCTTCCACTCCTATCCTCCCTTCTCTGCTCTTCCACTCCTATCCTCCCTTCTCTGCTCTTCCACTCCTATCCTCCCTTCTCTGCTCTTCCACTCCTATCCTCCCTTCTCTGCTCTTCCACTCCTATCCTCCCTTCTCTGCTCTTCCACTCCTATCCTCCATTCTCTGCTCTCCCACTCCTATCCTCCATTCTCTGCTCTCCCACTCCTATCCTCCATCCTCTGCTCTCCCACTCCTATCCTCCATCCTCTGCTCTCCCACTCCTATCCTCCATCCTCTGCTCTCCCACTCCCATCCTCCATCCTCTGCTCTTCCACTCCTATCCTCCCTTCCTCTCTCTCTCCAGCTCTCTCCATTTTCGCTTGTCCTCTAGTTCTCCAGCCTCTAAACTCATGCTCCTGTAGAGGCGGGGGTTGTTTGGTTACGGGAGGAGGCTAGTGGTGGTGGAGGGGGGAGGGCTCGGCAGGATTTTGGAGCAGCAATGCCCTCAGTGAGGGAGGCAGAGCTGTGGGCCCCGTCAAGCTTTGTGTTTTTTTTCTCTTTGCCATCTAAGCTCTCTGCTGTGTTCCCCCTTTACCCATTTGTGTTTTTCTGGCCAGTGGTGGTGGTTTGTGTTTTTAAGGCTGTTTTGTGCGGCAGAGCGGTTTCAGTGCTGATAAAAGTATTTGGTTAATCAGCTTCTGTCGCTGTCCCATGGTGGTGGCTTGGAGGACAGACCATTGAAGTTACAGTTCCCTGGGGGATGGCTTGGGCTGCAGATTGGCATCACGCTTGGCCAGTGGTAGAGCGGCGGCGACCAGAGGGACACTGCAGCCAGCCAATGGGTGAGCCCCCCAGGATCCGAGGAGGAGGAGGTGGGGACAGAGGTGGGGGTTGGATGGGAGGGTTGGATCTATGTGCCTGTGTCCTGTCCAGCAGGAAATTCCAGGCCCCCGCCCTCCTGGACCTGTAGACAGTGTGTGATTGGCCAGAGTGACCCGGTGCAGTGATAAGAGCCCCTGCAGGCCCCTCTCAGCCCCCTCTGTTCACACTTCCTCTGTGAACACAGCTAGCGCAAAGGAGCACCCTGGGAATTGCCATCCCTGCCATTGTGCCCACGTTGTCGTTTTATTATGGTTTGGTCAGGAATGGCAGGGCAGACAATGGGGCCCTGCATGCGTTGTGGTGAAGCTTTAGCTGTAGTGGGGGCGAGGAGAGGGGGGATAGAGATGCAGATTGACTGCAGCACTCAGCTCTACACTTCCATCACTTTGATGAATGACTTATAGCTGTGTAGATATTAGTTTTTAATGGCTTGTTTTCTCAGTTATGACTACATTGTTGTTGTCTTGCTGTTAGTGGTGAGTTGGTTTAGTCCTCCCCTGTGTTAGTCCCAACGTGCCAGTCAGTGTGTCTAGCTGCAGACGGCCCTGGTTGCTGGCCTTCTAGTCAGGACTACAATGATGTTCAGCTCTCTTCACTGGCAGAGGAATCCTCTTGTATTCCAGTCGCGTGTCTTTGTGTGTTTGCGCACAATGTAGTGAGCCGCAAGAGTCTGTCTAGCACCAAGCCCTAATCCCCAACTGTGTTCGTATGTATGAATGTATATGAGAGGATGAGACAGATCGAGTGGATGAGTCTCTCTTGAGTGAATGCGTGTGTAGGAAAATGAGAGAGAGAGAGAGAGAGAGAGTGTCAGATCATGTGAGCAGGACTGTGTGTGCGAGGAGATGAGTGTCGTCAGTAGTATTGCGTGCTCCCTAGGGGGGGGTTTGGTCCACCACATGCAGACTGCACTGTGCGTGTCCCCATCATTCTCCCAGCTATTAAAATCCATTAAGCCATGCAGAACAAGCCAGGCCTTTATCTTTTATTAATTATCTTGAAACCCAAGACTCTTTGTCTTTCCCTCTGCTGTGTCTGTGTAAAAGCCATTGGCTGTAGCTGAGAGGTGTGTCTGTGTAAAGCCATTGGCTGCACCTGTAGCTCGGAGGTGTGTCTGTGTGAAAGCCATTGGCTGCACCTGTAGCTCAGAGGTGTGTCTGTGGTCGTAGAGGACCATTTGGTTTGAAAAGACACAAGTGCACCATCAGTAAAAAGGACAGTAATCAGCCATTCTAAATAGTCAGGCAGCCCATAGATGTTACTGTTCAGTCGGTCTGGGGTTTGTTCAGGATGCATGCTATCAGTGTGACCCTGTGCAGTATGTGAGTTGGAGAGAAGTGAACACCCAAAGGCTTCTAAAAGAGGACAGCTCCTGTTGTACAAGGCTAATAGAACTAGGAAGTAGTGCACAGCTCCTGTTGTACAAGGCTAATAGAACTAGGAAGTAGTGCACAGCTCCTGTTGTACAAGGCTAATAGAACTAGGAAGTAGAGCACAGCTCCTGTTGTACAAGGCTAGTAGAACTAGGAAGTAGAACACAGCTCCTGTTGTACAAGGCTAATAGAACTAGGAAGTAGAGAACAGCTCCTGTTGTACAAGGCTAATAGAAGTAGGAAGTAGAGAACAGCTCCTGTTGTACAAGGCTAATAGAACTAGGAAGTAGAGAACAGCTCCTGTTGTACAAGGCTAATAGAACTAGGAAGTAGAGAACCGCTCCTGTTGTACAAGGCTAATAGAACTAGGAAGTAGAGCACAGCTCCTGTTGTACAAGGCTAATGGAACTAGGAAGTAACGCGCAGCTCCTGTTGTACAAGGCTAATAGAACTAGGAAGTAACGCGCAGCTCCTGTTGTACAAGGCTAATAGAACTAGGAAGTAGAGAACTGCTCCTGTTGCACAAGGCTAATAGAACTAGGAAGTAGCGAACAGCTCCTGTTGTACAAGGCTAATGGAACTAGGAAGTAACGCGCAGCTCCTGTTGTACAAGGCTAATAGAACTAGGAAGTAGAGAACAGCTCCTGTTGTACAAGGCTAATGGAACTAGGAAGTAGAGAACAGCTCCTGTTGTACAAGACTAATAGAACTAGGAAGTAGAGAACAGCTCCTGTTGTACAAGGCTAATGGAACTAGGAAGTAGAGAACAGCTCCTGTTGTACAAGGCTAATAGAACTAGGAAGTAGAGAACAGCTCCTGTTGTACAAGGCTAATGGAACTAGGAAGTAGAGAACAGCTCCTGTTGTACAAGGCTAATGGAACTAGGAAGTAGAGAACAGCTCCTGTTGTACAAGGCTAATAGAACTAGGAAGTAGAGAACAGCTCCTGTTGTACAAGGCTAATAGAACTAGGAAGTAGAGAACAGCTCCTGTTGTACAAGGCTAATAGAAGTAGGAAGTAGAGAACAGCTCCTGTTGTACAAGGCTAATAGAACTAGGAAGTAGAGAACAGCTCCTGTTGTACAAGGCTAATAGAACTAGGAAGTAGAGCACAGCTCCTGTTGTACAAGGCTAATAGAACTAGGAAGTAGAGCACAGCTCCTGTTGTACAAGGCTAATAGAACTAGGAAGTAGAGAACAGCTCCTGTTGTACAAGGCTAATGGAACTAGGAAGTAGGGAACAGCTCCTGTTGTACAAGGCTAATAGAACTAGGAAGTAGAGAACAGCTCCTGTTGTACAAGGCTAATGGAACTAGGAAGTAGAGAACAGCTCCTGTTGTACAAGGCTAATAGAACTAGGAAGTAGAGAACAGCTCCTGTTGTACAAGGCTAATAGAACTAGGAAGTAGAGAACAGCTCCTGTTGTACAAGGCTAATGGAACTAGGAAGTAGGGAACAGCTCCTGTTGTACAAGGCTAATAGAACTAGGAAGTAGAGAACAGCTCCTGTTGTACAAGGCTAATGGAACTAGGAAGTAGAGAACAGCTCCTGTTGTACAAGGCTAATAGAACTAGGAAGTAGAGAACAGCTCCTGTTGTACAAGGCTAATAGAACTAAGAAGTAGAGAACAGCTCCTGTTGTACAAGGCTAATGGAACTAGGAAGTAGAGAACAGCTCCTGTTGTACAAGGCTAATAGAACTAGGAAGTAGAGAACAGCTCCTGTTGTACAAGGCTAATGGAACTAGGAAGTAGAGAACAGCTCCTGTTGTACAAGGCTAATAGAACTAGGAAGTAGAGAACAGCTCCTGTTGTACAAGGCTAATAGAACTAGGAAGTAGAGAACAGCTCCTGTTGTCCAAGGCTAATAGAACTAGGAAGTAGAGAACAGCTCCTGTTGTACAAGACTAATAGAACTAGGAAGTAGCGAACAGCTCCTGTTGTACAAGGCTAATAGAACTAGGAAGTAGAGAACAGCTCCTGTTGTACAAGGCTAATAGAACTAGGAAGTAACGCGCAGCTCCTGTTGTACAAGGCTAATAGAACTAGGAAGTAGAGAACCGCTCCTGTCGTACAAGGCTAATAGAACTAGGAAGTAGAGAACAGCTCCTGTTGTACAAGGCTAATAGAACTAGGAAGTAGAGAACAGCTCCTGTTGTACAAGGCTAATAGAACTAGGAAGTAGAGAACAGCTCCTGTTGTACAAGACTAATAGAACTAGGAAGTAGCGAACAGCTCCTGTTGTACAAGGCTAATAGAACTAGGAAGTAGAGAACAGCTCCTGTTGTACAAGGCTAATAGAACTAGGAAGTAACGCGCAGCTCCTGTTGTACAAGGCTAATAGAACTAGGAAGTAGAGAACCGCTCCTGTTGTCCAAGGCTCATCTTATGTGCGGAGATCAAACCATAATTTAGTTACGATGTGTGTGTGTTCCGTGTACATGAGGCCTGATTGTGTGCCTAGCTGCGGACTGCGCCATTGCTGCTTGATGCAATGCAGTGTAGTGGGTGTTGTGGTAAGGGGGTATGGGAGGGTGATGCAGTGTAGTGGGTGTTGTGGTAAGGGGGTATGGGAGAGTGATGTTGTGGTAAGGGTGTATGGGAGGGTGATGTAGTGGGTGTTGTGGTAAGGGGGTATGGTAGGGTGATGTAGTGGGTGTTGTGGTAAAGGGGTATGGTAGGGTGATGCAGTGTAGTGGGTGTTGTGGTAAGGGGGTATGGGAGGGTGATGTAGTGGGTGTTGTGGTAAAGGGGTATGGTAGGGTGATGTTGTGGTAAGGGGGTATGGGAGGGTGATGTTGTGGTAAAGGGGTATGGGAGGGTGATGTTGTGGTAAAGGGGTATGGTAGGGTGCAGGGCTGAGGCGGTGAACCTGTAACAAACTGCTGCTGCCTGCCGAGTAGGCTCCCAGGGTGTAGGGCTGCAGTTTTGTTCTTAAAGAAATGCATACACACACTCTAGTATACACATACACACACTAGTACACATGCATACATACACACACAGGCCTGTACACTCACACACACTATCGGATGCATTTAAAAATTCATACAATCACACGTGCTCTGTATACACACACACACACACACACTCATGGACCTGCAAATAGGGGGCTGCTAATGGCTTCCAGTGGGAGATGGGGAGAGCAAGGTTTTATCCCTTAAGTGTAGAAGACTTAATCAGACAGAATGGCCGGCGGCCAGCAGCAGGACTGTGCAGCCCGCCCCTCCTGGCCAGGGGAGCGGCTCCACACACATTACGTATTCTGTGTCTACCTCTCCTGCAGACGGCTGCAGTGGAGCTGGGCCCAGGTGAGACTGCTCTCTGGTTAGGTCTGCAGAGCTCTCTCACTCACACACACTCCTTTACATGTCCTTCTGTTAGTGTTCATTATCCAATCTGCATAAAGTAGCAGCCTTTCGTCTCTCTGTCCTTTCTTTCTCTATGTGTCTAGCACTAGCCCTGTGTTCTACAGTGTATTAACGGAAGGTCTAGCCCTGTGTTCTACAGTGTATTAACGGAAGGTCTAGCCCTGTGTTCTACAGTGTATTAACGGAAGGTCTAGCCCTGTGTTCTACAGTGTATTAACGGAAGGTCTAGCCCTGTGTTCTACAGTGTATTAACGGAAGGTCTAGCCCTGTGTTCTACAGTGTATTAACGGAAAGTCTAGCCCTGTGTTCTACAGTGTATTAACGGAAAGTCTAGCCCTGTGTTCTACAGTGTATTAACGGAAGGTCTAGCCCTGTGTTCTACAGTGTATTAACGGAAAGTCTAGCCCTGTGTTCTACAGTGTATTAACGGAAAGTCTAGCCCTGTGTTCTACAGTGTATTAACGGAAGGTCTAGCCCTGTGTTCTACAGTGCATTAACAAAAGGTCTAGCCCTGTGTTCTACAGTCTATTAACAGAAGGTCTAGCCCTGTGTTCTACAGTGTATTAACGGAAGGTCTAGCCCTGTGTTCTACAGTGTATTAACGGAAGGTCTAGCCCTGTGTTCTACAGTGTATTAACGGAAGGTCTAGCCCTGTGTTCTACAGTGTATTAACGGAAGGTCTAGCCCTGTGTTCTACAGTGTATTAACGGAAGGTCTAGCCCTGTGTTCTACAGTGTATTAACGGAAGGTCTAGCCCTGTGTTCTACAGTGTATTAACGGAAAGTCTAGCCCTGTGTTCTACAGTGTATTAACGGAAAGTCTAGCCCTGTGTTCTACAGTGTATTAACGGAAGGTCTAGCCCTGTGTTCTACAGTGTATTAACGGAAAGTCTAGCCCTGTGTTCTACAGTGTATTAACGGAAAGTCTAGCCCTGTGTTCTACAGTGTATTAACGGAAGGTCTAGCCCTGTGTTCTACAGTGCATTAACAAAAGGTCTAGCCCTGTGTTCTACAGTCTATTAACAGAAGGTCTAGCCCTGTGTTCTACAGTGTATTAACAGAAGGTCTAGCCCTGCGTTCTACTGTGTATTAACAGAAGGTCTTGCCCAGTGCTTCCCAAACTCTGTCCTCGGACCCCAAGGGGTGCACGTTTTTGGTTTTTGCCCTAGAACTACTACACAGCCGATTCAAATAACCAACTAGTCATCAAGCTTTGATCATTTGAATCAGCTGTGTAGTGTTAGGGTAAAAACCAAAACATGCACCCCTTTGGGTCCGAGGACAGAGTTTGGGAAATGCTGGACATGGCTGCAGACTCAGGCTGGCTTTACTGCATGTACCTGAGCAGTCTCTTTGTCAATGCAAGGCCCTCCCTGGGGTAGACCGGAGCACAGTTGTTTGTGTGTGTTTGGGGTTGAATGAAGAGGCTGAGTGAGGTAGGCTCTTTGTCTGATCGGGGGTCTGGGTGTGTGCTCCGAGGTCCCCCGCACCTTGTTTGCGTTCTGTGGAGGAGCACACGCACCATTCCTTGGATAAATAAAAGGGCTCGTTTAGAAAGGGCGCGTTTGGAACACAGCGCTGTTCTCCCATCCCCCTTATGGGCACAGGGGCTTTTTGTCGGGTAAATTCACGCTCACTGTTTGTGAGGTCCTCGAGAATGGTCTCGTTTGATCTCTACCCTCGTGCCATTCGCTGCTACGCTGATTGCTGTGTTTCCGACAGCAACGCTACCCCAGCTACATTTGCTGGTGTGTCATGATGTTACAGCTTAACAGGGCCCAGAAATGCAAATATCAGCATGCGCTCCCACCGCCAGAGCAGCAATTAACAGAGGAATTTCAATAATATAGAAATAAATTGTGTGAAGGATTGGGTGGGTGTGTTTGTGTGTGTGTGTGTGTGTGTGTGGAGCTTTGTTTTTTTCAATCTCTTGAATAATAGTTTAAAGAGGGAGGGAGTAGGAGAGGAGCCTGCCCCTGTGATGCTGCTAGATACAGTGTGCTTCCTCTGGGAGCTAGGAGTTGTTAACCCTTCTCTACCTGGCTCAGATACTCTGGTTAACAGGCAGGTATTTAGTTAACCCTTCTCTACCTGGCTCAGATACTCTGGTTAACATGCAGGTATTTAGTTAACCCTTCTCTACCTGGCTCAGATACTCTGGTTAACAGGCAGGTATTTAGTTAACCCTTCTCTACCTGGCTCAGATACTCTGGTTAACAGGCAGGTATTTAGTTAACCCTTCTCTACCTGGCTCAGATACTCTGGTTAACAGGCAGGTATTTAGTTAACCCTTCTCTACCTGGCTCAGATACTCTGGTTAACATGCAGGTATTTAGTTAACCCTTCTCTACCTGGCTCAGATACTCTGGTTAACAGGCAGGTATTTAGTTAACCCTTCTCTACCTGGCTCAGATACTCTGGTTAACAGGCAGGTATTTAGTTAACCCTTCTCTACCTGGCACAGATACTCTGGTTAACATGCAGGTATTTAGTTAACCCTTCTCTACCTGGCACAGATACTCTGGTTAACAGGCAGGTATTTAGTTAACCCTTCTCTACCTGGCACAGATGCTCTCAGTATCATACTGACAGGTGTTAAGAGATGGTAGGGGACTGTTATAGTGGAACGGTCAGGGAAGAACACCAATACTGAGTACACCCAGTCTGTAACTTAGGTTCTGATTTGCGAAAATGGTCCCAGTTGGTGAAAGAGGGGCTGAACTACACCTCAGTGGTGTGTGGACTGGGAGGGGAGGAGGGCAAACGGGGATCCCATTCTGGTTGTTGAGTTCTAGGTACCGGTTTTCCGTTTCTCTCACAGCCCCGGTGTGTGTTTTGGCAAAGGCTGGTCAGTGTAAGTAGGAAACAGAGGGTATCCAAGGTAACTTACTGAAACATGTTGGATTCATTAGACCCCCCCCCCCCCGTTCCTCTCACAGGGCTGTTTTACTGTAGGTTAATGATGATGTCACAGAGCTTCTGAGGGAATTTTAAAACAGGGGAGGGACCTACTGTATATAAAGTAGTACTCTGCATATACTTCCCCTACCTTACATTCTCTCTCTGCTACATACTCCCACTCTCTCTGCCTCTATTTAGCAGTCTCCCCCTCCACTACTCTCCTACTCTCTCTGCCTCTATTTAGCAGTCTCCCCCTCCACTACTCTCCTACTCTCTCTGCCTCTATTTAGCAGTCTCCCCCTCCACTACTCTCCTACTCTCTCTGCCTCTATTTAGCAGTCTCCCCTCCACTACTCTCCTACTCTCTCTACCTCTATTTAGCAGTCTCCCCCTCCACTACTCTCCTACTCTCTCTGCCTGTATTTAGCAGTCTCCCCCTCCACTACTCTCCTACTCTCTCTGCCTCTATTTAGCAGTCTCCCCCTCCACTACTCTCCTACTCTCTCTACCTGTATTTAGCAGTCTCCCCTCCACTACTCTCCTACTCTCTCTACCTGTATTTAGCAGTCTCCCCCTCCACTACTCTCCTCCTCTCTCTGCCTCTATTTAGCAGTCTCCCCTCCACTACTCTCCTCCTCTCTCTACCTCTATTTAGCAGTCTCCCCCTCCACTACTCTCCTCCTCTCTCTGCCTCTATTTAGCAGTCTCCCCCTCCACTACTCTCCTCCTCTCTCTACCTCTATTTAGCAGTCTCCCCCTCCACTACTCTCCTCCTCTCTCTACCTCTATTTAGCAGTCTCCCCTCCACTACTCTCCTCCTCTCTCTGCCTCTATTTAGCAGTCTCCCCCTCCACTACTCTCCTCCTCTCTCTTCCTCTATTTAGCAGTCTCCCCCTCCACTACTCTCCCCCTCTCTCTACCTCTATTTAGCAGTCTCCCCCTCCACTACTCTCCTCCTCTCTCTACCTCTATTTAGCAGTCTCCCCCTCCACTACTCTCCTCCTCTCTCTACCTCTATTTAGCAGTCTCCCCTCCACTACTCTCCTCCTCTCTCTGCCTCTATTTAGCAGTCTCCCCTCCACTACTCTCCTCCTCTCTCTTCCTCTATTTAGCAGTCTCCCCTCCACTACTCTCCTCCTCTCTCTACCTCTATTTAGCAGTCTCCCCCTCCACTACTCTCCCCCTCTCTCTACCTCTATTTAGCAGTCTCCCCCTCCACTACTCTCCCCCTCTCTCTACCTCTATTTAGCAGTCTCCCCCTCCACTACTCTCCTCCTCTCTCTGCCTCTATTTAGCAGTCTCCCCCTCCACTACTCTCCTCCTCTCTCTACCTCTATTTAGCAGTCTCCCCCTCCACTACTCTCCTCCTCTCTCTTCCTCTATTTAGCAGTCTCCCCCTCCACTACTCTCCTCCTCTCTCTACCTCTATTTAGCAGTCTCCCCTCCACTACTCTCCTCCTCTCTCTGCCTCTATTTAGCAGTCTCCCCCTCCACTACTCTCCTCCTCTCTCTACCTCTATTTAGCAGTCTCCCCCTCCACTACTCTCCTCATCTCTCTACCTCTATTTAGCAGTCTCCCCCTCCACTACTCTCCTCCTCTCTCTACCTCCCGCTGGCTTCAGGGTTCACATGAACAGTGCTATGTACACATGGGACGCAGGCAGGGGGAGGACATCTGGAAATAAATAAATATATCCTCTCTGCTAATGAAGACGAGCAATTCCCCACGGTCACGCTTTTATTAGAATGGTGTTTTTATCTCTTTCTAATGATCGTTATCTTTATCTCCCCCATTCTCTTTTTTTTCCTCTCTCTCTGTCTGTTTCTCTTGCTTTGTTTGGCTGCCTGGTGATCGTGGTGTGAGGTCTGTCTCTATCCTCCGCTGGCTGTATGTTTCTGGTCATGTGGGCTGGGTCTCGCCCGCAGGACCAATCTCTCCGGGAAACATCTGTATCCCGTCCTGTGTCCACATCTCAAGGGCCAAGCCCCAAACCCCGGTCCGTCAGCACTGGCATTCCCCTCCTTTTCCCCGTCTCTTACCTTGCCTCTCCATAGCAACAAGACGGTGTATGGTTCAGTGTATAGTGTGAGCATCTGCATTGCCTCTGAACTCTATCCCAATAATTGCCTTCTGCATTCTTAAATGTAGTGGAATGGAATCTATGGAATCTAAATGAAGGTTAGAAAACATAATGTAGCAACATTTGGAGATGAATCATTCCAGGAAAGCCCAGACCAATCAATAGGTGTCTGTAATCTCCCCCATCTCTAAATTAGTTTTTTTTAAAGCCGGTAATGATCCTGTCTGCTTCCATCAGAGATGGAGGTTTCTTCTGAATTTACACCCAGTGCACTATAGCTCTGTGTGGGAGGCTGGGGCCTGGTAGTGTCCCGAGCTTCACTTGTTTTAGCTGGGGAGCTGTGTGTACAGTTATGTGTGTGGATGGGGTTGCTGTGTGCTGTTGCCTGCAGGTAGCTGAGTGCAGTAGTACTGGGTAGTTGTGTTTGTAGAAAGAACCATCTCACCACCTCTACCCTGCTCTGCTCTCCTCTCTGCCTGACTACACTTTAATATTCCCCCTCTAATGAAGCGCTAAATGGAGGATGAGTAGAGCTCTGATTGGGTGTAATTTAGTGCTTTACCTCCTCTGCTGGGAAAGCAGTGTCTTTTAGGAATGAACAGGTCCACTGCAGAATAGACTATTTAAAGAAGATCAACTGACTGTAGACTTTGACCGCCGTTTGTATTGGATCTAGCCTGTGTTATGACACAGTGGGGTTTAGACTGTGTCCTCGTTCCTGAGAAAATGCCTCATTGGGCGTGACAAATTAGATTTTTTTTCCCATATAGTATAATTCCTGTATATGACAGTCCAAATAGTGCCTTGAATCCCTCCCTGAGCACCTGATGTATGAGCCATAGACTGCAGACAATACCTGGTGTTCAGTAAATGTCCTCTAGGAGGATCTAAGAGCAGTCTGGGCCCGTAACTACTACAGTCCTAATGGGACCTTGGTCCAGATCCAGCCCATAGTTTCCCCCAAACACACCTGAAGAGTGATCTCTCCTCAGATACACCCAGAGAGAAGTAACTCTGTGTCTTCTGTACTATGGGAATACTCTCTGAATGGTGAAAAGGTACTACTGAGAGACACTGCCCAAGCTGAAGCTTTGCCATTTGGCAGCTCAGACTCTCTCTCGACAGTCCTGGCTAGCTCAGGGAAGAGAAAGAGAAATAGAGAGGAATAGTGAGAGATGGAGAGAGATGTTATGGTGCAGGACCAGAGTTGACCCTAGTCTTCCAGGGGCTTGGGAGCCTGCTGGGTTTTAGCTCTAGGCCATCAGCAACAAGGCCAGTCCTCTTGGAGTCTGGCCGACACACTGGTCCCAACTCTGGATATCTGGATCGCACTCATGAAATGAACATGGGATGGTTGAAGAATGGAAAACAGGGTCTGTTGCCCTTGGCTTTGTTGGGGAATATGAAATACAGTGTTTCTGGTCTGGTGAGGAGGCCACTCTGACCACCCTGCTGAGTTCTGCCTGGACAAACCAAGAGCATGAGTGGAAAATGGACTGGCCACTGCTTAGTCCAATCTGCACACTCAGACCATGAAGAGGAGTGTGTTATTTTTTCTGGAATGGGTCTGTTAGTATTTTGGTGTGGAATAAGCTTTTTATTTTTCCTCAACTTTATTTCAACTTCGGTGGGGAATTCACACATTAACAAAAAAACTCCATCTCTACGTACTAGCTCTGGGACTTTTTTACCACCTCCTCTCGCTAATAAAGAAAACAGTTTTGACAGTTTGTTTTCGTGGCTTCTACTAGACTGTTGTTGGCCCATACCCTGGGCCATGGGGTTGAGGGGAAGGAGGGGGGGGGGGGTGGTCCTCATTGTGTCCTGACTACTGCCATTTCCTGTTTGTGTGCCAGCGGTGCTTCCTTCCTCTGCAGTGCCCAGGAAAACCTTCAACACACCTTCCTGTTCTGATCTGGTTTCTGTTGTTACATATCTCACACCTCTGAAATTAGGACATCAAAACAAGGAGAACACATTCCCAGTCAGACAGACAGACAGACAGACAGACAGACAGACAGACAGACAGACAGACAGACAGACAGACAGACAGACAGACAGACAGACAGACAGACAGACAGACAGACAGACAGACAGACAGACAGACAGACAGACAGACAGACAGACAGACAGACAGACAGACAGACAGACAGACAGACAGACAGACAGACAGACAGACAGACAGACAGACAGACAGACAGACAGACAGACAGACAGACAGACAGACAGACAGACAGACAGACAGACAGACAGACAGACAGACAGACAGACAGACAGACAGACAGACAGACAGACAGACAGACAGACAGACAGACAGACAGACAGACAGACAGACAGACAGACAGTGATGTTTCTCCCACCCAGCTAATGAATGATTGAACACTTGTTTTGAGGTCTTGTGTTTTTAAGGCATTGTCATGTAGATGAAGAGGAACCAACAAAATGATGTAGTCCTAAAGATACTGTATGTATTTCTAAGCATCCCTCTCTTTTGTCTTTCTCTCCTTCTTTCTTTCCCCATCTCTCTAGCGGTAGAGGAAGGCGAGTCGTCGGAGTTTGCAGGGAACTGGGATTCATCGTCTGTCCAAACAGGTATCCGCTTTGTTATTCGGAAGTGTGCAGCCTGCCAGGCAGCTGTCAGATCTGCGACACAGATTAGATTCTATATGTCACATTCCAGGTCCACCGCCAGACTACCCACTGAATCAGAATCTTTAATATCAATTCCACATGGCCCAGAATGTTCTGCTCTGAGGGAGAGGGGGATGAGAGAGGGAGATATGGCATGAGGGAGAGAGAGATTTTCACAGGACGCTAATGTCCAGGCCTGCATGTGAGAGCAGACAGGACTCTGGGGCTCCAGCAGTCTCACATCCTGTTTGAGGTTTTGGTGGTAAAGTAGCTGCACTGAATCAACTCCCCTGTCCTCCCTCCCTCCCAGCCTGCTTTATCCAGCTATTCACATAGGGCCTATAGCACAGCAGTGGGATGGGTTCCTGATGGGCCCAAATAGCATCATGGTGATTGCAATCAAGTTCATTTGTTAAGGATTCCATTTGATTAATGCATGGCACCCACTTCAATGTTCTTTACATGCAGTGCAGACCCACAGTAACAGCCATGGAGTCATTGGTATGGCTGTACCTGGAGATGATGCAGCAGATAAATGGACCCATTTTTACAGAACACGGTATGAGGATGGTGACTGACTGATTATGGTGACATGTTGGCCTCTAGTCTTTGAGTCAGCCCAACATTATGAAGAAGAATATTTATTCTGTTATTTTACAGCAGTGAGAGATAAGAGAGCTGAATGTTCTTTATCTAAATGGTGCTCTCTCTCTCTGCCCTCCCTCCCTCCCTCCCTCCCTCCCTCCCTCCCTCCCTCCCTCCCTCCCTCCCTCCCTCCCTCTGTCGGTTCTTTTGGGAGGGGGAATTGGAAAGTGAGGCCCTGAGGGTGTGATGAGGCAGGGGCTTCTGGTGGGGGGGTTGGGGGGTGCTGACTGAGGTCCTGGGTGGCTGGAAAGTGCTTTATGTGTGAGATACAGCAGGAAGGGGAGTCCCAGTGCTCTCACTAGCTCTGCTCTTTTCCTCCCTGCTGTTTCTCTTCACCTCTTCCCCACACACACACAGACAATCTCCTCTATCATTCTCTCTCCTTGTGTTTGTTTGTGCTCCTGTGTTCAGGCTCAGGGGGGCTGCCCGCCATTTCTTATTTAAAAATCTAAAAAACCTTCCTTCCCTTTATTCCCTGGGAGATGATGTCGACAAGGACACTGGCAGGCTTTTGCTGGTATTAAATTCAAATATTTTTCCTTCCCTTCTCTGGAAAATGTGTGTTGAGTTTGGAAAGAGCAGCGGGGGGGGGGGGGTTGAGGGACGAGCCCCCCCCCACCCCTGAGGGCCCCTTTGGTCTGTCCCACAGGAGGTGCCTGCCTACCCCCTCCTCTCCACATCCCACCCTCCACCCCAGCCTCCTTGAGACAGAAAAACAACACATCCCTCCCTGGCCCAGAGGGGGAGAAACGGAAAAGAGAAAAGACAGAAAATGAGCCAGGTCTGACACTGTAGACCAAGAGAGGGAGAGGGTGGAAAGCATGGAGAGGACGAGTGAGATTGAGTGAGGAAGCGAGAGAGGGGGGGGGGGGTTGGATAGTAGTACAGACGCTTGTCATTCCTGTGGAAGGAGGAGGAGGGGCCGTCAGTGGTGATGTTTTAATAAGTGCCACTAGAGCTGTGAAGTTCAGCCTTGTTTTGCTGGCTTCCTGTTGGAAAGACCCCACTGCTTCACTGTCTGATAGAGATCACCAGGGTTAAGCACACAACACAACACTCAAATCAAATTGTATTTGTCACATACTTCATAAACAACAGATGTGGACAAACAACGAAATGCTTACAGGCCCTTCGCAACAATGCAGAGAGAAAAACATGGAGAAATAATAGAAAAGTAATAACAGGTCAAAATAAATACACAATGAGTAGCGATAACTTTGCTATATACACGCTATGCTACAGGCAGAATTTTTGCGAGGTGACGGTTTCTCCATGACCTCTTACATACACAATCAATGCAGACACACACACACTGCACCCTGTCCATGTGGACTGATTCATGGTGGAAAAAGTAGTCTCATATCCCTGAGCAAAGGGCCGATAAGGGGCTGTAATGGAGCTGAATTAGATTATTTCATTCATTTCCTCCCACAGCCATTGGCTGGCCGTTGCATCAGCGACACCAATGAGAAGGACCTCCCCCCCTGTCATTACACCATTGGGCTGTGGCTGTTGTCTGTGACCTCACTGCTGAACAAAATGGTGTTCTCGCTATAGGAACAGTATGGTGTTCTCTCTATAGGAACAGTATGGTGTTCTCTCTATAGGAACAGTATGGTGTTCTCTCTATAGGAACAGTATGGTGTTCTCTCTATAGGAACAGTATGGTGTTCTCTCTATATGGTGTTCTCTCTATAGGAACAGTATGGTGTTCTCTCTATAGGAACAGTATGGTGTTCTCTCTATAGGAACAGTATGGTGTTCTCTCTATAGGAACAGTATGGTGTTCTCTCTATAGGAACAGTATGGTGTTCTCTCTATAGGAACAGTATGGTGTTCTCTCTATAGGAACAGTATGGTGTTCTCTCTATAGGAACAGTATGGTGTTCTCTCTATAGGAACAGTATGGTGTTCTCTCTATAGGAACAGTATGGTGTTCTCTCTATAGGAACAGTATGGTGTTCTCTCTATAGGAACATGGTGTATAGGGTAGGAACAGTATGGTGTTCTCTCTATAGGAACAGTATGGTGTTCTCTCTATAGGAACTATAGGAACAGTATGGTGTTCTCTCTATAGGAACAGTATGGTGTTCTCTCTATAGGAACAGAAATGGTGTTCTCTCTATAGGATAGGAACAGTACGGTGTTCTCTCTATAGGAACAGTATGGTGTTCTCTCTATAGGAACAGTACGGTGTTCTCTCTATAGGAACAGTATGGTGTTCTCTCTATAGGAACAGTATGGTGTTCTCTCTATAGGAACAGTATGGTGTTCTCTCTATAGGAACAGTATGGTGTTCTCTCTATAGGAACAGAATGGTGTTCTTTCTATAGGAACAGAATGGTGTTCTCTCTATAGGAACAGAATGGTGTTCTCTCTATAGGAACAGTATGGTGTTCTCTCTATAGGAACAGTATGGTGTTCTCTCTATAGGATCAGTATGGTGTTCTCTCTATAGGAACAGAATGCTGTTTTCGCTATAGGAACAGAATGCTGTTCTCTCTATAGGAACAGTATGGTGTTCTCTCTATAGGAACAGTATGGTGTTCTCTCTATAGGAACAGTATGGTGTTCTCTCTATAGGAACAGAATGGTGTTCTCTCTATAGGATCAGTATGGTGTTCTCTCTATAGGAACAGAATGCTGTTTTCGCTATAGGAACAGAATGGTGTAAGGACAGTGCAGCAGACAGAGATGCTAAATGAGATGCTAAGCTAACATTACAGGCACCAAAGGCATAAGCATCACAACACATCCACCCATTTTTAGAAGAAGAAAGTTTCTAGAAAGACTTTTGTTATTGAAAACATATCAGACTTCCAATCCAACAGTCAGGGATTCAATTAGATTAAAAAACCACGTGTGCTGTAATTTGGAGGATGTTTCCACGATAGTTTGAAGGTTTTGTGCGTTGTTTGTGTGTTATGTCTGTGTATTTGTTGGGTTATAGTGTGTGTGTTGTTTTGATTCCAGGATGTCTCTTTAACAGTGTGTGTGTTGGTTCACTCCACTGTCTCTCTCTCTCTCTCTCTGCAAAGTGAGATGTCAGTCAGTCTCGTGGCTGTGCACGCTTTCAGTCCCCTCCGGGCTCCAACCTGAGTGTGCGCCAGTCGTCCGGGGGAAAGAATGTACTGGTTTTATTTTTCCCCTTGAAAGGAGGAGAGGAGGGAGGAGAAAGAGGAGGAGGAGAATAAGATATTACAAGGGGCAGACTGAGACACAGGAGGACGGCCCTCCTTTCTGTCCTCGCTAACTAATGTATGGACATCTTGATGATGTAGACTAGAGGACAGTTTGAAAAAGAGGACACGTGTCTCTCTCGTTCTCTCATTTGTCTCCCTCTTCCTTTTTTCTCTCGCCATCTCCCTATATAAACCTCTGGAGGTCCATAATATATTTTTTAATTTCCCCAAGGCAACGACAGGAAAACAGTTTTAATGTGCGAGGAGGAGGTGTGTGCTAGCGTGTGTGTGTGAAGCCACGGGCTGGAACAGGTGATGGCATTGGTGAGCAGCTGTCAGGCTGTTTGTGTGTGATTTAATTCGCTCCCTTCCATGACACTCCTTTTGGTTTTCATCAGCCTCTCTGGGTGGAGGGGCTGGTGTTGGGTGCTGCGCTCCCCTGCCTCCCTGCCTCTCTGGGTGGAGGGGCTGGTGTTGGGTGCTGCGCTCCCCTGCCTCCCTGCCTCTCTGGGTGGAGGGGCTGGTGTTGGGTGCTGCGCTCCCCTGCCTTCCTGCCTCTCTGGGTGGAGGGGCTGGTGTTGGGTGCTGCGCTCCCCTGCCTCCCTGCCTCTCTGGGTGGAGGGGCTGGTGTTGGGTGCTGCGCTCCCCTGCCCCCCTGCCTCTCTGGGTGGAGGGGCTGGTGTTGGGTGCTGCGCTCCCCTGCCTCCCTGCCTCTCTGGGTGGAGGGGCTGGTGTTGGGTGCTGCGCTCCCCTGCCTCCCTGCCTCTCTGGGTGGAGGGGCTGGTGTTGGGTTGCTGCGCTCCCCTGCCTCCCTGCCTCTCTGGGTGGAGGGGCTGGTGTTGGGTGCTGCGCTCCCCTGCCTCCCTGCCTCTCTGGGTGGAGGGGCTGGTGTTGGGTGCTGCGCTCCCCTGCCTCCCTGCCTCTCTGGGTGGAGGGGCTGGTGTTGGGTGCTGCGCTCCCCTGCCTCCCTGCCTCTCTGGGTGGAGGGGCTGGTGTTGGGTGCTGCGCTCCCCTGCCCCCCTGCCTCTCTGGGTGGAGGGGCTGGTGTTGGGTGCTGCGCTCCCCTGCCTCCCTGCCTCTCTGGGGGTAGAGACACACTGAGCCTGGTACACAGTGCTTCTGCTGGCTCCCTGGGGGGAGCCCCATATTTTGAAAAAAAAAGTCAGCAGAGGACAGGGGAGCTGTGGAGAGAGGCCTGCTTTAAATAGGTCCCCCTGTTTACTGGGAGAAGGAGAGGGCTCCCCAGAGAGACGGGGGGGGGGGAAGGGGGGCTGCGTCCGGCTGCACCTGCTCAGCCTGTGTCTGTGGTCTGTGTCCCAGACCCCAGTCCTTTTGTTAGTACCCATACTGGACGCACCTGACGGCCTAGAGGCCAGTTCAGGAGGTTCACAGATTCATACAACATTGTACAAATGGTAAATAACCTTTTCTCACACTGTCAACCCAGTGAACCTCCCATGGTGATTAGCGGTGGCTATTTTAAGGGCACAAAGTGTTATTCTTTCCTGAACAGTGAGAGCCACATGCCTTGGTCACTCAGAATGTTCCACACATGTTTTTTTTCACTCCATAAATAGTTTTGACCTTCTTTTTGAAACATTTACCAGGCATAGTGAATACAATGGTAAAGTTGGAAGTTTACATAGACTTCAGCCAAGAAGCCAAAAATGTAGACCTCCACGTGTCTTGTTCATCCTTGGGAGCAATTTCCAAACGCCTGAATGTACTACGCTCATCTGTCAAAACAATAGCACCCAAGTATAAACACCATGAGACCACGCAGCCGTCATACCGCTCAGGAAGGAGATTAATTATCCTAGAGATGAATGTACTTTGGTGCGAGAAGTGTAAATCAATCCCAGAACAACAGCAAAGGACCCTGTGAAGATGCTGGATGAAACAGGTGCACAAGTATCTATATCCACAGTAAAACGCTCAGCAAGGAAGAAGCCACTGCTCCAAAACCATCATAAAAAAGCCAGACTACGGTTTGCAACTCCACATGTTGACAACGATCATACTTTTTGGAGAAATATCCTCTGGTCTGATGAAACAAAAATAGAACTGTTTGGCCATAATGACCATCGTTTTGTTTGGTAGGAAAAAGGGGGAGGCTTGCAAGCCGAAGAACACTATCCCAACGGTGAAGCACGGGGGTGGCAGCATCATGTTGTGAGGTTGCTTTGCTGCAGCAGGGACTGGTGCACTTCACAAAATGGATGGCATCATGAGGGGGGAAAAGGATATATTGAAACAACATCTCAAGACCTCAGTCAGGAAGTTGAAGCTTGGTCGCAAATGGGTTTTCCAGATGGGCATTGACCCCATGGATACTTTCAAAGTTGTGGCAAAATGGCTTAAGGACAACAAAGTCAAGGTATTGGAGTGGCCATCATAAAGCCCTGACCTCAATCCTATAGAAAATGTGTGTGAGCAAGGAGGCCTACAAACCTAACTCGGTTACACCAGCTCTGTCAGGAGGAATGGGTCAAAATTCTCCCAACTTATTGTGGGAAGCTTGTGGAAGGCTACCCTAAACGTTTGACCAAAGTTAAACTATTTCAAGGCAATGCTACCAAATACTAATTGAGTAAAAGAAATAAAAGCTGAAATAAATAATTCTCTCTTACAATTATTTTGACATTTCATATTCTTAAAATAAAGTGGTGATCCTAACTGACCTAAAACAGGGTATTTTCACTAGGATTAAATGTCAGGAATTGTGAAAAACTGAGTTTAAATATATTTGGCTAAGGTGTATGTAAACTTCTGACTTCAACTGCATGTACCTCACCAGGCCTGTTTTTCTTACTGTCTATGTTCTGTACCTGACTCAGAGAAGTGGAGCATTCCTTCTGAATCCCCTCTCAAACATACTCCGCTAGAGCTATTTGCAGTCCATCCATGTTTTACTTCACTTGGCTGCCGCTGGTTGGTTTGAATGTTTGTGTGCTGTGGAGAGTTGAAAGGCAGCCTTGTACTCTTGTTGTTTTTTATAAAAACACTGGTTTTGTGGAACTTGGAGCTCGTATTTCTCTAACTCCCAGGCAGGCTGGATAGTGATGGCGTTGGAGTGGTGTACCGGGCCGTGTTTGGGCGACCCAGGGCCAGGTGTCCTGCAGATTTACGCCTCTCTTAGCGCAAGTGTGTCCCAACCAGGCCTCCGTCCTGGCTCACAGCACTGCTCCAACACCTAGTCCTGACTCTGTGCTCCATCCGCTCATACAGTTTATTTCTCTCTCTCTCCCTCTCACTCACTCACTCACTCTCTCTGAGGACTCCAATAAAGTGTCTGTATTCTGTTTGCGGTATGCCTGTATTCTCCCTCTGTGTACAGTACGATCAAGTCTCACTTCCGTTGCGTGCCCACTGTATGAGTAATAGGAAACTGCTCTGCCTCCAGAGGTCAGGACATTGGGACTGGAACTAGCCAGGGGGATCGTACCGAGCTTCACTTTAAATGTCAAAACTCAATAGGCACTTAAATGTAGGTTTTGGTTCTGAGCATTTTGAGCGGAGGGGAGGGAGCATCTCTGAACATTCCCAGACATTTGACTAGTATTTCAGTTCAGCTGGTGTTTATTCCAAGTCAAATAATATTTGTTAAGCTGATTATAAGAGGTGAGAGTCGATCTCTTTACCTCTGTGTACATCTAAGATGGGGATCGCTGTACTCTGATGGTGCAGTGAGGGAGGGAGAAAGAGAGACTCTCTGTCTTTGCTGTTGCCTTTGTCTTGTCTTGTCTCCCCCGTCGCATGCCTGGCGGTGTCCATTAAGCCCACATCGCCCAGCTCCTAATTATTTCCACATCTCACGTTGTCGCTTTGCACCGTTAAAACAGGAGGAAAAAAACATATCAACCTAACGAGCGGTAATTAGCGGGTCCCAGCAAGGCGGGCCTCTCCTCGGCAACACCACTGCTCTGTGGATTCTGTTAATTCACTTCTCTTCATCTAATTACCCCACACAAACATGTCTGTTTGCCTTTCCTCTGAGAGGGAGCAAGAGCGGGAGAGGGGCATTATCTACAAACATTAGACACCCTCCTCCCTCTCATAAACACACACACACACAATCTATGAGGCTTAATCAGCAGATATGAAAAGTGTGACCTTATTCATGAGGAAATAATTAGTTTAATAAAATCTGAAAGTACACTTGCCAACGAGCGAATGATTACTCTTAGCATACTGTATCTCCATAGCATTAAAGCGAATTGAAATAAAGACAATTACTGATTATTACAGTATATTGTAAGAGTATTACTTTGAGCACAACCTGCTGGTATGCAGTGATTCCTTTCCCCTCTACAACCAGGAAGTGCCAATCCAGTTGTAGATGTTAAGGGGAAAGGTTAAGATGACCATCCTATCATTACTGTAGGACCATGTTCTCACCCTGTTAACTCCACTGGTCTCTTCTTAAATGTACACCCCTTCTCCAAGTGTTTCTCCACTTTCCCCCCTCTTCTCTTTCTGACCCTTACCCCATCATCTGTCCCAGGTGATATTTTGTTTTTGAGGGGGGAGGGATATATGGAGATTGTACATTTTCTCAGCCCAAAATAAGTATGTGAATAGTCTGCCAAATTGTATTTGACAGTATTTTTAAATACTTATTTCAAATAGTCTTTTCGAATACCTAGGTTAACTGCATGGGAGTGTATTCGAGTCAATGTATTTGAGTATTTTAAATACTTTCCAAGTTTATTTCCAAATACATTTTACATTTAACTACTTGTCTTTTCAAATAAAAAGTATCTGAATACTTACTTCCAATGTATGTGAAAGTAATTGAGATATTTGAAATAGTTTTTGAACAAAAGTCTGGTGCGTGTTTGTGTATGCGAGTTAATTTTATCTGACTGTGTGTGTATGTAAATGTGTGTGTATGTAAATGTGTGTATGAGTGTTTTTTTTTGTGTGTTTTTGCCTCTTGGCCTGGTGACGGTCTGTGACTCAGAGATAATGGCTCTCCGCAGAGTGGGGGACAGGAGCTCCAGCTGGCACAGGGAGACATGACGTGTGCTGCTGGGATTACCACTGCACGCCATGCAGACCCTGCCTGTGTCCCCAACACTCCTCCACCCCTGGAAGCCCTAGGCCCTCATTAAGTGTCCCTACTCTGGATGGGATACCGGGGAGGGGGGCAGCCAGGAGTGGACTATTAAATGAGTGATAAAACAAACATATGAAAGCAAAAGTAGAGGAGGAGAGGGGGTATAGGATAATGTAATGGGGTCAGTTAAAACTGCCTTTGTGAGGGTAAAATTTGTTCTTGGGTAGGTATTGTTGTTTTATGCAGACAATGGTCAGGAGCATTGAGTTTAAACGGCATGTATTTTAAGATGAAACGCATCAATCATTATCTCCACAACTATCTTGTCAGAATACCCGCTGGCAACTGCCATGCCTGCCTAACAGAGAAAGGTGTTTGACCTACGACCTTATTAACCTCACACAGACATGTCATTTGTGTTTGTTACATGATATCTAGGAACATTCTCGTTTACTATTTGCAGAGGAAAACTGGCCACTAGCAGGGCTGTCATTGCATTAACCATTGACAGAGCACTGTGCATGTTTAGCTCTCCAACCTAGCAGACAGGTAGGCAGAAAGCAGGCTGTCTGGATGAGAAATATGGTCTCTCAGAATATATCTGGGGGCATAAAGAGGCCTTGTTCATCTGAATGGCCATTTAGAAATCATTAGTCTCCTTGGACACCACTTCCAACGTAAGCCCTCATTTCATTTTGGTTTCCTCCCCTCAAATTGAATTATGTTTGAAAACACTCTGCGCGTCTCAAACGACTCTGCAGAGCCTTATTAGTAATGACCTCAGTACACATTACGGCACATCTAGGTGTGTGTGCGTCTGGTTGGGTAATATTGTAGTGTGTTTTGTCTTTGCCTGTGAGGGCGGTGTTGCTGTGTGAATGATAACATTCAACTATAGGACTTTATCTTAGATATGGTGCCAGTGTTAGACTTTACAACTGTGCAGCAGTGTTTAGCTGTAAACCCTCTCCTAACCATTGTGAGTCCTATTACAGTGGTGTGGTCTACACCAGGTAGAGAAGCCAGCTGACTTTTTTTACGTTGACTAGTATCCGTCACCTCTCCCGAAAAACGATTCTCCGCCAATCAGGACCATTATCCTCTCATCTCCTCCTTCCAGATAAATAGTGTGCTCTGTGTTCATCAGGGCCACTGCTGGAGCTGCAGTGGGTACAGCTGGGACGCGCACCACCACCGTATCAATCTTCCCCAGTAGCAGGCACATCCAGGGAGGCCTAATGACGGAGGCAGCAGCACTGTGTAGAAGGACTCTAAATGAAGTGTGCTCCGGACCCCCCCCCCCTGAGACCCCCTCCTCCATCAGAGATTTGAAAGGCTTACTGGATGAGAGGGGGCTGCTGTAGAGTGGGGGTGGTGGGGGGCTGAGGAGGGGTTGCTGGATGGCATGGGGTGCCCCCCCCCACACACACACACACACCAAACACCCTCCCAACCGTGCCAGGCACTCTCATCCTCTCCTCTTCCTCCTGCCGAGCCCCATCCATCTCCCTGAGCCCTGTGGAGAAGAGGGAAGGAGAGATGGGGGGGGGGGAGAGGTGGAGAGGGGAAGAGCAAGGTCCCATCTGGCTCCTCCCTTGTTGTCATGGTAGCCGGTTGTGCTGGCATGTACTGGAGTTGGCAGTACCCATACCTCTGGCGTGAGGGCACCTGGGGGAATGACGGTGTGTGTGTGTGTGTGTGTGTGTGTGTGTGTGTGTGTGTGTGTGTGTGTGTGTGTGTGTGTGTGTGTGTGTGTGTGTGTGTGTGTGTGTGTGTACACATGCATGTATTAATGTTAGTTTGATTGTGCATTCATGTGTGTGCATGTGTTTGACTGCTAATATGCATTTCCTCTGTCATGGATGAAACATGGTTTAAGGCGCATATCAATGAATATGTGGGTATGTTCATGTCTAGATGTGGAAAGGTGCCTGTGTCTTTGTGACTGCAGTGTAGGACTGTGTCCATGTAGCATCAGTTAGGGGCCACTCTCCTCCCTGTCCAGACGGTGCTCTCACCACTGGACAGATGGCCATAACCCTCCCTCCCACTCCTTTCCCCCCCTAAATGCTCCATTCATCCCTCCATCCATTCATCCCACCATCCACCCTCCGCATCTCTCCCCGAGAGCCCGAGAGGACGAGTGTGGAATTAGAGCACCTCCACACACAGTCTCTATCTCCCTGATCCAGCGCCGACACTCTCTCTCTCTCTCTCTCTCTCTCTCTCTCTCTCTCTCTCTCTCTCTCTCTCTCTCTCTCTCCCTACCTAAGTTGTGCTGTGGGGCTGGGGTCATGGGCCAGAGCCCATTACCAGCAGCAGAATGGCGGGCGGGCAGAGCGCTGGGCACTGCCAAATCAAAGCTTTGGAGTGCAGGAATGGCCTCCTCCTGCTCTCCTCTGATTGCAAAAGTCCACCATGATTAGACAGGATGTGGAGCCTTAGGGAGCCAGCCAGCAAAACCACCCCCACTCCCTCTCCATCTCTCTTTCCCTTTACCACCCTCCTCTTCTGCACTGACATTCTCCATCTCTCTTTCTTTCTCTCTGCCCCTTTCCCTCCCTCCCTCCCTCCCTCCCTCCCTCCCTCCTCAGTCTCCAGTCCTTTTGGAACAGAGCGTTTAATGTGATAATAAGGTGTGAAAATGGAGCCACAATGGTGGAGGGAGGATTGTGGAGGCCGATTTCTCCACTGGTCCTCCTCTCTGCATGCCATGAGTGGCAGCGTGGGCACACAGGCTGGCATGAGTCGTCTCCCTCCAGAGCCCTGAGTCCTTATACACCCTCTAATGCCACCTCACATAGACTCTCCATTAGAGAGCACACACAGGGCATGTGACCAGGGACATCTTTAGTATGAGATGGACTTGAAATAGTGCTTGTCCTGTTCAATTGCTGGTACAAATGGACTCAATCAAAAAATAATCTATTACCTCTGACCAATCTCCAGTAGATCAGTAGTTCCAGCTGTATGAGTCACATGCTGGTACTCAGTTTCCCTCTCTCTGTGTTTTTGTCCCAGATGTCCCTGCTGCGTTGGACCGTGAGGCGGCGAGGAAGGAGCGGCGTGCAGCCCTAGAGGATGGGGACCACAGTGTCACCAGCCATGACGACCGCATTGGGGATGATGACCTGGACGATGAGTCCATCTTCACCTGCGACAACTGCCAGCAGGACTTTGAGTGTCTGGCGAAGCTGACTGACCACCGCACCAACCACTGCCCTGCAGGTAAGACATCATACACACACTGAGATTAGTACACTACACTGCAGGTAAGATAAACACAGGGTGGGCTACATCCTGAAACAGTTATTTTGGGGCCAGGGGACTCTGGTTGTTACCACCTTTCAGTTCAATCAATCCAAAACCTTGAGTAGTATTTAAAGCTACATTATGTAACGTTTTGGGTGACCTGACCAAATTCACATAGAAATGTGACCTATAGATCTGTCATTCACATTGAAATCAAGTCTAAGAAGAAAGGTAGATCTGTTCTATGTGCTCTATTTCTATGCTTCCCGTTCTTACATTTTGTTTTTTTGTCTTTTACTTTCGGTTTTGTACACCAGCTTCAATCCGCTGAAAATACAAACATTTTTGTTATGGAAAATATATTTCACAGCGGTTTAAATGGTACAATGATTCTCCACACTATACTTGGTTGTTTTGTCACAAACTGAAATTGAGCGAATTACAGTACCAGTCAAAAGTTTTGACACACCTACTCATTTAAGGGTTTTTCTTTTTGTACTATTTTCTACATTGTAGAATAATAGTGAAGACATAAACTATGAAATAACACATATGGAATCATGTAGTAACCAAAAAAGTGTTTCACAAATCACAGTGTATTTTAGATTCTTTAAAGTAGCCACCCTTTGCTTTGATGACAGCTTAGCACACTCTTGGAATTCTCTCAATCAGCTTCATGAGGTAGTCACCTGGAATGCATTTCAATTAACTGGTGTGCCTTGTTAAAAGTGAATTTGTGGAATGTCTTTCCTTCTTAATGCATTTGAGCCAATCAGTTGTGATTTTTTTGTGATGTCTTCACTATTATTCTACAATGTATAAAACAAATGTTTATTTTGGTTATTACATGGTTCCATATGTGTTATTTCATAGTTTTGATCTCTTCACTATTATTCTACAATGTAGAAAAGAGTAAAAATGGAGAGAAACTCTTGAATGAGTAGGTGTGTCCAAACTTTTGATTGGTACTGTGTAAGAATTGTAATAACCAGGAAATGGCAGAGAAATGTCTTCATAGTGCATCTTTAAATGGTAGCATATCAAATAATTTTTTCCCCATAGTCATTATATTGTTGAATTGTATGAAATGTGTACAGTAAATGCTGGGTGGACCCCATCACGGGTAGCTAAAGGCCTGCAGTTTTCAGAATAAGGAGGTGTGTGAATATATGCACATTGCCATGATAGACTGGATGGAATCGGGGCCTGTGTCCTTATGTGACTGTCTGACTGGGTTTGCTTTGGTATGTATATCCAGTGTTGTACCTTTTGACCCATCTCAGTTGAATTCCATTCAGACCTTGGTGGACGTACTGGTGTAGATTAAACAAGTGAGCTATGTGAGCGCATTTATATTTGATATTTCACTTCAAGCCTTAGACACATGATTGGTTCTGACTGGCTAAGCCCCCCCCCCCACTCTCCGGGCTCCTATTGCTGTTGGCTGTAGTCATACGCCACTAACACCAGTGTTGTTTAGTGTTCCTAAGGGACAGACTTGTTTTAAAGCTAACACAGGTCACACAATAGGAGTTATTAGGAGCGTTGGAATTAATGGAAGGCTCCAGGGCCCCCTGCAGGAGCATCTGGTTCCAGATTAATCAAGGCTCCTTAATGACCGCAAAAACGATCGACAGAGCCACTCAAGCTCCTAACATAACAGCCCGTAGCGCAATTTTGTGTGTGTGTTTGATAGGGGAAGGGGAGTCACGTTGGGGACTATGGGGGGGGGCTTAGTGTGAGTTCAGACAGGGAGAGGGAGCATGGCCTGAGCTCACACAGGGTAGGTGTATGACTGTGACCCAGGGGTTGGTTGGACATTAGATACTTAACGTTTCCGTATTGTTGCATACACCCTAATGCTGAATGACACTGGATGACCCAGAACTGAGACGTGTCTCACACTGATGTTCCTCTTTGGCGACTCCCCCCCCCTCCTCCGCCTGTCAGAGTGAAGGCTGGGAGATGTGATTTCAGCTCAGAGTCAAGGGAGAACTACATGTTGCTGAGTGAAGAGAGAGTGAAAGAAAAGAAAGAAGGAAAGAAATGAAATAAAACATACGGTCCCCAGGGAGTGAGTGGTGGAGATTGCAGAATAATCCCAGGCTTCGACTGGTGGCTGGTATTCCCCCTGGACCTCAGCTTTAATATTATTATTGAAAAGAACGGTAAATTAAAAAACATTCACTGACGAATCCTTTTAAGTTCTCTGTGGCACCCCTGGGACTCTGCCTTGTGCTGCCTCCGTCCCTCTATCTGTTGGGGATAAACACACGCCACCACTCTGTGTGTGTGTCTGTGCTTACTTGATTAGCGATTCACAGAATCGGAGGCCATCTTGGTATGGGTGGTAGTCAGAGCTGGGAGGCCATCTTGGTATGGGTGGTAGTCAGAGCTGGGAGGCCATCTTGGTATGGGTGGTAGTCAGAGCTGGGAGGCCATCTTGGTATGGGTGGTAGTCAGAGCTGGGAGGCCATCTTGGTATGGGTGGTAGTCAGAGCTGGGAGGCCATCTTGGTATGGGTGGTAGTCAGAGCTGGGAGGCCATCTTGGTATGGGTGGTAGTCAGAGCTGGGAGGCCATCTTGGTATGGGTGGTAGTCAGAACTGGGAGGCCATCTTGGTATGGGTGGTAGTCAGAGCTGGGAGGCCATCTTGGTATGGGTGGTAGTCAGAGCTGGGAGGCCATCTTGGTATGGGTGGTAGTCAGAGCTGGGAGGCCATCTTGGTATGGGTGGTAGTCAGAGCTGGGAGATCATCTTGGTATGGGTGGTAGTCAGAGCTGGGAGGCCATCTTGGTATCGGTGGTAGTCAGAGCTGGGAGGCCATCTTGGTATCGGTGGTAGTCAGAGCTGGGAGGCCATCTTGGTATCGGTGGTAGTCAGAGCTGGGAGGCCATCTTGGTATGGGTGGAAGTCAGAGCTGGGAGGCCATCTTGGTATGGGTGGAAGTCAGAGCTGGGAGGCCATCTTGTTATGGGTGGTAGTCAGAGCTGGGAGGCCATCTTGGTATGGGTGGTAGTCAGAGCTGGGAGGCCATCTTGGTATGGGTGGTAGTCAGAGCTGGGAGGCCATCTTGGTATGGGTGGTAGTCAGAGCTGGGAGGCCATCTTGGTATGGGTGGTAGTCAGAGCTGGGAGGCCATCTTGGTATGGGTGGTAGTCAGAGCTGGGAGGCCATCTTGGTATGGGTGGTAGTCAGAGCTGGGAGGCCATCTTGTGGGGATGGCAGTAGACTAGATGATGGGTCCCAGGTGTTTAGAGAAGTGGCAGGTAATTCAGCCACTCTGCAGCAGGTTCATAAAGTGGCTCCATTCATTTCCTATTACTCTGAGTACATGTGAGTCTGGGAGGCCATACTGTCTGCAGGGGGACTGAGCACAGGCATAATGATCTGGGAGGCCATACTGTCTGCAGGGGGACTGAGCACAGGCATAATGATCTGGGAGGCCATACTGTCTGCAGGGGGACTGAGCACAGGCATAATGATCTGGGAGGCCATACTGTCTGCAGGGGGACTGAGCACAGGCATAATGATCTGGGAGGCCATACTGTCTGCAGGGGGACTGAGCACAGGCATAATGATCTGGGAGGCCATGCTGTCTGCAGGGGGACTGAGCACAGGCATAATGATCTGGGAGGCCATACTGTCTGCAGGGGGACTGAGCACAGGCATAATGATCTGGGAGGCCATGCTGTCTGCAGGGGGACTGAGCACAGGCATAATGATCTGGGAGGCCATGCTGTCTGCAGGGGGACTGAGCACAGGCATAATGATCTGGGAGGCCATACTGTCTGCAGGGGGACTGAGCACAGGCATAATGATCTGGGAGGCCATACTGTCTGCAGGGGGACTGAGCACAGGCATAATGATCTGGGAGGCCATGCTGTCTGCAGGGGGACTGAGCACAGGCATAATGATCTGGGAGGCCATACTGTCTGCAGGGGGACTGAGCACAGGCATAATGATCTGGGAGGCCATGCTGTCTGCAGGGGGACTGAGCACAGGCATAATGATCTGGGAGGCCATACTGTCTGCAGGGGGACTGAGCACAGGCATAATGATCTGGGAGGCCATGCTGTCTGCAGGGGGACTGAGCACAGGCATAATGATCTGGGAGGCCATACTGTCTGCAGGGGGACTGAGCACAGGCATAATGATCTGGGAGGCCATGCTGTCTGCAGGGGGACTGAGCACAGGCATAATGATCTGGGAGGCCATGCTGTCTGCAGGGGGACTGAGCACAGGCATAATGATCTGGGAGGCCATACTGTCTGCAGGCCATACTGTCTGCAGGGGACTGAGCACAGGCATAATGATCTGGGAGGCCATACTGTCTGCAGGGGGACTGAGCACAGGCATAATGATCTGGGAGGCCAGGGGGATGAGCACAGGCTGTCTGCCATGCTGTCTGCAGGGGGACTGAGCACAGGCATAATGATCTGGGAGGCCATGCTGTCTGCAGGGGGACTGAGCACAGGCATAATGATCTGGGAGGCCATACTGTCTGCAGGGGGACTGAGCACAGGCATAATGATCTGGGAGGCCATACTGTCTGCAGGGGGACTGAGCACAGGCATAATGATCTGGGAGGCCATACTGTCTGCAGGGGGACTGAGCACAGGCATAATGATCTGGGAGGCCATACTGTCTGCAGGGGGACTGAGCACAGGCATAATGATCTGGGAGGCCATACTGTCTGCAGGGGGACTGAGCACAGGCATAATGATCTGGGAGGCCATACTGTCTGCAGGGGGACTGAGCACAGGCATAATGATCTGGGAGGACTGTCTGCAGGGGGAGAGCACAGGCATAATGATCTGGGAGGCCATGCTGTCTGCAGGGGGACTGAGCACAGGCATAATGATCTGGGAGGCCATGCTGTCTGCAGGGGGACTGAGCACAGGCATAATGATCTGGGAGGCCATACTGTCTGCAGGGGGACTGAGCACAGGCATAATGCCATGGAGTAATACCATTCCACGGCTGACATAAGCCAGTGTGACCGGTGAATTTCACCTGAAATCCTGTAATATCCCCCTGCGTGCTGCATGCTGGTCTCTCTCACTCCATGGCCCACACAGACCTGCTCTGCCTGGGCGTATCTGAGAGAAGCAGTAACTCTATACAGTGTCTGTGTATCGGGGCAGTGCAGCTGTGTTGGTAGGGGCCTGGTGGGCCAGAGCTTTGTTTGGGAAGCCTGTTGAGCTGAAGGGCTGCTCTGCTCCCTCCACCGCCTCACCCAAAACCCCTTTTCAACACGTGGTTTCTCTGCCTGCCCCCTCCACCCTCTGAGCCCTAATGGGGTAATAGTCTCCCCTGATCTGACCCCCGTCTCTTTCTCGTGAGCTCTCTCTCATCTTTTTCTGCTCATAAGAGTCCCAACCGGCCACATTAGATTTTATGTTTTAGTTTTCATCCCTGAAATAGGCCACCCAGTGTACAGAAGCCCTGTGATCAGCCAGACTGAGCTGCTCTTAGCATACTGTGGCTGCCAGTCCAGTCTAGTCCAGTCCAGTCTAGTCCAGTCTAGTCCAGTCTAGTCCAGTCTAGTCTAGTTTAGTCTAGTCTAGTCCAGTCTAGTCTATTCTAGTCTAGTCCAGTCTAGTTTAGTCCAGGGCTGGGCCTTTATAGAGAAACTCACTGCAATACATCCTTCCTCCTGCTGCTGTTGACTCTGCTGGAGAGGCCATGTTTGTGTTAGTTGTGTGGAAGCGGCGTGTTTTTGTTAGCTGTGTGGAAGCGACGTGTTTGTGTTAGCTGTGTGGAAGCAGCATGTTTGTTAGCTGTGTGGAAGCGGTGTGTTTGTGTTAGCTGTGTGGAAGCGGCGTGTTTGTGTTAGCTGTGTGGAAGCGGTGTGTTTGTTAGCTGTGTGGAAGCGGTGTGTTTGTGTTAGCTGTGTGGAAGCGGTGTGTTTGTGTTAGCTGTGTGGAAGCGGCGTGTTTGTTAAGAGGATGTCTATTTCCTTGACATAGGCCTGTATAGTGTGTTTTTTCTATTTAATTTAGTTTGTTTTTTTGTGTGTATGTCTGTGTTTCTGTGGAACATGAATGGTGTGTTAGGCCTTATGCATGGTTGTGTGTGTGTCAGAGAGACCAATACTAGAGGTTGATCTGTGCAATGCGTGCCGTTGTGTGGGAAGAGTCTGTGGAGAGTCTCAACAGGATAAGAAATCTGTAGCACTGGCTCCCCGAGGAGAGCTTGGAAAAAACCTAGAGATCAAATGGAGAACATTCGCTGCTCCGCTCTGTTTCCCTGCGACCGGTCAAGGTTGGACTCTGGCTGTGAGAACCCCTCCATCTGCATCCCCCCTCTCCCCCGCAGCGCTGCACAGATGACCCCCGCCCCTGCCCGCCTCCCCACGGCCTGGCAGGGCTGGAGCTGAGTGCCGGGGGGTGGCATAGGAGGTGTGGGCCCCGGGGTTAAGACACCAAAGGCACCATCACAGAACCAGTGGGCCAGCCTGAGCCAATGGGACCATTCAGACCCCCCCCCCCTCAAGACAGAACGGGCTCGTCCTCCACTCCATTCTGTGGGGGGCCCTGTGTTTATGCTGCAATCCTCTGTTTAGTTTGGCTGGTTTATATATAGCAGACTGCCCCCCATCTCATACACACACACACCTCTGCTCTTCAACCCATGTGGCATAGCAGCGGGAAAGTGGAGGACAGAGAGTTAGCACATTGACACACACACACACACACACACACACACATACACACACACACACACACACACACACACACACACACACACACACACACACACACACACACACACACACACACACACACACACACACACACACACACACACACACACACACACACACACACACACACACACACACACACACACACAGAAGGGTCCAGGGTATCTATGCAGTGAAGGAGGATAATACGGCAAGATACTGAGAGGGAGAGTTTTGAAGTAGGCAGTGACGGGTCTGCTGGTGCTGAACAGTGGAGCTCTGTGGGTGGGTGAGAGAGCTGTCAGTCAGGAGAGGGGGGTGGTGCTTCAGCCTGTCAGATACAAATAGGAGGTGAGCACTAGTTAACCCGCCTTCAGGAGACTGAAAAGAGCTGTTAGGAGCGCGGGGGAGAGAGAGAGAGAGTGTGTATGTGTGAGAGAGGGGGATTACAGACTCGGCAGTTAGAAAGCACTGTATTACTCACACCCTCACCTCAGAGCGAGGGAGGAAGAGAGAGGAGGGAGTGGGAGAATTTCAGCATCCTTCTAACACGGCAGTTGATGTATAGCTGGTCTCATACATACTAATGCAAACATGCATACATTCTAAGACGTATGGCTATTGCAAGTGCTAGCATATTGGTGTTTACTTGTGTGTGTTCATGCAGGACATGAAGCACAGGCTGTGTGTGTTTGGTAGAGGAAAAGGGTGTTGGGACATTTAGGTCGAGCTCCGGCATGCCCCGTATGCCCTCTGTCTGCCTGGCACGGTCACCCATGAGACGAGGAGACTGGAATCTGACTCTCACTGCTGCTCCATTTCACTCTCTCCCTTCTTTTTTTTCTCTCTCTCTCGCTCTCCCTCTAAGATCATATACTTTCTCCTCCTCAATCTCTCTCTATCTGGGTGCAGCTGTGCTCTCTTTCCTCAGCAGGTGGGCATGGTGTTAGAGCTCCCAGCCTGCCTGCCAGGGAATCTGTCTAGAAAGAGAGGGGGAGGGAGAAAGGAGAGGGTAGAGTGTCTGTTTAAGGCGGGGGTCCCTGGGTGATTGGATGTCTCTAGGGTGCCCCGTGCCCCCCTCGCCCCAGGTTCCCAATGCCATGAATACATTTCCATTCTCCTTCCTGCCTGTCGTCATGGTGGCAGCTGGATACGACACGAGGACAGGGCTCTTATTAAAGCCACAGATCACTTTCCTCAACTGAGAGGGAGGGAGAAAGACAAGGAGAATGAGAGTGGTTGAGGGAGATGGAGAGAAAAAGAAGGAGAGGGTGGTTGAGGGAGATGGAGAGGGTGGTTGAGGGAGATGGAGAGAAAAAGGAGAGGGTGGTTGAGGGAGATGGAGAGGGTGGTTGAGGGAGATGGAGAGAAAAAGGAGAGGGTGGTTGAGGGAGATGGAGAGAAAAAGAAGGAGAGGGTGGTTGAGGGAGATGGAGAGGGTGGTTGAGGGAGATGGAGAGAAAGAGAAGGCGAGGGTGGTTGAGGGAGATGGAGAGAAGGCGAGGGTGGTTGAGGGAGATGGAGATGGAGAGAAGGCGAGGGTGGTTGAGGGAGATGGAGAGAAAGAGAAGGCGAGGGTGGTTGAGGGAGATGGAGAGAAAAAGAAGGCGAGGGTGGTTGAGGGAGATGGAGAGGGTGGTTGAGGGAGATGGAGAGGGTGGTTGAGGGAGATGGAGAGGGTGGTTGAGGGAGATGGAGAGGGTGGTTGAGGGAGATGGAGAGAAAGAGAAGGCGAGGGTGGTTGAGGGAGATGGAGAGAAGGCGAGGGTGGTTGAGGGAGATGGAGAGAAAGAGAAGGCGAGGGTGGTTGAGGGAGATGGAGAGAAAAAGAAGGCGAGGGTGGTTGAGGGAGATGGAGAGAAAGAGAAGGCGAGGGTGGTTGCGGGAGATGGAGAGAAAGAGAAGGTGAGGGTGGTTGAGGGAGATGGAGAGAAAGAGAAGGAGAGGGTGGTTGAGGGAGATGGAGAGGGTGGTTGAGGGAGATGGAGAGAAAGAGAAGGTGAGGGTGGTTGAGGGAGATGGAGAGAAAGAGAAGGTGAGGGTGGTTGAGGGAGATGGAGAGAAAGAGAAGGAGAGGGTGGTTGAGGGAGATGGAGAGGGTGGTTGAGGGAGATGGAGAGAAAAAGGAGAGGGTGGTTGAGGGAGATGGAGAGGGTGGTTGAGGGAGATGGAGAGAAAAAGAAGGTGAGGGTGGTTGAGGGAGATGGAGAGAAAAAGAAGGTGAGGGTGGTTGAGGGAGATGGAGAGAAGGCGGGGGTGGTTGAGGGAGATGGAGAGAAAGAGAAGGCGAGGGTGGTTGAGGGAGATGGAGAGGGTGGTTGAGGGAGATGGAGAGGGTGGTTGAGGGAGATGGAGAGGGTGGTTGAGGGAGATGGAGAGAAAGAGAAGGAGAGGGTGGTTGAGGGAGATGGAGAGGGTGGTTGAGGGAGATGGAGAGAAAGAGAAGGTGAGGGTGGTTGAGGGAGATGGAGAGAAAGAGAAGGTGAGGGTGGTTGAGGGAGATGGAGAGAAAGAGAAGGAGAGGGTGGTTGAGGGAGATGGAGAGGGTGGTTGAGGGAGATGGAGAGAAAAAGGAGAGGGTGGTTGAGGGAGATGGAGAGGGTGGTTGAGGGAGATGGAGAGGGTGGTTGAGGGAGATGGAGAGGGTGGTTGAGGGAGATGGAGAGAAAAAGAAGGTGAGGGTGGTTGAGGGAGATGGAGAGAAAAAGAAGGTGAGGGTGGTTGAGGGAGATGGAGAGAAGGCGGGGGTGGTTGAGGGAGATGGAGAGAAAGAGAAGGCGAGGGTGGTTGAGGGAGATGGAGAGAAAGAGAAGGCGAGGGTGGTTGAGGGAGATAGAGAGAAAGAGAAGGCGAGGGTGGTTGAGGGAGATGGAGAGGGTGGTTGAGGGAGATGGAGAGGGTGGTTGAGGGAGATGGAGAGGGTGGTTGAGGGAGATGGAGAGAAAAAGGAGAGGGTGGTTGAGGGAGATGGAGAGAAAAAGAAGGAGAGGGTGGTTGAGGGAGATGGAGAGAAAGAGAAGGAGAGGGTGGTTGAGGGAGATGGAGAGGGTGGTTGAGGGAGATGGAGAGAAAGAGAAGGAGAGGGTGGTTGAGGGAGATGGAGAGGGTGGTTGAGGGAGATGGAGAGAAAAAGGAGAGGGTGGTTGAGGGAGATGGAGAGGGTGGTTGAGGGAGATGGAGAGAAAAAGAAGGTGAGGGTGGTTGAGGGAGATGGAGAGAAAAAGAAGGTGAGGGTGGTTGAGGGAGATGGAGAGAAGGCGGGGGTGGTTGAGGGAGATGGAGAGAAAGAGAAGGCGAGGGTGGTTGAGGGAGATGGAGAGAAAGAGAAGGCGAGGGTGGTTGAGGGAGATGGAGAGGGTGGTTGAGGGAGATGGAGAGAAAGAGAAGGCGAGGGTGGTTGAGGGAGATGGAGAGAAAAAGAAGGCGAGGGTGGTTGAGGGAGATGGAGAGAAAAAGAAGGCGAGGGTGGTTGAGGGAGGAGAGAGTAGTAGTGAGCGACTAGTGAGAAGAGGTTGGGATAAGAGAGGCCTGCAACCTGAGGCAAAATCACCAGACAGCTCCTTTCTTTGTGTGTGTGTGTGTGTGTGTGTGTGTGTGTGTGTGTGTGTGTGTGTGTGTGTGTGTGTGTGTGTGTGTGTGTGTGTTTGTGCACCATATGGTACTGTTTGTGTGGTTTTGTCTGTTTCTGTCTATTAAGTAAAAGCTATTTTGATTTGAGTGTGTTTGACAGAGTAAACACATTGGACTGTGGGTATATCACATCTTATTGGTGTTAGCTGGGTTTTGCTGCTTTCTCTGTATCTCTCCCTCCGTTTCCTTCTTTCTCCCTCCCGCTCTCCTTCCCTCCCTCCCTCTGTTTGGAGCCTAAGGGTGGCCTGAAGATTCCTCCACTAAGCCCTTGGCACAGATACAAATGCAGTCACAGCTGGTTGTAAACTCAGGTTTTCCAGGGAGAGCAAGAGCCCTGCCTCTATAGGAGAGGAGGAGGGAAGGGGGGCACAGCATGCAGAGAGCGGAAGAAGTGGGGGTGAGGCGGAGGAGGGTTGTTGTTCATCACAGGGTTCATTTTTCACAAAGTTCTCTCTCTCTCTCTTCCTCCCTCCATTTATTCCCCTCCCTCGTTCTGTCTTTCTATTCCTCTTCTATTGTTCCGTCCCTCTCTTTCTTCTTCTCTCTCTCTCTTTCTCTCTCTCTCTTTCTCTTTCTCTCTCTCTCTCTTTCTCTTTCTCTCTCTTTCTCTCTCTTTCTCTCTCTTTCCCTCTCTTTCCCTCTCTTTCTCTCTCTTTCTCTCTCTTTCTCTCTCCTTCTCTCTCCTTTCTCTCTCTTTCTCTCTCTTTCTCTCTCTTTCTCTCTTTCTCTTCTTTCTCTCTTTCTCTCTCTCCTTTCTCTCTCCTTCTCTCTCTTTCTCTCTCTTTCTCTCTCTCTTTCTCTCTCTTTCTCTCTCTTTCTCTCTCTTTCTCTCTCTTTCTCTCTCTTTCTCTCTCTTTCTCTCTCCTTCTCTCTCTTTCTCTCTCCTTCTCTCTCTTTCTCTCTCTTTCTCTTTCTCTCTCTTTCTTTCTCTTTCTCTCTCTCTCTTCCAGCCTACTTTCCTCTCCCTGTTATAAAATGGATGGTACCAGTTTTGGGCGCTGAGAGCCTCTGGCAGAGTGCGGTGCTCTGTCTCTGAAAAGACTCGGCTTGTGCATGCACCTAAACAGCAATCTGTCAACATGTCAGCAACACATGTTTTGTAAAAAAATAGGGAAAAAAGCTTCCAGAGGGAGTAATGGCTCCCACCAGAGCCCCGAAAATGCTTTGAATTCAGCAGATTTCTATTGCAGGGGGACTCCCCTGGGGTGTTTTTTTACAATGCCTGCATTTCATACATTTGAGCCAAAGACCCCTGGGGGCGTCCTTTCATAATGCCTGAAAATGTAGGGTTATATTGTGTGCAGTTCCCCATGGGGCCTTTATTAATACCTGAATTCTGAGGGACTGGAAATTACATAGGGGCTCTGCGGGGGCCCGCGCTCGCACCAGGAAGGGAGAAAAACTCTGTGGGGATGTTTTCTCTTCCCTTTCCTTCTCTTCTCCTCTTCATTTTTTTGTACTTCATGCAAGAGTGAAAAAGGAGAATTTGCCGAAGGACACAAAAAGTGTGTTTGTGTGTGTGTGTGTGTGTGTGTGTTGGCGCTAGCCTTCTTGTATTCAGCTTGTTTGCTTGAAGGCAAAAAATTGTACGATTAAAAATGTAACTTCCCCCTCTATTATTGTGTTCAGCTCGCAGTCTGAAGAGCACATAGTAAATATTTGTGCTGTCTGTGTGTGCCCAGGAAAAAAGCCTAAATCTGGTGGAATATCCACACTGGTTTTTTTCAGGGTTTTAGGAAGAGGGGGGGGGGGGGAGAGGACTGCATGTGTTTCCATACATTCATTTATATTCCTGTGCTACAGGGTTTTGGTGTAAATTTCTCAGATATTTACACATAAAATGCTGTCAAACACTTTTCAGGACATTTAAAAACAGACATGTTTTGCCATCAACAAACATACATGTTTTGAAACTTTAGAAGTTATTTTAAATACATTTTCTTTGTACGTTGAAGAGTTACTGCTTTCAATACATATATATACACTGCCGTTCAAAAGTTTGGGGTCAATTAAAAATGTCCTTGTTTTTAAAGAAAAGCTACATTTTTTTTGTCCATTTAAAATAACATCAAATTGATCAGAAATACAGTGTAGACATTGTTAATGTTGTAAGTGACTATTGTAGCTGGAAACGACTGATTTTTAATGGAATATCTACATAGGCGCACGGAGGCCCATTATCAGCAACCATCACTCCTGGGTTCCAATGGCACGTTGTGTTAGCTAATCCAAGTTTAGCATTTATAAGGCTAATTGATCATTAGAAAACCTTTTTGTAATTATCCTAGCAGAGCTGAAAACTGTTGTGCTTATTAAATAAGCAATACAACTGGCCTTTTTTAGACTAGTTGAGTATCTGGAGCATCGGCATTTGTGGGTATTCAGGCCAGAAACAAAGTACTTTCTTCTGAAACTCGTCAGTCTATTCTTATTCTGAGAAATGAAGGCTATTCCATGTGAGAAATTGCCAAGAGACTGAAGATCTTGTACAACACTGTGTACTACTCCCTTTACAGAACAGAGCAAACTGGCTCTAACCAGAATAGAAAGAAGAATGGGAGGCCCCGGTGCACAACTGCGCAAGAGGACAAGTAAATTAGTGTCTAGTTTGAGAAACAGATGCCTCACAAATCCTTAACTGGCAGCTTCATTAATCTTTCTAGCGCAGGCGTTCCGCTAGCTGAACCCCTCGACAACATTCCGCTGAAAAGGCAGTGCGCGAAATTCTAAAATATTTTTTAGAAATATGTAACTTTCACAGATTAACAAGTCCAGTACAGAAAATGAAAGATTAACATCTTGTTATTCTACCCATTGTGTCCGATTTCAAAAAGGCTTTACAGCGAAAGCGCAACATATGATTATGTTAGGTCAGAGCCAAGTCAAAAAAACACAGCCATTTTCCAGCCAAAGATAGCAGTCACAAAAAGCAGAAATATAGATACAATGAATCACTAACATTTGATGATCTTCATCAGATGACACTCATAGGACATCATGTTACACAATACATGTATGTTTTGTTCGATAATGTGCATATTTATATCCAAAAATCTAAGTTTACATTGGCGCGTTACGTGCAGTAATGTTTTGATTCCAAAACATCCGTTGATTTTGCAGATAGCCACATCAAATCCCAGAAATACTCATAATAAACATTGATAAAAGATACAAGTGTTATTCACAGAATTAAAGATGGACTTCTCCTTAAATAGTACCCGCAAAACACCAGTCATAATGTCAACAGTGAAGAGGCGACTCCGGGATGCTGGCCTTCTAGCCAGAGTTGCGAAGAGAAAGCCATATCTCAGACTGTCCAATAAAAATAAAAGATGAAGGTGGGAAAAATAACACAAACACTGGACAGAGGAAGTTTGGAAAAAAGTGTTATGGACAGACAAATCTACGTTTGAGGTGTTCGGATCACAAAGAAGAGCATTCATGAGATGCAGAAAAGATGCTGGAGGAGTGCTTGACGCCATCTGTCAAGCATGGTGGAGGCAATGTGATGGTCTGGGGGGTGGCTTTGGTGGGTGTAAAGTGGGACATTTGTACAGGGTAAAAGGGATCTTGAAGGAAGGCCATCACTCCATTTTGGAATGCCATGCCACACCCTGTGGACAGTGCTTAATTGGAGCCAATTTACTCCTAAAACAGGACAATGACCCAAAGCACAGCTCCAACCTGTGCAATAACTATTTAGGGAAGAGGCAGTCAGCTGGTATTCTTTCTATAATGGAGTGGCCAGCACAGCTCCCGGATCTCAACCCTATTGAGCTGTTGTGGGAGCAGCTTGACCGTATGGTACGTAAGAAGTGCCTATCAAGCCAATCCAAGTTATGGAAGGTGCTTCAGGAAGCATGGGATGAAATCTCTTCAGATTACCTCAACAAATTACCCGGCTGGCTAAAACCGTCACTTTTACTGAAACGTTGATTAATGTGCACTGTCCCTGTAAAAATAAAATAAACTCAAACTCAAATTGACAACTAGAATGCCAAAGGTCTGCAAGGCTTTAATTGCTGCAAATGGAGGTTTGAAGGACACAATTATTATTTCAATAAAAAATCATTATTTATAACCATGTCAACATCTTGACTATATTTCCTATTCATTTCATGTTTTCATGGAAAATAAGAGCATTTCTAAGTGACCCCAAACATTTGAATGGTAGTGTATATTGGCACAAAAACAAGGTTTTCTTCAAACAGCGATGACATGCAGCTTCTAAAAATCTAAATGTACATAACATTGACTATGTGCTGAGACCAATGTCTTATGTTTGAGTTCAGTGTCGTTCTATTCCTTATTGACATTGGTTCAATGTTCAGACTAAGGGACCAGATGATTGAGTTTGTCAGTAATTTCCTGTAGGCTGTCAAAGTAACAGCAAAATATTTCAGGAAGGTAATGGGTGTCTAATTCCTCAATTTAGGAGCTGATATTCCTTTGTCGTTGTGTTACTATGTACGTATATATTAATACGTGTGTGTGTGTGTGTGTGTGTGTGTGTGTGTGTGTGTGTGTGTGTGTGTGTGTGTGTGTGTGTGTGTGTGTGTGTGTGTGTGTGTGTGTGTGTGTGTGTGTGTGTGTGTGTGTGTGTGTGTGTGTGTGTGTGTGTGTGTGTGTGTGTGTGTGTGTGTGTGAGTTTTGAGGCCTAATCTGCTAATGTATTTTGGACCAGCTGTTTTTGTCCCGTAGTTGTGATAATAGTGTGTCTGTCTGGTTGGTGCTGGTTAGTGGAGTTGAGGTGTTGACCCTGTGGGCCGCACTGACCCTGTGACCTGGTGAGGGTCAGAATAGAGCCATCACCAGGCCCCTTCCAGGGAGCCAGGATAATGAGGAGCATACTTTTCTCTTGGACCCCCCCCCCCCCCCCATCTCATTCACCCTGTAGAGTCTCCCCCAAAACCACCCCTTGTCACACCCCCTCTCCCATGCACCCTGTTGAGTAGACCTCAACACTGCCCCTCTCTCTCTCTCTCGCTCTGTCTCATACACCCTGTAGTGTCTGCCCCAAACATGTCTCTCTTTCTCACCTTAAAACTGCCCCTCTCTCTCTCTGACTTTGTCTCCTTCACCCTGCAAAGTCTCCTCAACAACACTAGCTTGTATCAAATCAAATTTTGTCGGTCACATACACATATTTTGTCTGATTTCTCGTCTGAACATTATGCCTGGGTCCATTGGGCTGTAGGCCTGAGATGGATCCCTGTAGATAAGCTGTTCCTCCTGCCTCTGTCACCGTTCCACCCCTGTTGAATGGACACATGGACTCTGTGTGTATTTTCTAGAGGACCTCACATTATATTGGAACAAACTGCAGAAAACCTCTGGGTCATTTACAGGACACAGCCTCACACATTATCTAACACACCGCTGAAGACAGACTCGCGCGCACACACACAGACACACACACGCACACAGCAGTGGCAAAGGCCAGTATGCCGTGGGAGAGCTCATAATAGTTTTAACCCTGTGTACAGGTGTGGCTCACCTTTTGTCATGTGAAATGTCAGGGAAAAGCAGTGCCGAGAGAGGAGGAGAGAGGGGGGATAAGGGCATATATACAGTGGGGCAAAAAAGTATTTAGTCAGCCACCAATTGTGCAAGTTCTCCCACTTAAAAAGATGAGAGGCCTGTAATTTTCATCATAGGTACACTTCAACTATGACAGACAAAATGAGAAAAAAATCCAGAAAATCACATTGTAGGATTTCTTATGAATTTATTTGCGTGTGTGTGTGTGTGTGTGTGTGTGTGTGTGTGTGTGTGTGTGTGTGTGTGTGTGTGTGTGTGTGTGTGTGTGTGTGTGTGTGTGTGTGTGTGTGTGTGTGTGTGTGTGTGTGTGTGTGTGTATATATGCTCAAAACAATGAAGGGAACACATAAACAACACAATGTAACTCCAAGTCAATCACACTTCTGTGAAATTAAACTGTCCATTTAGGAAGCAACTTTGATTGACAATGAATTTCACATGCTGTTGTGCAAATGTAATAGACAACAGGTGGAAATTATAGGCAATTAGCAAGACACCCCCAATAAAGGAGTGGTTCTGCAGGTGCTGACCACAGACCACTTCTCAGTTCCTATGCTTCCTGGCTGATGTTTTGGTCACTTTTGAATGATGGCGGTGCTTTCACTCTAGTGGTAGCATGAGACGGAGTCTACAACCCACACAAGTGGCTCAGGTAGTGCAGCTCATCCAGGATGGCACATCAATGCGAGCTGTGGCAAGAAGGTTTGCTGTGTCTGTCAGCGTAGTGACCAGAGCATGGAGGCGCTACCAGGAGACAGGCCAGTACATCAGGAGACGTGGAGGAGGCCATAGGAGGGCAACCACCCAGCAGCAGGACCGCTACCTCCGCCTTTGTGCAAGGAGGAGCAGGAGGAGCACTGCCAGAGCCCTGCAAAATGACCTCCAGCAGGCCACAAATGTGCATGTGTCTGCTCAAACGGTCAGAAACAGACTCCATGAGGGTGGTACGAGGGCCCGACGTCCACAGGACGTATGAGGGCCCAACACCGTGCAGGACGTTTGGCATTTGCCAGAGAACACCCAGATTGGCAAATTCGCCTCTGGTGCCCTGTGCTCTTCACAGATGAAAGCAGGTTCACACTGAGCACGTGACAGACGTGACAGAGTCTGGAGACGCCATGGAGAACGTTCTTCTGCCTGCAACATCCTCCAGCATGACCGGTTTGGCGATGGGTCAGTCGTGGGGTGGCATTTCTTTGGGGGGGCCGCACAGCCCTCCATGTGCTCGCCAAAGGTAGCCTGACTGCCATTAGGCACCGAGATGAGATCCTCAGACTCCTTGTGAGACCATATGCTGGTGCGGTTGGCCCTGGGTTCCTCCTAATGCAAGACAATGCTAGACCTCATGTGGCTTTTTTTTAGCAGTGTGTGTGTGTGTATATATATATATATATATATATATATATATATATATATATATATATATATATATATATATATATATATATATATATATATA
This sequence comes from Oncorhynchus gorbuscha, assembly GCF_021184085.1. Taxonomy (NCBI): domain Eukaryota; kingdom Metazoa; phylum Chordata; class Actinopteri; order Salmoniformes; family Salmonidae; genus Oncorhynchus; species Oncorhynchus gorbuscha. The sequence continues at coordinate 39,798,116 of NC_060173.1, read as the reverse complement.
TATATATATATATACTGTTGAGGTCTGAATTTTACACCTAAGCCAAATACATTTAAACTCAGTCTTTCATCATTCCTGACATTTAATCCTAGTAAAAATTCCATGTCTTAGGTCAGTTAGGATCACCACTTTATTTTAAGAATGTGAAAAAACAGAATAATAGTAGAGAGAATGAATTATTTCAGCTTTTTTCTTTCATCACATTCCCAGTGGGTCAGAAGTTTAGTTTAGTAGTAGAAGTTTCATTTAGTATTTGTTAGCATTGCCTTAAAATTGCTTTGACTTTGTTGTCCTTGGGGTTATTGTCCATTTGGAACCAAGCTTTAACTTCCTGTCTGTTGTCTTGAGATGTTGCTTCAATATATCCACATCATTTTCCTCCTCATGATGCCATCTATTTTGTGATGTGCACCAGTCCCTCATGCAGCAAAGCACACCCACAACAAGATGCTGCCACCCCCGTGCTTCACGGTTGGTATGGTGTTCTTCGGCTTGCAAGCCTCCCCCTTTTTCCAACCAAACATAACGATGGTCATTATCGCCAAATAGTTATATTTTTGTTTCATTAGACCAGAGGACGTTTCTCCAAAAGTACAATCTTTGCCCCCATGTGCAGTTACAAACTGTAGTCTGGCTTTTTTTATGGTGGTTTTGGAGCAGCGGCTTCTTCCTTGCTGAGCGGCCTTTCAGGTTATGTCGATTTAGGACTCGTTTTACTGTGGATATAGATACTTTTGTACCTGTTTTCTCCAGCACCTTTGCTGTTGTTCTGGGATTTATTTGCACTTCTCGCACCAAAGTACGTTCATCTCTAGGAGACAGAACACATCTCCTTCCTGAGTGGTATGACGGCTGCGAGGTCCCATGGTGTTTTTACTTGCATACTATTGTTTGTACAGAAGAACGTGGTACTTTCAGGCATTTGGAAATTGCTCCCAAGGATGAACCAGACTTGTGGAGGCATACACATTTTTGTCTGAAGCCTTGGCTGATTTCTTTTGATTTTCCCATGATGTCAAGCAAAGTTTAAAGGTAGGTTTTGAAATACAGTGAATTATAAAGTGAAATAATCTGTCTGTAAACTATTGTTTGAAATATTACTTGTTATGCACAAAGTATATGTCCTAACCAACTTGCCAAAACTATAGTTTGTTAACAAGAAATGTGTGGAGTGGTTGAAAAACAAGTTTTAATGATTCCAACCTAAGTGTAGCCTAGTGGTTAGAGCGTTGGACTAGTAACCGGAAGGTTGCGAGTTCAAACCCCCGAGCTGACAAGGTACAAATCTGCCGTTCTGCCCCTGAACAGGCAGTTAACCCACTGTTCCCAGGCCGTCATTGAAAATAAGAATATGTTCTTAACTGACTTGCCTGGTTAAATAAAGGTAAAATAAAATAAAAAACTTCCGACTTCAACTATATAAGAGCGAAATATATATATAAACACACACACTTTGTTGTTTTTGCAGCTCTCTGTCAGACCGGTTGGCCCCTTTTTTACGTGTGGACTGTTCTGTAATCTTAGAGGGCGGCTTTGAGGTGTGTGTGATGGAATCTGAGAGGCAGTAGGCTGGCATTAAAGGGGATGTTTTAATTGTGAGGTAGGCAGCCCATGTCTGGGTCAGTCTATACCACTCAGTAACCATAATGAGGGGGCACTGCAGGAAGAGATGGAGAGAGAATGGGAGGAAAAGGACAGACTGTGATATGGAGGGAGACTGGGTGGACAGCATATTATTTTGAGGAAGCAGCGCTAGTAGCGACAATGGAAGACATTACAGTGAAGTTGATGAGAGCAGCCAGCCACAGAGGGGGCGATGTGATGTCAGCTATGCTACGGTTGGATGGGAGTTAGGGGAGGCTCTGTTCTCCAGTTCTTCCCGTACGAAGGGCTCCCCAGTGGGGCTTGGACCAGCCTCTGGCAGCCTCTCTCATACACCCACTTACCCCCACCCCACCCCCTGACGTCAGCATGTGACTGGCTTTCTTCCCTGGGGGCCTGGAGCAGCCATTGTTTCCCTCCTCCCCCTCCCCCTCAGGCCTGCTCCACACTGCTCCTCTCCCTGTCCTTTGTCCCTGGAAATAGCTGGCCTGCTTAGTGCCTGATTCGGATTCGTTGCTCTTTGGCAGTCACTGGAGATGAGGGGGCGGTGGGTGATGGCGTGGGGGTGCTTCCACACTGGGTGAGGTAGAGGGGTTGGCTATGATGTCGGGGGAGTCATATTTGAGTTGTTTTTGCTGGGGGAAACAAAATGTATATAGGTGAGTGAGCATTGATTTGTCAGTGGTTGTGACATTGGAGCCACCCCAAGGAGAGGGTAGGGGGTGGGGAGCACTGTGGGGCCAGGCAGTGAGCTCAAAGCCGAAGACCCAGAATTGGGGTTAAGGACCAAGAGAATCCTCCCTATATTCCCTCTTCCCCACATCCCACGCACAGAGGAGAGCTTTTGAAATATTTAAATCTGCTTTTCATTTTCAAATATGATCGAAAACATAGTTCTAAATAAGTAAGCAGAGCCATGGGGGATAGAATCAGACAAGACTTCGAATACCCAACAAAACACACAACAACAACCATATATATTTTTTAAGCGGTCACGTTATTAGTCTTGCTGCATCACTGTCTTTTCAGAAGCAAGAAGTCTCTTTCCTTTCTTTCACTCTTTTTTTCTCCTTCGTTCTTTTTTTCCTTTTAATGAGAGCAGCTCCAGTGGAGCGCGGTGGGGACGTGGCGGGCCTGCACTCTGGCTCACTGGTGGGAGCGCCCTGCTCGAGTAATGAACTCCCCCAGGACGCGGCACAGCAATGCGGGCCTGTTTCCATGTGCTGGGGAAGGCAGGGAGGGCTGGGGTGGTGGTGATGATGCTGTTGCTGATGTGGGGGGGTGGCTGTGGCTTTGGAGAGAAGAGAGAGACTTGCTCACCCCCCCGGTCGGCTGCCAAACAGTGCGGCCTGTGAGTGAGCAGATAAAGGGGGAGGGGGAGGCTGGGAGGAGAGGCTAGGGGGGGCTGACAGCTGTGAGGGACTTGGGGCTGACTGGTGAGGGGCTGATAAGGGTCGGTATGGATCGGAGGCACGAGGAGAACACTAATAATCCTCTAGCACTCTGCCACTGTGTGGAAAAGTTAAGGAAAGCTGAAGGGAGCACAGAGACTGGGGGTGTTGGGTAATGAGGAGGAGGAGACCAATGAACAGCTTGTCAAGAGACACAAATCACATCTCAGCAAACTGTAGATTGGAAGATAGTCACTGGTTAGTTTGTTTTCCTCATGGCCAGCCACCTTTCGTTCATGGGCCTCTATGCTGCTGTTGTCCTGTTTGGTAAGTCCATCTGGAAGAGAAGATGATCTGGTCTACAATTCTCCATTTGGCCCATGGCTGATGGACCACAGTGTTGTAGTGTCCACTTGTGTCGCTAACTAGTAGCAGGCTAGCATTATGGTAAAACTGGTTCCGAACATAACTGCTTACCTTCAACACTAGACTCCCCCTTCCACCAACTCCAGGCCTGACCCCATAGTCCCTTCATTGTAACTCATAGGTATCAATATCAGAGCAGAAAGAGGGTCAACAAGGGAAACCCACATTAAATTAGGCAAGAGGAATTGTTTTTTTCTAGATACCCACGTCTATTTTTTTTTTTTTTTTTTTTGTAATACAATTTCAGTAATGGAACACCAGTAAGTAATAACAACACTTGGGGGTTTGATTTAATTGAATTGTTGTATTAATTTAATTTTGGGGCAGGCATGTGCTTTTAGCCTCGCCTGGCATCGAACTAAGTGTCACAGGAGGGCTGGTGGTTTGTGGATGGAGGTACTGTAAGAGCTGTGAATATGCATCCAGGTGAATGGCCTACATTATGAGTTTGGCAGCTTCTGTCTTGCCGTGTCCTTATTCTCTCTTGACATTTTGAAGTCATGCAGATTAAACTCAATCAGTCAAACCCCTTTTAATAAAATTAGGAAATTGAATAAAATGTTCCTGTCCTTTCAGCCAGTGGCTACAATGTCTCTATGGTTGTGAAATGTTACTGCAGGACCGGGTGGTCGTGTAGTACTGTAACCCAGGCTGGTGTATGTTACTGCAAGACCGGGTGGTCGTGTAGTACTGTAACCCAGGCTGGTGTATGTTACTGCAGGACCGGGTGGTCGTGTAGTACTGTAACCCAGGCTGGTGTATGTTACTGCAGGACCGGGTGGCGTGTAGTACTGTAACCCAGGTTGGTGTAGTTACTGTAACCCAGGTGGTCGTGTAGTACTGTAACACAGGTTGGTGTACTTACTGTAACACAGGTTGGTGTACTTACTGTAACCCAGGTTGGTGTAGTACTGTAGCACAGGCTGGTGTATGTTACTGCAAGACCGGGTGGTCGTGTAGTACTGTAACCCAGGCTGGTGTATGTTACTGCAGGACCGGGTGGTCGTGTAGTACTGTAACCCAGGCTAGTGTATGTTACTGCAGGACCGGGTGGTCGTGTAGTACTGTAACCCAGGCTGGTGTATGTTACTGCAGGACCGGGTGGTCGTGTAGTACTGTAACCCAGGCTGGTGTATGTTACTGCAGGACCGGGTGGTCTCTGTAGTACTGTAACCCAGGTTGGTGTATGTTACTGCAGGACCGGGTGGCGTGTAGTACTGTAACCCAGGCTGGTGTATGTTACTGCAGGACCGGGTGGCGTGTAGTACTGTAACCCAGGTTGGTGTAGTACTGTAACCCAGGCTGGTGTATGTTACTGCAGGACCAGGTGGGGTGTGTGTTGTCTTTTGAGGAGTACTGTGGTCCACTATACCCTGAATTGTGACAGTCTGACGGGCAGCCGAATGGGTGAGGTGATCTGCCATTAGCATGCCGAGGGTAGGCAGCATTAGAAAGCTGGGTGGGAGGGGGACGTGGGGTCCGTAGAAAGGCATGAAAGCACAATGAGCTAAAAGCCGCATTGTCTTTTTCCCTAACATTTCCATGTTTCTGTTCTTGTGCTTTATTAAAAGGTGGAGGTGGTGAGGTGTTTGAAGTCGGGAGGGTGCAGTACTTTTTGTCTGGTCCCTCTGCAATCCTTTTTTCTGCTGTGGAGTCAAACCAGCCAGTGGTCACCATTGATCTATTCTTCCCACTATGCATCTGCAGAACCCAGTTGTGTGCGAGTGTATGTGTGTGTAAGCATTCTCTCTCACATATAGGCATGTTGACGGCTTATTGAATGCATGTTCTTGTATGTAAGAATGTGAGAGGGTTTGTTTAATGGTTTTGTGTGTGTGTGTGTGTGTGTGTGTGTGTGTGTGTGTGTGTGTGTGTGTGTGTGTGTGTGTGTGTGTGTGTGTGTGTGTGTGTGTGTGTGTGTGTGTGTGTGTGTGTGTGTATGAAGGTCAGTTTGGTTTCTCCTTCCCAGAGAACAGCCCCTGGGGCGATGCCAGAAGTTCCCAACAAAAGTTTTTTTCTCTCTCTGTCGGGCAGTCACAGTGGACAGCCATCCCCCCGCAGGCCAGCGGGAGGACCCCTGAGTGGATTGGGGCCTCGCTGGCGGGGAGGAGGGGGTAGAAGGGCAGAACTAGATCTGGCGCTGTTTGTACGGCCTGGTGGGGGTTTGGGGGGTTGGGGGTGAGGACTAGAGCAAAGGCAACCCCAGGAGCCAATGGATTTGAGAAGTTTTTGGGAACCCCCATCCTCCCTCTCTCGCTCCATGGTTTGGCGGATGTAGACCGTAATTACAGGACCCCCTGGCCTCTCATTCTCCCGGCCTCTGCCTTTGATCTGTTTCATGTTGGACAGATATTTTTCCCCCCACTAGCTCTACCTTTGTCTCGTTCTCCATTTCTTTTCTCTGTGGCTCCTTTCCCCCTGTCCGTACCCCCTTTTGATACACACTGTGCGGCTCTGCGCTCTTTAATACACAAAGAAACGTATATTTTCCCCTATTTTTTGTTTTAAAGTTGGGCCCTTTTTGTTGATGACCACATTGAACTTGATACAGATTTTTTTGTGGGGGGGCTTTGTAGTCCAAAGTTAAAAGCTCTTCTCTTATTTCTGGTCTTGTGTGAAGCAGACTCACAAAGCCAACAACCAGCCCTTCGTGGAGCCAGCCCTGACCGACTCCCAGACATGCCCCCTCTGACCGTTGTCCCTCGTTTAAATGTTCCGCCCCTTGTTTGAACAGTAAACAATTATGAGGCATATGCATGGTGCGTGCATGTGTGTAGGAGAGGGCCAGGGACTGTTAGTTGGAAAATAATAATGCAATTATGAAAGTAGACCTACACTAAACAGGGAACCCCACCTGTTGTCTCTATGTAGCTCCCTGTCAGAGACAAGTCCTGCCAGGCATTGATCCTGGCCGGCCTAGCTGTGACTGTGTGGCTGTGTGGGTGGAATCAGGGACATGCTTTGTTTGTTTGGAAGGTAATGGCCAAGCTACAATAATGGCCTGTTGATTCACCACCCTGTGTATTTGATATAGCCATTCTGCTCAGCTAATTGCTAGTGTGTATCCACGCAGTCCATAGGCAGTTCAATCACACCAGTATTGTTAGCTACAGCTAGGCAATTGTAGCTATACATAATCAGTACACATCTTTTAACCCTAATTGCAGTTCAATTGAGGTGAGTACTAGTTCCATTGGACTGGAAATGAGTGGCGAGTATTGTAGGTGTAGCTTGGCAGGTGGCAGGGCTTGCTCTGAGATCTATACAAAGTGTGTGTGTTTGTGGTTTTTAGTATTCTTGTGGTGACCAGAAGTCAGTCCCCACAAGGAAAAAGGCTATTTTAGGCTTAGGGGTTAGGTTTATGGTTACAATTTGGGGTTAAGCGTTATGTTTAGGTTAGGGTTTAGGTTAGGGTTTAGGGAAATAGGATTATAAATGGGAATAAATGTTTTGGTCCCCAACAGGACAGTAAATGAATTGTGTGTGTGTGTGTGTGTGTGTGTGTGTGGTAGAGTAGCGCTGCAGACTGAAGGCATGTTGCCCAGACACATCGCTCCTGGACATGGCTGTACTCTGACCAGCTCTCCCATCACCTGTCCAGGAGAGGAGATGTGCTGCTCAAGGCAGGAATTACAGAACAGGAAAATCCAAACATTTGTGGAGAAAATGATTTGTTGTTGCTGCAGATGATTTGGGCAGTTCTAGTTGTAAATATCTCTCTAACAACCTATTTCTCTCTTCCTCTACATCTTCCTATTTTTGTCTCTCTACCTCACCCCCCTCACCCGGTCTCTCTGTGTGACAGTGAGGGGTGGTGTAATGACAGTGTTGAGGTGGAGCTCTCTCTGTGTCCTTGAACCCCAGCTGGGTGCTCTGGTGTCACCCTGAGCAGTTTAATAACAGACTAATTATCCTGTCCTTATTCACAGTGTACAGTCACAATAGCAGGGTTGTCCAGGTTTCTCCTTCACCCTGCCCCCTCTCTGTTGCTTACTGTGTGGGTGTGTGAGTACCCGTCAATCAGAGCCTGTGCTCTGTATTGGTTCCTATTCTGTGTTACTGCTTGTGTGTATCCATGCCTGTCTCCTTGAATCGGAGGGGTTTTGTGTTTGTGGCACTGTGTCTGTGTGTATGTCCGCCTGTCTATGCCTGTGTGTGTGTGTGTGTGTGTGTGTGTGTGTGTGTGTGTGTGTGTGTGTGTGTGTGTGTGTGTGTGTGTGTGTGTGTGTGTGTGTGTGTGTGTGTGTGTGTGTGTGTGTGTGTGGCTCTGTGTGTGTGGCTCTGTGTGTGTGGCTCTGTGTGTGTGGCTCTGTGTGTGTGGCTCTGTGTGTGTGGCTCTGTGTGTGTGGCTCTGTGTGTGTGTGTGTGTGTGGCTCTGTCTGTGTGTGTGTGTGGCTCTGTCTGTGTGTGTGTGTGGCTCTGTCTGTGTGTGTGTGTGTGGCTCTGTCTGTGTGTGTGTGTGTGTGTGTGTGTGTGTGTGTGTGTGGCTCTGTCTGTGTGTGTGTGTGTGGCTCTGTCTGTGTGTGTGTGTGTGGCTCTGTCTGTGTGTGTGTGTGGGGCTCTGTCTGTGTGTGTGTGTGGGGCTCTGTGTGTGTGTGTGTGTGGGGCTCTGTCTGTGTGTGTGTGTGGGGCTCTGTGTGTGTGTGTGTGTGTGGGGCTCTGTGTGTGTGTGTGTGTGTGTGGGGCTCTGTGTGTGTGTGTGTGTGTGTGGGGCTCTGTGTGTGTGTGTGTGTGTGTGGGGCTCTGTGTGTGTGTGTGTGTGTGTGGGGCTCTGTGTGTGTGTGTGTGGGGCTCTGTGTGTGTGTGTGTGTGGGGCTCTGTGTGGGGCTCTGTGTGTGTGTGTGTGTGTGTGTGGGGCTCTGTGTGTGTGTGTGGGGCTCTGTGTGTGTGTGTGTGTGTGGGGCTCTGTGTGTGTGTGTGTGTGTGGGGCTCTGTGTGTGTGTGTGTGTGGGGCTCTGTGTGTGTGTGTGTGTGGGGCTCTGTGTGTGTGTGTGTGTGTGTGTGTGTGGGGCTCTGTCAGTGTGTGTGTGGGGCTCTGTGTGTGTGTGTGTGTGTGTGTGTGTGTGTGTGTGTGTGTGTGTGTGTGTGTGTGTGTGTGTGTGTGTGTGTGTGTGTGTGTGTGTGTGTGTGTGTGTGTGTGTGTGGCTCTGTGTGTGTGTGTGTGTGTGTGTGTGGGGCTCTGTGTGTGTGTGTGTGTGTGGGGCTCTGTCAGTGTGTGTGTGGGGCTCTGTCAGTGTGTGTGTGGGGCTCTGTCAGTGTGTGTGTGGGGCTCTGTCAGTGTGTGTGTGGGGCTCTGTGAGTGTGTGTGTGGGGCTCTGTCAGTGTGTGTGTGTGGGGCTCTGTCAGTGTGTGTGTGGGGCTCTGTCCGTGTGTGTGTGTGGGGCTCTGTCCGTGTGTGTGTGTGGGGCTCTGTCCGTGTGTGTGTGTGGGGCTCTGTCCGTGTGTGTGTGTGGGGCTCTGTCCGTGTGTGTGTGTGGGGCTCTGTCCGTGTGTGTGTGTGTGTGGGTGGCTCTGTCAGTGTGTGTGTGTGGGTGGCTCTGTCAGTGTGTGTGTGTGGGTGGCTCTGTCAGTGTGTGTGTGTGTGGGGCTCTGTCAGTGTGTGTGGGGCTCTGTCAGTGTGTGTGTGTGTGGGGCTCTGTCAGTGTGTGTGGGGCTCTGTCAGTGTGTGTGTGTGTGGGGCTCTGTCAGTGTGTGTGTGTGTGGGGCTCTGTCAGTGTGTGTGTGTGTGGGGCTCTGTCAGTGTGTGTGTGTGTGGGGCTCTGTCAGTGTGTGTGTGTGTGTGTGTGTGTGTGTGTGTGTGTGTGTGTGTGTGTGTGTGTGTGTGTGTGTGTGTGTGTGTGTGTGGCTCTGTCAGTGTGTGTGTGGCTCTGCCTGTATGTGTGGCTCTGCCTGTGTGTGTGTCTATGCCGGTGTGTGTCTATGCCACTAAGTGTGTGTGTGTGCCAGTGTGTGTGTGTGTGTCTATGCCTGTGTGTGTGTGTGTGTCTATGCCTGTGTGTGGCTCTGTGTGTGTGTGGCTCTGTGTGTGTGTGGCTCTGTGTGTGTGTGGCTCTGTGTGTGTGTGTGGCTCTGTGTGTGTGTGTGGCTCTGTCAGTGTGTGTGTGTGGCTCTGTCAGTGTGTGTGTGTGGCTCTGTCAGTGTGTGTGTGTGGCTCTGTCAGTGTGTGTGTGTGGCTCTGTCAGTGTGTGTGGCTCTGTCAGTGTGTGTGTGTGTGGCTCTGTCAGTGTGTGTGTGTGTGGCTCTGTCAGAGTGTGTGTGTGTGGCTCTGTCAGAGTGTGTGTGTGTGGCTCTGTCAGAGTGTGTGTGTGTGGCTCTGTCAGAGTGTGTGTGTGTGGCTCTGTCAGAGTGTGTGTGTGTGGCTCTGTCAGAGTGTGTGTGTGTGGCTCTGTCAGTGTGTGTGTGTGGCTCTGTCAGTGTGTGTGTGTGGCTCTGTCAGTGTGTGTGTGTGGCTCTGTCAGTGTGTGTATGTGTCCCTGCCAGTTTGTGTGTCCCTGCCAGTTTGTGTGTCCCTGCCAGTTTGTGTGGCTCTGCCTGTGTGGCTCTGCCTGTGTGTGTGGCTCTGCCCATGTGTGTGTGGCTCTGCCCATGTGTGTGTGTGTGTGTCTATGCCTGTGTGTGTGGCTCTGCCTATGCCTGTGTGTGTGGCTCTGCCTATGCCTGTGTGTGTGGCTCTGCCTATGCCTGTGTGTGTGTGTGACTATGCCAGTGTGTGTGTGTGACTATGCCAGTGTGTGTGTGTTTGTCCCTGCCAGTGTGTCTCTGCCTGCCAGTGTGTGTGTCTCTACCCGTGTGTATGTGTGGTTCCTTCTCACCGTCTGTGCTCTACTCCCTCAGTGTGTCACTAATGGCAGGTCCAGGTGTTCCTCTCAGTGCCGCTCCTCCCCAGAGAGGCCGGGGGGCTCCTAGGGTGTCACAGTGGGCAGGAGGTACCCGCCTCTCTCTGCCTGTGCTGGGGGTCCCCTGGGCCCCAAGCCTCCCAGGAGCCCCAGTCCTAACCCCCATCTCTCAGCCCAGGCTGCTGCTGCCTGCATCTCCCCATCTGAAACCACACAGCTCAGCCTACTGCTTCTGCTCAGCTCCAGCTGCCGGCATGACTTATTTACAGGCCCTACTACACCAGGGTGGGGGTGGGGGGGTCTACAAACATGGGGTAACCTCAGAGGAACAGGAAAACTGGCAGAATGACAACTAGCTCTGCTCCACTGGTAGAGGTACAGAGAGTGTACGTTAGTCTGGTTGTAGTCGCTCACAACATGAGGACATTTTGTCTGTCTGTTTGTTATTTGACAGACACAATGTAGTGGTGTAATGTCTTTCCCCCATCTCATTCAGTGGATATATGGATGCATGTTTGGGGCAGTATACCACTGCCTTGTATTCTCCCAGGCAGACTCTAGGTGGCAATGTCTCTAGTTGTTGGGGTAGCTGATTTTCTGAAGCAGATTTTATTTTGGTGTTCTTAGCCAGGCCTGGACAGTATGGAAAGGGATGCTTGTTTCATACTCCATTTGTGTTTACTAAAGGACCATATGTCTCTTGTTAGATTTCTGAGTGGACATGGCTGTCATACCACAGATAGATAGGAGTGACATTACATAAGTGATGTCTCCTGGTAACTCCTCTATCCCAAGGCCCCTCCTTCTGAGTACATTCGCTAACCCCTCCACTAAACTCCTCCTGTGCTGAACCTGCCGCCGGCGATGCCGGCTATTTTTAATAATGAGGTTTAGTTGATTGAGCTCTGTTGAATGATGCTGAGAGAACGGCTTTAACCTAGAAAATCCTCAGCATACACCTTAGTCACAGCACAGAGACCAACACAGTGTCTGACTCATAACCCCACAGAGCAGAACAGCGTCATAAGACCTGAGTCACAACCCATTGAAAAGCCCTGGAGAATAGTCAGGAGAGAGGGAAGAGGGTTACATGCAACAAGAGGACCTGGTGAGCTGTGAGAGAATGGATGTGTTTGATCATAGGGGAGAGGTTGAGGGCTGAACGACGGAGAAAACGCTTCGGTGGGGTCTGCCTAAAGCCCAGGGAAAGAGAGGACGCTCAGATCCCAGAGAACAAGAGCACAGCCGGACGCTGACGAAGGGCTGACTGAAACCGATGGTGTGGTGGTGCAGCTATGGTGGCAGGTGAAACCATGGCGGTTGAGCAAAGCTATGGTGGCAGGTGAAACCATGGCGGTTGAGCAAAGCTATGGTGGCAGGTGAAACCATGGCGGTTGAGCAAAGCTATGGTGGTAGGTGAAACCATAGCGGTTGAGCAAAGCTATGGTGGCAGGTGAAACCATGGCGGTTGAGCAAAGCTATGGTGGTAGGTGAAACCATGGCGGTTGAGCAAAGCTATGGTGGTAGGTGAAACCATGGCGGTTGAGCAAAGCTATGGTGGCAGGTGAAACCATGGTGGTTGAGCAAAGCTATGGTGGCAGGTGAAACCATAGTGGTCTGTTGAAGGTTTGTGCTGTTGATTTCATCCATGGGATCTCACAACAGTTGCCCATTGACAGAGGGAACATGCCCAAAATGTTACTCACACACTGTGACACAGGCAAGGGAGAGGGACTGAGAGGTAGAGTGAGAGAGAGGCAAGGTTGGAGAGGGATGAGAAGAAGAGATGGGCAGAGAGAGAGTAGAGGTAGAGAGTGCAGGATAGAGTAGGGGGAGAGAGGGAGAACCAGATGCCTGCCGTCTTCCTCCACATGGCCTCTGTAGCAAGAATTGTTTTGGTACACTTCACATGTAATTAATGTGCAGCTGTTTAACAGTGCTGGCTCCTTGCAGCTCTCACAGACCGACCAAGACTTGAGTCAAACTCATCTTAACCAATCACGGTTGGTCTCTCTCTCGCTCTCTCGCTCTCTCGCTCTCGCTCTCGACGCACATTCACAATTCTATGAATTTTATTGGACGTTACTTTCTCCTTATATAGTAACATTACCCGGTGTAAATCTGCTTCACTTAATGTAGTTCAATAACCCCCCCCCAAATAATTGCTGACACCCCATTCTTTCTGCAGACATCATTTAATCTTACTTCGGAGCAGATATTTAACAGAGTTTTCTGAAAATCTGTACGCATAACAAACTGAGTGAGATTGTACCAAGATTCAGTTACCAAACTTCCATTTTCAGTGTAAGTTGTTTTTTCATATTTTTTCCTCTCACCAATCCACACACAATACCCTATAATGACAAAGCAAAAACTGTTTTTTATATCACATTTACGTAAGTATTACAGCCCCTTTACTCAGTACTTTGTCAAAGCACCTTTTGCGGTGATTACAGCCTTGAGTCTTCTTATTTATGGGGCTACAAGCTTGGCACACCTGTATTTTGGCAGTTCCTTCTATTCTTCTCTGCAGATCTTCTCAAACTTCGCTGCACAGCTATTTTCAGGTCTCCCCAGAGATGTTTGATTGGGTTCAAGTCCGGGCTCTGGCTGGGTCACTCAAGGACATTCAGAAACTTTGCCTTTTGGCAAACTCCAAGCGGGCTGTAGTGCTTTTTCCATGTGTCCACTGTCCTTCTGGAAGGTTCTCCCATCTCCACAGAGGAACTCTGGAGCTCTGTCGGAGTGACTATCGGGTTCTTGGTCACCTCCCTGACCAAGGCCCTTCTCCCCGATTGCTCAGTTTGGCTAGGCAGCCAGCTCCAGGATGAGTCTTGGTGGTTCCAAACGTCTTCAATTTAAGAGTGATGGAGGCCACTGTGTTCTTGAGGACTTTCAATGCTGCAAAAATGTTTTGGTACCCATGCCCAGATCTGTGCCTGGACACATCAATGGAAACGGGATGCATCTGGGCTCAATTTCAAGTCTCATAGCAGAGGGTCTGAATACTTATGTAATTAAGGTATTTCTGTTTTTGATTTTTAATTTAGCAAATATTTCTAAATATCTGTTTTCGTTTGGCAGTATGGGGTATTGTGTGTAGATTGATAAGAAAACAAATCTGTAATACATTTCAGAACGAGGCTGTAACATATAATGTGAGAAAAGTCTAGGTGTCTGAATACTTTCAGAATGCACTGTACGAGGGGTGATGGAGGTCCTTAGTGGTTCAAGGTTGTGTCTTTAGGACTGAGTGACTCATATACTGGTCAACCTCCCATGTTTGTCCCAGTTCCCCTCCTGTCACCTGGATGTCTCTTGGGTGGTGAATAGAGGAGAGGCCTGTCAGCTGTTGCCGCCCCATGCCCCCCTCACCCCGACGCCCCCTGCCCCTCACCTTCTGCCCTGGGAATGTGGCCGGCTGCTTGGGAACTTTTGGGCGCCAAATGCTCCATATGGGCTGTGGGCAGCGTGTGACTGTGTCCTCCAGGACTCAGGCCCCTGACAGACTGCGTCCGCTCTGACTTCACCCACCCTGTGTGTGTGTGTGTCCTCCAGGACTCAGGCCCCTGACAGACTGCGTCCGCTCTGACTTCACCCACCCTGTGTGTGTGTGTGTCCTCCAGTACTCAGGTCCCTGACAGACTGCTTCCCATGGGTCTGAGGGACAGCAGTGGACTGGAGACCTCTAGAGACAGACTAGGCCTAGGGAGATAAATGTGTGTACATTTGCGAAAGAGGGAGATTAAACATTTTGATGGTCAACAACAACCCCACATGGCTTCAGACCCCATCAGAAGTAACAGCGTGTGTTGTGATACAGTATTTGACTGAGGACTGAGTTATAGCATAGTATACCACAATTTAGGTTGATAGTTTTACCCTGGAAAAGTTTGGAAACGATGGATTGATAGTGGGAGGAAGGAAGAGGGGAGAAGAGGTGAGAAGTAAGGACAGAAGGAGCTTGAAAATGGGGAGCAGTTCTCCTCTTGAAAGTTCCATTCCCCCTGTCGGCTTGTCCGTTGCTCCAGGCTTGTCTGGCCTGCATGCTGCGCTGCCCTGTCAGAGACCTGGCTGGAAGTTGTTTTTCTGCCCCCTACGGTGCGTCTCTGCTGCCTGGGGCCATGGGAAGGGGGCCAAGGGGATGGGGTTGGGAGCCAGGCAGGGAGCTCGGTGGAAGTTTGGGCAGGGAGCCAGACTGAAAGGTGGAAATGTTAATTAGGGAGGAGGGGTGTGAGTGGAGGGCAGGGGAATGTGACTAGGTGAGCCCATATGATAAACATACACACATACTGTACAGTAGTCTTATTAGAGAAGACCTTCTACATTACCCACTGCTCCCTCAGTAGGGCCAGTCTTGTTACCTGATTCCTGATGTCTCTGACCCACTGGGGGGTGGCAGCAGCTATGGACCTTGCTGTTACTCTTCATTACAACTATTGATCATCCATAAATATTGATTCAATGGTCACCCACTTTGTTTTTGTCCTAGTCCAAACCATGTTGTGTGGTATTGAAATGATGTGTACGGCATAAATAACACACACACACCACGGTTGTCCAAGGCCTGAGTGACTACAGACAACTGCTTTCTAGAATAGGATAGAAACAGACCCCCTGCTTTTAATCAAGTCTCAGTAGAGGAGATGTCAGCCCAGTCAAGCTCCTCCCCAGGAGGAGCACGTTGACACTGCAGATTATCTCCATATGCATATGGAGCAGGTTTAGTAGCAGTTCAGTTGATAGAACAGATTATTAATGATCACATTGTTTGGACATGAAGGAAGGCGTTAGTCTGTCTGCCAGTCAGTGTTGTGGACATCATGTGGAAACGGAGGGAGGCCGTCCTGCTCTAATGAACAGCCTGGCTTTTTGCTTTCTGGGGCTGTGTTTCCGTTGCACTTCAGAGGAGACGCCGCCACAGCGGCTTCTCAGGGGTGGCGTGGTTTTGGGATGGGGTACACGGGGAGACGGACCTCTGTCCTCGTGTCTGATGAGGGGAAGAGCAAGCTAGAGCTGGGGACGCCAGGCTGGGCATGTCTTCATTACCGCGTTTCCTCCACGCTCCGGCCTCGGCATGCTGGCTGGTTGGCCAGCCTATTAGAGAGGGGACAGGCGTCATCAGGCCGGCCCAGTCTGGATAGAGCGAGGTGGGGGGTGGGGCAGCATGGGGCGTCCTCTTGAAACTCAGACCAAAATTGGCCATCCCTGCTCCATCCATCCACTACCTCTATGCTCGTGCTCAGGTAGAGCTCAGTTGGGTCCTTCGTCTGTGGCCTTGTGTTTTGTTCGGCCAGTTCCAATTACTGGGCCCTGATTGGAGGCAGGATGGCCGTTCTTCCTCTGGACTGCAGTGTCTCCATCTGCCAGGCACTCCCTCCTCCCTGCCTGGCCCCACCCCTCCACCTGGGCCATGGCAGCGGAGGTGAAGGCCAGCGCCAGGGGCAGCCATGACTGTAGCCTGTTAATTCAGTAATGAGTAACAACATGAAAGACATGGGCGGACGGAGGGTGGAACAGACTGGGAGAGCGAGATAAAGACAGAGAAGCCATCAGGGGTGTGCTTGGGAACGCTGGAGTGAGGAGACATGGGAGCAGCATGTGTTTGCGAGCCCATTCCAGTCTTTTCTCGCTTTTCTCTCTGCTTCCCCCTCTTTATTTTCTGTTTCTTTTCTAATTTAACTTTTCATTGAAATTTCTTACCCTGTTTAGTGCTCTTGCCAAGTCCCCCAGCGGACCGATGACAAAAGCCCTCTAAAAGCCATGTGATCTTCCATTTTCCGACAGCCACACTTCTGAGGATTAAGGCTATTTAATGGCTATAATCTCCTTTCTCAAAAGTGATTTCTCACATTCTGTTGCAGTCAGAGGGATTGCATTAGCATTAATAGATTTAGAATTCGACAGAATGACCACATGTGCCAGGAGTTTTTTTCCTTCTCTTCTTCCCTCACCATTCTTTCTCCCTCCCACTTCTCTACTTATTTAGCTCTCATTTGATTTATTTCTTCTTCTTCATGCTCAAGCAAGTGTTCCTTTTGTATGTGGTGTGATGTGGTGCAGTACATGGCTGGGGCTCGGCAGGACGGCGTACCTGTCAGTCGTGAGCAGCTCTCCCCTCTGCTCTCTCACCTCCACTCGGCTCACATCAGAGACCAGCCTGTCAGGGGCCACGCTTTCATTGTGCAGCCAAAGAATTCACCCCAGTTAAGGGCCTTTTGGGCTTTTCATCCCCTCTCTTTATTCGGGACGCCGAGGCCCTCTCTCGCTCCTGTGTTGCCGGGGTTTAACTTGTGTCAGAATGACTCTTATCCTGACACGGACACAAAGGCATGAGAGGAGGACTGGGGGGAATGGCTACAATAGGGAGGGGATGTCCAGACACCCCAGCTGTGTAGACAGTGGGGTACAGGCCTTAACTGTAATCTGAGAAACAGAGTTGTTCCCCCCTTCATCACGTTTACATAGTTACCCACACATAAATACAGCACACACTCACGCGCGAGCACAGATACACGCATACACACACACACAATGCAGGTGGTACTCCGTTTTGGGCTCAAAATAGCATTTATGTTAGGATTTATGTACTCAACAAAACAGCGTGTTACTGGTTTGATCTGTAGCATATAAATAGGCTGTAATTGTTAGTTTCTCCTGCTTCCCCTCCGCTTCTCTGTACAAATTATCTCAAACATATTTCCCAGCATCTTTTCTTTCCATCTTTGTCCATTTCCTTGGTCTCGTTCATACTTGTTTATTATCTTGCCCTCGTCCTGTAATATTACGCTCCTCATTGTTGCGGCTGGATGGCATCTCTCTCCTGTTGCCTTTATCTTCCATGTAATATCTCTATTTTACAGTCTTTTAGAGCAGAGGTTCCTTTCCTAGCTCCAAGTGAAATTCATAATTCATGTTTTTACAACAAGATGACCCACAAACCCCTGCAGTTTTTTTATTTGCTCTGCACAGCATCTACATTTTTCGAGTGCATCGATTCATCACATTCATCTATTTTCCACCAAATCTGCAGTGCATACCTTTTGTATAACACATATTGTACGAGTGGGTAGTGGGAAGGGAAAAATATTTATAGTTGCTTAAAGAGATAAGTAGCAAATTACTTCTCTCTCTTAGATAAAGAATGTTGTTAATACTTTGTTTTGAAGCCTACTTTTGCTGAGAGGACAGTTACCTGTTTGAGTGTGATTGTCAGCCAAAATACAAATGAGATGCAGATTGAGTCACGTGCCCTCCAGCTACAGACTAGTTTCATGTAAAAAGCGTGTTTTATAAGATGGATGTGTGGAGAGGGGAAATGCGGGAGGCTGTTTACTTATTGTAAACATTTGGTTATGTGTGATGATGACTACCAGAGGCTTCTCTCCTCACGCATTTAGAGCAGAGTGTGAAACTTAGTCAAATAAAGCAAACAGGCTGAGCTGGAGAATTCTGGGTTTGTCTGAGCCACAGTGGGACTCCGGGCTCGCAGCATTCCTGCTCAATAAGTCATGAGCGTTTCTCCTCTCCTTCAGACGGCTCTAGTTTAGATGCTAAATAGATGACGTGAGGGCTGTGGCAGGCCCCCTCAGACTGCACAAAGCAGGACAGAGTTAATTTATGCTCTTTGTGTATATTTATATTATGTATGCATTAATAGACTTTCCCTTGTGTCAGCACCAAACTGGAAAAAAGCATACAGAATCCCATGTTTTATTTCATTCACATTGTTATATAAGAATATACCCTCACTATTGGGTGTCTTCTAATCGGTTTTCAGAATTTCAATCTTGTCCCCATAATGACAATATATGATAAGGCAGATGTAATTCTAGATGGGGTGGGGAATGTTTGCTTAGGGAGGATGAAGAGAGAAAATACAATTTGTCCTTATTTCTTAAATCTTGTGGGACTGTCTGTAATTCTATTCTGTTTTAGATTTTTTTTAAATCTCCTCTCTAACGCTTTAATTCTGCCTGTGTTTTGCATTGCAGATGGTGATGATGACCCTGGGCTCTCCTGGGTAGGGTCCTCTCCCTCCAGCAAAGACGTGGCGTCACCGTCACAGATGCTGGGGGGACGGCTGCAGTGATCTGGGCATGGGCACAGGGGAGGAGGAAGGGGGCGCGGGGCTGCCCTACCCCTGCCAGTTCTGCGACAAGTCTTTCAGCCGCCTC
This sequence comes from Oncorhynchus gorbuscha, assembly GCF_021184085.1. NCBI lineage: Eukaryota > Metazoa > Chordata > Actinopteri > Salmoniformes > Salmonidae > Oncorhynchus > Oncorhynchus gorbuscha. Next base: position 39,779,684 of record NC_060173.1, on the reverse strand, counting down.
AGCTACCTGAAGCGCCACGAGCAGATCCACAGCGACAAGCTGCCCTTCAAGTGCACCTTCTGCAGCCGCCTGTTCAAGCACAAGCGCAGCCGCGACCGCCACGTCAAGCTCCACACCGGAGACAAGAAGTACAGCTGCCAGGAATGTGAGGCGGCTTTCTCCCGCAGCGACCATCTCAAGATCCACCTGAAGACCCACAGCTCCAGCAAGCCCTTTAAGTGCAGCGTGTGCAAGAGAGGCTTCTCCTCCACGTCCTCTCTGCAGAGCCACATGCAGGCCCACAGGAAGAACAAGGAGCACCTGGCCCTGCGTGCTGAAAAGGAAGGGGGGAAGCGTGGCAGCAATGCAGGCAGTGGAGGGGAGATGGACCAGGACCTGTACATGTGTGACTACTGTGAGGAGACCTTCAGCCAGACAGACGAGCTGGAGAAGCACGTAGTGACCCGCCACCCCCAGCTGTCTGACCGCTCTGACCTGCAGTGTATCCACTGCCCCGAGATCTTCAGTGATGAGGGCCTGCTGCTCTCCCATATCGAGACGTCCCACGCTAACCACAAACACAAGTGTCCCGTGTGCTCAGAGCAGTTCCCCTCTGTGGAGGACGTCTACTGCCACATGGACAGCCACCGGCAGCCCGACTCCAGTAATCACAGTCCCAGCCCTGACCCCGTGCTGGGCAGCGTGGCATCCATGAGCAGCGCCACCCCGGACTCCAGCGCCTCTCTGGAGAGGGGTTCCACCCCAGACTCCACCCTGAAGCCCATCCAGAGCCGGCGCAAGCTGGCCCCGAACTCTGACCATGACGACGGGGGTCACTGGACGGCCAAGGTGACCTACAGCTGCCCCTACTGCTCCAAGAGAGACTTCAACAGCCTGGCCGTTCTGGAGATTCATCTGAAGACCATCCATGCAGACAAGCCCCAGCAGAACCACACCTGCCAGCTGTGCCTGGACACCCTGCCCACGCTCTACAACCTCAACGAACACATCCGCAAAGCCCACAGAGGCAGCGGAGGCGCCTCAGCGGCCTTCCCCCTGCTTCAATTCACCAACGTGTCGGCCTTTCACTGCAACTACTGCCCAGACATGTTTGCAGACATCAACACCCTGCAGGAGCACATCCGTGTGTCCCACTGCCTGCCTGGAGGAATGGTCGCAGGCTCCACCACCCTGGAGGGCAACCACGCCTTCTTCTGCAACCAGTGCTCCATGGGCTTTCTCACAGAGTCCTCTCTCACAGAGCACATCCAGCAGACCCACTGCAGTGGAGGAGGCATGCCCAAGATGGAGTCTCCCATCCTGCAGCCCTCCCAGTCCTTCATGGAGGTCTACTCCTGCCCCTACTGCACCAACTCGCCCATCTTCGGCTCCCTGCTCAAGCTCACCAAGCACATCAAGGAGAACCACAAGAACATCCCACTGGCCAATAACAAGCGGCAAGCAAAGGTGGCGGAACTCAGCCCCGCCTCCTCTGATGTGGAGATCTCCTCCCCCAAACGCCATAGGCTAGCTGGGGACTCCACCACGGCAGGGTCCAATGGAGACTACCCCTGCAACCAGTGTGATCTACGCTTCAGCAGCTTCGAGGGTTTTCAAGCCCATCTCAAGTCCCACCTGGAAATGCTGCTGAGGAGGCAGTCTTGCCCGCAGTGCAACAAAGAGGACTTCGACTCCCAGGAGTCTCTGCTGCAGCACCTGACGGTCCACTACACCACCACGTCCACCCAGTACGTCTGTGAGAGCTGTGATAAGCAGTTCTCCTCAGTGGACGATCTGCAGAAGCACCTGCTGGACATGCACACCTTTGTGCTGTACCACTGTACGCTGTGCCAGGAGGTGTTTGACTCCAAGGTGTCTATCCAGGTCCACCTGGCTGTCAAGCACAGCAACGAGAAGAAGATGTTCCGCTGCACAGCCTGCACCTGGGACTTCCGGAAGGAGAGTGACCTTGAGCTGCACGTTAAACACAGCCACCTGGGGCACCCCACCGGCCCCGGTGTCACCAGCAAGGCCCGTAAGTGCATCTTCTGTGGGGAGACGTTCTGCACAGAGGTGGAGCTGCAGTGCCACATCACTACCCACAGTAAGAAGTTCAACTGCCGCTTCTGTGGCAAGGCCTTCCACGCCATCGTTCTGCTGGAAAGGCACCTGAGGGAGAAGCACTGTGTCTTTGATGGGGGGAACGGCACCGGTAATGGAGGAAGCCAGAATGGCACACCCAACGGTGTAACCCAGAGCTCCAAGCGTGGGGGAGGAAGCGAAAGATCGACAGTGGCCACGGAGCAGGCTGACCTGCAGAACATGCTGCTGAAGAACGCGAGTCAGGATGTAGCCAACAGCCATGAGGCCAGCGGAGGGGAGGAGGAGCTGGACAATTCAGAGCCCATGTACGCCTGTGACATCTGTGGAGCAGCATACACTATGGAGAGTCTTCTGCAGAACCACCGACTGAGGGACCACAACATCCAGCCCGGGGACGACGACGCCGGCACCCGCAAGAAGAAGGCCGACTTTATCAAGGGAAACCACAAGTGCAACGTGTGCTCACGGACCTTCTTCTCTGAGAATGGCCTGAGGGAGCACGCCCAGACCCACCGTGGTCCCGCCAAGCACTACATGTGCCCTATCTGTGGAGAGCGCTTCCCCTCCCTGCTCACGCTCACCGAACACAAGGTCACCCACAGCAAGAGCCTGGACACGGGCACCTGCCGCATCTGTAAGATGCCCCTGCAGAGCGAGGAGGACTTCATAGAGCACTGCCAGATGCACCCAGACCTGAGGAACTCTCTGACGGGCTTCCGCTGTGTGGTATGCATGCAGACGGTCACCTCCACCCTGGAGCTCAAGATCCACGGCACCTTCCACATGCAGAAGCTCTCAGCCGGCGGGGGCAGCGGAGGCGGGGGCGGCTCAGCCTCCTCCTCTCCCAATGGCCAGCTGCAGCAACACAAGCACTACAAGTGTGCCCTGTGCCTCAAGGAGTTCAAGAACAAGCAGGATCTGGTGAAGCTGGATGTGAACGGGCTGCCCTATGGGCTGTGTGCTGGCTGTATGAGCCGGGCTACCAACGGCCAGTCTCCGAGTGGGGGCACCACTCCCCAGGAGGCCGGGGGAGAGAAGACTGTGGTTGGGCTGCGATGCCCTGAGTGTGCTGTGAAGTTTGAGTCCCTGGAGGACCTGGAGAGCCACGTTCAGGTGGACCACCCCGAGATGAGCCCGGAGAACAGCGGGGCCAAGAAGGTGACGGATGCCTCTTCTATCCCTAAAGTAAGAACACACGTATAATGTTTTCCCCCACTATGGCTTGATCAGCACATTGATTTGCGTTGAAATCTACGTACAATATAAGAAAATGCTAAGGTTTCGGTAAACAGCAGGTTCAGTTTAGTAATTTATGAATCAGCCATATGGTGAATAACCAACATGGTCCTCTGCAGTATAAAATAAATGGAAGTTATTACCAACCCAACAAAAAGTTGAATGGCCCTGCATTTAGACAAATCTAATGAATGCATTAGAACGTCATTGTATTCAATCACTCCTAATCCTTTTGAAATCTAAAGATTTTTATCATTTGATGCCATGTTGTTCCCACTTATACTTATCATGGGTGCAAAAATAACCCAGTTTTAAAAGATTTCCCTCATACAATACTATAAACATTTTAACGGTATTGTCTAGCAGTGTGTCAGTTCCCAGTGGCTAGCGTGTCAGTAAGAAGTTGTGCTCAGTTAGATGTGTGAATTCATGGCTGCGTTTCATTTGGGCCCGGCGGGGCCTGCAGCTCGGCCCTGCTGAGGCATTGTGTGGCCTGTTCGCTCTACTAGATATTGACAGTGAGGTCCCTGGGACGCTCAATCTTTACCTCCGCTTTTGTTTCAGCTCAGTGTAACAGCAAGAAGAAACCTCTAACCCCCCCCCCCCCCCCCAGTACATCCTTTCTGTATTGTGTGTGTGTGTGTGTGTGTGTGTGTGTGTGTGTGTGTGTGTGTGTGTGTGTGTGTGTGTGTGTGTGTGTGTGTGTGTGTGTGTGTGTGTGTGTGTGTGTGTGTGTGTGTGTGTGTGTGTGTGTGTGTGTGTGTGTGTGTGTGTGTGTGTGTGATTGAATGAGCAGTTTGATTCCCTCTCTAAAACGATTGTCTACCTGTCTGTTGCATTGCAGAAGAAGACGTACCAGTGCATCAAATGCCAAATGACCTTCGAGACAGAACGGGAGATCCAGATCCACGTAGCCAATCACATGATTGGTGAGTCAGCCTAGTCTCTTTGTGTGTTTACGCGTGTGTGTTTGTTATCTCTGTGCCCGTCTCTCCTTTCAGTTTCCTCTGGCTCCACAGCCTTCTGTTTGGCCTAGCCCTCGCCTTCTCTCTCCCCGGCCTGCACAGCACACAGGTGTGAGACAGACAGGTGAAATGAACAGCTCTATTTGTGGAGCTGCCGCACTCGACAGCTGTTCCATTGTTTAACACTTGACTGCGCAGCTGAGGCCGTGGCTGCAGGTCTGATTGCTCCGTTAACTCTTCACTATGTGACCAGGGGTGTGACTGCAGGCCGTGCAGTACAGTAAAAGGGCAACAAACATTTCCTTTTCTTGCTCTCCCTTTTTCCTCTTCATTACTGGACTTTGTCCCAGACAATAGCCCTCAATGTCTCTCTCTCTCTCTCTCTCTCTCTCTCTCTCTCTCTCTCTCTCTCTCTCTCTCTCTCTCTCTCTCTCTCTCTCTCTCTCTCTCTCTCTCTCTCTCTCTCTCTCTCTCTCTCTCTCTCTCTCTCTCTCTCTCTCTCTCTCTCTCTTTCTCTCTCTCTCTCTTTCTCTCTCTCTCTCTTCTCTCTCTCTTCTCTCTCTCTCTCTCTCTCTCTCTCTCTTCTCTCTCTCTTCTCTCTCTCTCTCTTTCTCTCTCTCTCTCTTCTCTCTCTCTTTCTCTCTCTTTCTCTCTCTCTCTCTTCTTTCTCTTTCTCTCTCTTTCTCTCCCTCTCTCTCTAACATGTGTGCACTCTAGGACATTATAAGGACAAAGTATTTTTTTCTCTGCTCTACCAGTAACATTGAAATCTATGTACAATATAGGAAAATGCTAAGGTTTCGGTAAATAGCAGGTTCAGTTTAGTCATTTATGAACCAGCCATATGGTGAATAACCAACATTGTCCTCTGCAGTATAAAATAATGGCACCGTAGAGCATTTCCTTTGTATGGTCTGATTGGCCACCCACTACTAACCTTGTGTGTTCACCACCTCGCACTGACCTCCACACCTGGATGTAGAGGACACTGTGGAGAGTTAGGAGGCATGGACGATCACATTACCTCACCCACAGTATGCATATCATTGTAATAATATGTTGTAAATAGGTCTCCAAAAAAGTTAGCGAGACCTTAGAAGCAGCCCAAAGATGCCAGACAGACTCCCCCCTGATTCCCACCAGGTGGATGACATTTCCTAGCACATGCTATCTGGAGGCAAATCAGATTTACAGGCTCTGATGCAGCACAGAGGTATGTGTGCTCAAACTGAAAAGTTCCTCTGTAGTTTTTTTTACGGGCTTCCTCCCTCTGTGTTGTTATTCTGTAACTAATAATTGCTGCTGCAGTGTACTGTAGTGTAGATTAACAAGCTTGGCCTGTGAGTCATTTGAGAGAAAAAATGGCAGAACACTGAGAGCCGCAGCGACTCTCCAGCCTTCTCCAGGCCTGACAGCTGATATCGGAGTTGTGCCGGTTGATGTATTTTCAGTGCGTGGGTCCTCCTGAGTCCTGCAGTAGTTGTCTAGAGAGAGAGAGAGAGCTGGTACAGAACAGAACCACAGCTATAGTGTACAGGCGTGCTGCCTATCTCAGCCCAGTCTGGCTGGGAACAGAGCTTCTCTCCAGGCCCATCCCATCCATGTCCCCATGCTCTCTCTCCTCCCCCATCTCCACCTTCAGCCCTCCAGCCTGAGAATCCTCTCCTTTCAGAGCGCTCTCTCCCCCTAAAAGACTGTACCGCGATGGGGAGAGATAGGGGGTGCTTGAAGGGGGAAAGGCTGAACGCTCGTCTCTCTCAGCCGCCATGGAGGGAATTTTGGGTTAATTAACATCAGAATTTTCAGAAAAACTGGAGATTAATTATGGAATTGAGGCAGATTATTTTCAATAATGTTATTATTTTATTTCTTTCGAACCTCTCTTCAAAGATGGATGATGTTTTTCAACAGTGAAAGAGAGCAGTGTCTTTACCTTTATCTGTCGAGGCGTCTGTGGTGAGAAAATTGAGGAGAGATCACAGAGGAGGAGTTTTCTGCTTTCCCTCTCACTCCTCTCTTTCTTGGGGAGATTACGAAACAATCATTAAAAAGCTACGCTATCTGTCGGCTTTGATATATGACTGCTGAGGTCATCCCTGAGCTTTGGTATATGACTGCTGAGGTCATCCCTGAGCTTTGATATATGACTGCTGAGGTCATCCCTGAGCTTTGGTATATGACTGCTGAGGTCATCCCTGAGCTTTGATATATGACTGCGGAGGTCATCCCTGAGCTTTGGTATATGACTGCTGAGGTCATCCCTGAGCTTTGATATATGACTGCTGAGGTCATCCCTGAGCTTTGATATATGACTGCTGAGGTCATCCCTGAGCTTTGATATATGACTGCTGAGGTCATCCCTGAGCTTTGGTATATGACTGCTGAGGTCATCCCTGAGCTTTGATATATGACTGCGGAGGTCATCCCTGAGCTTTGGTATATGACTGCGGAGGTCATCCCTGAGCTTTGGTATATGACTGCTGAGGTCATCCCTGAGCTTTGATATATGACTGCGGAGGTTATTCCTGAGCTTTGGTATATGACTGCTGAGGTCATCCCTGAGCTTTGGTATATGACTGCTGAGGTCATCCCTGAGCTTTGATATATGACTGCTGAGGTCATCCCTGAGCTTTGGTATATGACTGCTGAGGTCATCCCTGAGCTTTGGTATATGACTGCTGAGGTCATCCCTGAGCTTTGATATATGACTGCGGAGGTTATTCCTGAGCTTTGATATATGACTGCGGAGGTTATCCCTGAGCTTTGGTATATGACTGCTGAGGTCATCCCTGAGCTTTGGTATATGACTGCTGAGGTCATCCCTGAGCTTTGATATATGACTGCTGAGGTCATCCCTGAGCTTTGATATATGACTGCTGAGGTCATCCCTGAGCTTTGGTATATGACTGCTGAGGTTATTCCTGAGCTTTGGTATATGACTGCGGAGGTTATTCCTGAGCTTTGATATATGACTGCGGAGGTTATTCCTGAGCTTTGGTATATGACTGCTGAGGTCATCCCTGAGCTTTGATATATGACTGCTGAGGTCATCCCTGAGCTTTGATATATGACTGCTGAGGTCATCCCTGAGCTTTGATATATGACTGCGGAGGTTATCCCTGAGCTTTGATATATGACTGCGGAGGTCATCCCTGAGCTTTGATATATGACTGCTGAGGTCATCCCTGAGCTTTGGTATATGACTGCTGAGGTCATCCCTGAGCTTTGATATATGACTGCTGAGGTCATCCCTGAGCTTTGGTATATGACTGCTGAGGTCATCCCTGAGCTTTGATATATGACTGCTGAGGTCATCCCTGAGCTTTGGTATATGACTGCTGAGGTCATCCCTGAGCTTTGATATATGACTGCGGAGGTTATTCCTGAGCTTTGATATATGACTGCGGAGGTTATCCCTGAGCTTTGGTATATGACTGCTGAGGTCATCCCTGAGCTTTGGTATATGACTGCTGAGGTCATCCCTGAGCTTTGATATATGACTGCTGAGGTCATCCCTGAGCTTTGGTATATGACTGCTGAGGTCATCCCTGAGCTTTGATATATGACTGCGGAGGTTATTCCTGAGCTTTGATATATGACTGCGGAGGTTATTCCTGAGCTTTGGTATATGACTGCTGAGGTCATCCCTGAGCTTTGATATATGACTGCTGAGGTCATCCCTGAGCTTTGATATATGACTGCGGAGGTCATCCCTGAGCTTTGATATATGACTGCGGAGGTTATCCCTGAGCTTTGATATATGACTGCTGAGGTCATCCCTGAGCTTTGATATATGACTGCTGAGGTCATCCCTGAGCTTTGATATATGACTGCTGAGGTCATCCCTGAGCTTTGATATATGACTGCGGAGGTCATCCCTGAGCTTTGATATATGACTGCGGAGGTCATCCCTGAGCTTTGATATATGACTCCGGAGGTCATCCCTGAGCTTTGATATATGACTGCGGAGGTCATCCCTGAGCTTTGATATATGACTGCGGAGGTTATCCCTGAGCTTTGATATATGACTGCGGAGGTCATCCCTGAGCTTTGATATATGACTGCGGAGGTCATCCCTGAGCTTTGATATATGACTGCGGAGGTCATCCCTGAGCTTTGATATATGACTCCGGAGGTCATCCCTGAGCTTTGATATATATGACTGCTGAGGTCATCCCTGAGCTTTGATATATGACTCCGGAGGTCATCCCTGAGCTTTGATATATGACTGCTGAGGTCATCCCTGAGCTTTGATATTTTACCCTCCTCTTTTCTCCTAATAGAAACCCTTCAGAATGCGCAAGTCTTAGTTCTCACTAGGCATTTCCAACCTAAAATGTCATGAAACATTTTACCTTGTACACACATTCTATATTATACATTAGTTTGTTAGAACAGTAGCAACAGTGAAGGTATTCTGCATTCTACTCCATTGTTTACAGTTCGTAAGGTGATGGATGCAGTCTTCATCATTGTGGCAGAGAGGGAGTTTTGGAATGAGTGATCTAGAACAAGAGGTCTTCAGTGTGTGTTGTTGTCTGTGCGTCACATCACTAATGATAAAGTTCCGGCGGTGCGGCTTAGCTTGTCGACGCCTTGGTCAGCAGTGATAATCATGTCCACTTCATTTCTTCCTCTCCGCTACTTCGTTGGTGTTCAGACATTCATCTTACATTTCCATACATGTTATTAATGTGCATCTGCCGTCACAGGCCTGTGTGTGGTAGAGAGATGTGTGTGTTGTGGTTGAGCTTGGGTGGGTATCTTTTGTCATATATAATATCTGAGCCCCTCTCATAACAAGTCCCCCTGATGTAACTGAGATACCTGAAATAAACTCAGCTGCACAGTTGACATTGACACACACACACACCTCCCAATTGTACATCCCTGCTCTCTTCACATTTGCACGGTGAAGATGTGCACTGCTGACACCTCCCCTACCCGGCCCTGTTATCCACAGTGTGACATTTGTGAAGGTGTGATCATACCCCCACTCTCCCCTCCCAGTTTTGTATTGGATGATCATTAACAAGGTGACACTGCATCTCAATCAGTTTACCTCCTGAAAGCTCTAACATCTGCTCAATGCGGCTCCTATCTCCTTCCTGTGTGAGTACACTCGTGTGTGTGTGTGTGTGTGTGTGTGTGTGTGTGTGTGTGTGTGTGTGTGTGTGTGTGTGTGTGTGTGTGTGTGTGTGTGTGTGTGTGTGTGTGTGTGTGTGTGTGTGTGTGTGTGTGTGTGTGTGTGTGTGTGTGTGTGTGTGTGTGTGTGTGTGTGTGTGTGTGTGTGTAGGGGGATTTGTGCAACTTCCCCACTGTCACTTATCTTATACACCTCTACCCCACAGAGTGTGTGGATGCACACACACAAACTCACTTAGCATTGAAGATGTTGAGATCTCCCTAAAGCCTAAACCTGGAACTGTCTCTGTGGAAAGGTTGGGACACAGTTATTGTAGAGTGAAGAGGTGCATGTGTGGTTAGCAAAGCTCCGTGAACTGATGTGTTTAGCTGAAGTTGATGCTTCCCTCAGATGACTTGTTATGCATGCATCCTCACTAGCTGTGGATTTATTTTTGTGTTGCTAGCCAAGTTTGAGTGTGGAGGGTAATCGATGAGACGGGGAGAAATGGAGGAGCAGGCACGGAAAAGTCCTTGATTACATGGAGAAAAGGGGGTGTAAAAACCTGGTGTTTTAATTCATCTGAGTGGTGCGCCAGGCAACTGCCATACGAGAGGCCTTCACCAGGAGGCAGTGGACCTAGGGGAATGGGTGTATTTCTCCCACTGCCTGTCCATTCCTATTTCTCTGATTGTTTAATGTAGACGTACCACGGCTGGGTGGAGAGGAGACTGCCTAACAACACGGCTCAGACAGCTCACACTGTCACGTGTGATTACACTAGCAGAATTATTATTCTGTTACACTCACATCAAACACACAGATAAACCTGCTTACCTACGGCCTCCCTCACCTTGTTAAAGATTCACCCCCCCCCCCCCCCCCCCCCCCGTCACATTGGCCTGTCAGCGTTTCTCCACTGGGAGTCTATTTATTTAACTAGGCAAGTCGGTTAAGAACAAGTCAGTTAAGAACAAATTCTTATTTAAAATGACGGCCCACCCCGGACTACGCTGGGCCAATTGTGTGCCGCCCTATGGGACTCCCAATCACGGCCGGATGAGATGCAGCCTGGATTCGAACCAGGTACTGCAGTGACGCCTCTTGCACTGAGAGCTCGGGAGACTGGAATGTGATTATGCAGCTTTCCTCATGGCTGTTGCCAGCGTTTTGCTCTGTCCTGGAGGACAGGTGATTTGAAGGGAGGCAGCGAGACCTCCAACTGTATGATCTAATCCAGTAATGTGATAGAGTCCCCCAACGCTGCACTAACTGCTCACAGGGTAAAGCAGTGTAGTGTGTACCCATGGCCCCCTAAAAACCCTGTCAGACTAAATCAGATATAATGGGATGAGAGACACAGAGAGAGAGAGAGAGAGAGGGGAACTGCTCTCTGTTATTAAAGACTTGTACCTTTTCCTCTTCATCTCTTCAGCATGAATGTGTTAATATGGCAATTCCTTGGCACTCGAATCGTCTTCAACAGTGTATTTGATCATTAAAGTAAGTGCCCATATTCTCCCTAACACCATGCTTCATAATAGGAATGAACAACGTGATGGTGTCATAAATAATACATTTGACATATGTTTACACTTTTCCAATGAGTACATCCTACAGTATACTAACACCCACCAACTGCAATTTTGTGTACACTATTTACACTCTCCGCCCACGATACATTTCTACACAGTGCCAAAGCCAAACAGCCAGCGACTCTACATCTCATCTCTCGCCCTCAGATGGAGAGCAGAGGAGAGAGAGAGAAGCCATTTTGGGCCGGGGTGATAACCTGCCAGTGGGGACAACCCAGTGTTCTGCTATTGTGTTGTAAATCCCTGCGGCGTGCCTGCCGTGTGGGCTGTGACTGATGCCCATGTCTGCGCACGATGGAGATAACCGCAATAATAATAGTCCAGCCCTTCCAGGGGGAAGCAGACAGAGAGAGGGAGTGAGAGGCCACATGCTGAACAATAGGAGTGTCGGACCAGAGCCCCTCATTTCCCAGGGAGAGAGAGTGTCAGAGAGCCAGATCACTTTCATTTCCTTTCCCCCCAGATGGAGGGATACCACTAGCAAGACAGACCGTGGGGAGATGACAAAATAGTAGAAAGGTGGCTGCTGAGAGAGGGGAAAGCTGGGAAATTCTGAAGTAAAGGAGAAAAGAACAGAGTAGAGAACGATAGAATATTTAAAGAACAGAGTAGAGAACGATAGAATATTGAAAGAACAGATTGAAGTCATTAGTGAGGACTAATGTGGGGATTGAGGTTTGGATTTTAAGAGCCTCTAAATGTCCATGAAGACGTAGCTATTTAACTACAGGCAATCAGGCATGACTACAAATGACTATTTTGTATGATGTGGTGAAGCCTTTACGTTTAAGACAAAAGCTATCACAGCAGTGTCTACGCCATTTTGTTTTCCTCAGAATGACAGGGAATAGGGATGGAAGGGTTGTTCTAGGAAATTGCATACAGTTCAATGGTTCTGCATCTTCCCTATTTATAGGCTAGAGGGGTGTAAGGTTGGGGGGGGGGTTGTTGAGGGGGTGCTGTGCACCACGGTGGGGCCACCCCCTGGGCCCTTGACTGGGGGTCCCACCTATGTGGTTAATCACAGTGCTTTTTGAGTTCAGAGTGTCATTTTAACCCCGGCTTGGCAGGACTCAGCGGGGCAACGGGCCCAGCGCGCCGCCCCGCCCCCTGCTGGCAGGGGTGGGAAGAGCAGGGGGGGCAGAGCGTTACCACGCAAACTCACACCTGCAGGGGGCTCCTCCATGCTTTGCAGCTGCACAGCGGAAAACAATAAAGCCTGTGGAAAAAAAGGCCAGTGTGGTCCTGAGAGACACCAATACACAAAGAGCGGAGAGAAGTGAGGGAGCGGGGGAGAGAAGTGAGGGAGCGGGGAGAGAAGTGAGGGAGCGGGGGAGAGGAGCGGGGGAGAGAAGTGAGGGAGCGGGGAGAGAAGTGAGGAGCGGGGGAGAAGTGAGGGAGCGGGGGAGAGGAGCGGGGGAGAGAAGTGAGGGAGGGGGGAGAGAAGTGAGGGAGCGGGGGAGAGAAGTGAGGGAGCGGGGAGAGAAGTGAGGGAGCGGGGGAGAGAAGTGAGGAGCGGGGGAGAAGTGAGGGAGCGGGGGAGAGAAGTGAGGGAGCGGGGAGAGAAGTGAGGGAGCGGGGGAGAGAAGTGAGGGAGCGGGGGAGAGAAGTGAGGAGCGGGGAGAGAAGTGAGGGAGCGGGGGAGAGAAGTGAGGGAGCGGGGAGAGAAGTGAGGAGCGGGGGGAGAAGTGAGGAGCGGGGGAGAGAAGTGAGGGAGCGGGGAGAGAAGTGAGGGAGCGGTGGAGAGAAGTGAGGAGCGGGGGAGAAGTGAGGGAGCGGGGAGAGAGCGGGGGGAGAGAAGTGAGGGAGCGGGGGGAGAGAAGTGAGGGAGCGGGGGGAGAGAAGTGAGGGAGCGGGGAGAGAAGTGAGGGAGCGGGGGGAGAAGTGAGGAGCGGGGGAGAAGTGAGGGAGCGGGGGAGAGAAGTGAGGGAGCGGGGGAGAGAAGTGAGGGAGCGGGGGAGAGGAGCGGGGAGAGGAGCGGGGGAGAGAAGTGAGGGAGCGGGGGAGAAAGTGAGGGAGCGGGGGGAGAAGTGAGGGAGCGGGGGAGAGAAGTGAGGGAGCGGGGGAGAGGAGCGGGGGAGAGAAGTGAGGGAGCGGGGGAGAGAAGTGAGGGAGCGGGGGAGAGGAGCGGGGGAGAGAAGTGAGAGGAGCGGGGGAGAGAAGTGAGGGAGCGGGGGAGAGAAGTGAGGGAGCGGGGGGGGAGAAGTGAGGGAGCGGGGAGAGAAGTGAGGGAGCGGGGGGAGAGAAGTGAGGGAGCGGGGGGAGAGAAGTGAGGGAGCGGGGGAGAGAAGTGAGGGAGCGGGGGAGAGGAGGGGGAGAGAAGTGAGGGAGCGGGGGGAAGTGAGGGAGCGGGGAGAGGAGCGGGGGAGAGAAGTGAGAGGAGCGGGGGAGAGAAGTGAGGAGCGGGGGAGAGAAGTGAGGGAGCGGGGGGAGAAGTGAGGGAGCGGGGGAGAAGTGAGGGAGCGGGGGAGAGAAGTGAGGGAGCGGGGAGAGAAGTGAGGGAGCGGGGGAGAGGAGCGGGGGGGAGAAGTGAGGGAGCGGGGGGAGAGAAGTGAGGAGCGGGGGAGAGAAGTGAGGGAGCGGGGAGAGAAGTGAGGGAGCGGGAGAGAAGTGAGGGAGCGGGGGAGAGAAGTGAGGGAGCGGGGGGAGAAGTGAGGGAGCGGGGGAGAAGTGAGGGAGCGGGGGAGAGAAGTGAGGGAGCGGGGGAGAGAAGTGAGGGAGCGGGGGAGAGAAGTGAGGGAGCGGGGGGAGAAGTGAGGGAGCGGGGAGAGGAGCGGGGAGAGAAGTGAGGGAGGGGGAGAGAAGTGAGGGAGCGGGGGAGAGAAGTGAGGGAGCGGGGAGAGGGGGAGGGAGCGGGGGAGAGAAGTGAGGGAGCGGGGGAGAGAAGTGAGGGAGCGGGGAGAGAAGTGAGGGAGCGGGGGAGAGAAGTGAGGGAGCGGGGGAGAGAAGTGAGGGAGCGGGGAGAGAAGTGAGGGAGCGGGGGAGAGAAGTGAGGGAGCGGGGGAGAGAAGTGAGGGAGCGGGGAGAGGAGCGGGGAGAGAAGTGAGGAGCGGGGGGAGAGAAGTGAGGGAGCGGGGAGAGGAGCGGGGGAGAGAAGTGAGGAGCGGGGAGAGGAGCGGGGGGAGAGAAGTGAGGGAGCGGGGAGAGAAGTGAGGGAGGGGGAGAGAAGTGAGGGAGCGGGGGAGAGAAGTGAGGGAGCGGGGGGAGAGAAGTGAGGGAGCGGGGGGAGAGAAGTGAGGGAGCGGGGGAGAAGTGAGGGAGCGGGGAGAGAAGTGAGGGAGCGGGGAGAGAAGTGAGGGAGCGGGGAGAGAAGTGAGGGAGCGGGGGAGAGAAGTGAGGGAGCGGGGAGAGAAGTGAGGGAGCGGGGAGAGAAGTGAGGGAGCGGGGAGAGAAGTGAGGGAGCGGGGAGAGAAGTGAGGAGCGGGGAGAGGAGCGGGGGGAGAAGTGAGGGAGCGGGGGAGAAGTGAGGAGCGGGGGGAGAGAAGTGAGGGAGCGGGGGAGAGAAGTGAGGGAGCGGGGAGAGGAGCGGGGAGAGAAGTGAGGGAGCGGGGGAGAGAAGTGAGGGAGCGGGGAGAGAGAGCGGGGGGAGAAGTGAGGAGCGGGGGAGAGAAGTGAGGGAGCGGGGGAGAGGAGCGGGGGAGAGAAGTGAGGGAGCGGGGGAGAAGTGAGGGAGCGGGGAGAGAAGTGAGGAGCGGGGAGAGAAGTGAGGGAGCGGGGAGAGAAGTGAGGGAGTGGGGAGAGAAGTGAGGGAGCGGGGAGAGAAGTGAGGGAGCGGGGGAGAGAAGTGAGGGAGCGGGGAGAGAAGTGAGGAGCGGGGGAGAGAAGTGAGGGAGCGGGGAGAGAAGTGAGGGAGCGGGGAGAGAAGTGAGGGAGCGGGGGGAGAGAAGTGAGGGAGCGGGGGAGAGAAGTGAGGAGCGGGGGGAGAGAAGTGAGGGAGCGGGGAGAGGAGCGGGGGGAGAAGTGAGGAGCGGGGGAGAGAAGTGAGGGAGCGGGGAGAGAAGTGAGGGAGCGGGGGAGGAAGTGAGGGAGCGGGGGAGAGAGCGGGGGGAGAAGTGAGGGAGCGGGGGAGAGAAGTGAGGGAGCGGGGAGAGGAGCGGGGGAGAGAAGTGAGGAGCGGGGGGAGAAGTGAGGGAGCGGGGAGAGAAGTGAGGGGAGCGGGGGAGAGGAGCGGGGAGAGAAGTGAGGGAGCGGGAGAGAAGTGAGGGAGCGGGGAGAGAAGTGAGGGAGCGGGGGAGAGAAGTGAGGGAGCGGGGAGAGAAGTGAGGGAGCGGGGGAGAGAAGTGAGGGAGCGGGGGGAGAGAAGTGAGGAGCGGGGGGAGAGAAGTGAGGGAGCGGGGAGAGAAGTGAGGGAGCGGGGAGAGAAGTGAGGGAGGGGGGAGAGAAGTGAGGGAGCGGGGAGAGAAGTGAGGGAGCGGGGAGAGAAGTGAGGGAGCGGGGAGAGGAGCGGGGGGAGAGAAGTGAGGGAGCGGGGGAGAGAAGTGAGGAGCGGGAGAGGAGCGGGGGGAGAGAAGTGAGGGAGCGGGGGAGAGGAGCGGGGGAGAGAAGTGAGGGAGCGGGGGAGAGAAGTGAGGGAGCGGGGAGAGAAGTGAGGGAGCGGGGAGAGAAGTGAGGGAGCGGGGAGAGAAGTGAGGGAGCGGGGAGAGAAGTGAGGGAGCGGGGGGGAGAGAAGTGAGGGAGCGGGGAGAGGAGCGGGGAGAGAAGTGAGGGAGCGGGGAGAGAAGTGAGGGAGCGGGGAGAGGAGCGGGGAGAGAAGTGAGGGAGCGGGGGAGAGAAGTGAGGGAGCGGGGAGAGTGAGAAGGGAATTCAGAGCGAGCAGATACTGCCTTAGCAACCCAACCTACAGCAACAAATAAGGTAAAGAGAGAGACTGTATTGTTGTTGTCAATACCCAGCTGTTTTTAGCACCCTTCTGTTGTACAAACTCATGGTAGCTGATACAAATATTTGTACGGTACTACTGCTACTACTGATATTTGGCCAGAATATGCGAGCGGCGCACCATTTTGTCTGTGCGCGTGGGCAGACATACTTCAGGACAGGAGCTCTTCCATCTCACACGCATGGCCTCTTCCCCACCCCTTCTCACTCTCTCCTTTACACACACATCGACACACACACGGCTCTGCTCTCTCCACCACGTCCTGAGGAAAAGCATGCAGACACTAATGCCGCCCTAATCACCGGCGCCCAGAACTCACAGCACGCCCGCTCTCCTTTCAATCGCCTTAATCAGCCAACACATTTCAATTAGCATATTGTGTTTAACCTGACTTTCATCTTCTTTTATTGATAGATTTAGCTGTACCCCCCCCACTTTCTCTTTTTTCCTCTACCCCACCCCCTCTCTCTCCCCCTCCTCCCGTCTCTCCCCCTCCTCCCCATTCCAGTAACTGTACAAGTGGAAGAGATCAGTGTAATGGAGACACGCATTAAAGCATCTACTAGAGTTTCTCCCCTCAGCAAGGCCACAGTCTGAAAAACCGAACTCTGGATCCAACCACTTTAGTTGAGCGCTGTAGCCTTATGACTGATGCTCATGAGTTTCTTCATGGGTATTTCCATCATATTTATTTGCTTGGGATATGAACTGTGACTGGATATTAGTCCGGGTCTTAGGAATACAGAGAGGAGTGAGTTAGTTTATCGCATTGAACGATACAGAGAGAGTATCCGGTGCATGTTACAGTAGCCGCTGCCCTACCATAACCCCCCCATGTATGAACCCCCCCCTCTAACCCCCATCTAATCATGGACCTACTGACTAACTGTCACCCTGCCTTCTCTTTCCACCCACCTTGCCTGTCGGACGGCCTGTAGGAGAACCTGCCCATCTGCAAGGTTTGTCCCCCTTCTCTCTCCGTACCAAGTTGTGTGAATGGAGCCCTGCCTGTTGAGCACTGGGAAAGAGTGGGGAGGGGGACCGGCCCATAGGGCTACATAGGGCTACATAGGGCTACATAGGGCTACATAGGGCTACAGGGCCATATGGCAGGACACTGCATGATGCACACGAGATAATAGTGCAAAATACTCCAAATCAAATAGAAATAGCAGCAGACTGCTTAACTGGCATGGCTACAGTGTAAAGATGATCTGTAGCGCCCACTCTCAACACAAACCCTCTCATATTCTTTGCACACCAATGTAAAGGTCCACACCCCCCACCCCCGATGGCTGTGTGTGCATGATGAACCCCCCTCCCAGCCAGGCCCAGGGTACAGCCACTCACCTGAAACTAATTGCCCTCTGGGGAGCCCAGCTAATGATGCGTCTCATTCTTTAATTCTTACTTATTCATTTCAAGGAAGTTAGCGAGCTAGCGCCCCGAGCATGAACCCAGATGAGCAGCGTCCCGGCTGATCCCTTTAACCCAGAAGTGATGTCACAGTACAGCACTATTCATGTTACTGCTCCTCTACTCTGGCACACACCTGACCTCTCACTGGTAAATCAGCGCCTGCTATCAGAGCCACGTTCCCAACGGTAGTGCTGCTGTCTTGAACTTTAAGCCATATGTTACCCTTAATGCATGAGTGATGTTTAAGATGCCTTCTGCCCTCCTGTGATGTTCTAAGTGTTATTCCAAGCATGCTCTTCAGTGACATCATGAGACTAACCCTTTATACGGAGGCCAGACCTGTAATCTTCCTGTGACGGCCCAGCCATCGGTCTCTAGTGATGTATGTCTGTGTTGCGCTCCACTAGTAATGTCTGAGGAGTATTCCCTAGGGCAGTGCCTGAGCAGTCTCCTTTTAGTGTTTGCGCGTGGTGTGTGTGTGTCGAGATGAAGAGCGAGTGAGGGAGAGGCGCTGGGGAGAGAGGCCTGGTGTGGGCTCTGTGTGTCACTGAAGACCTAATGAGGCAGCACACACAAAGCTTTAGGAGTCAATGGATGTGGATAATGTGCATGATGGCTCACTCCACTGCGTGCATGAGTGTGTGTGCGCCCCGTGCCAGCCTGATAGCCATAAGGCAGTGTTTTTGAGCGATGAAAGTTTTGCCCTCTGCCTTCAGTCCACTGCTCAAATAATTATTGTACCATCCATGAAACTCCTTCAAATAGTCACCATCTGAAGTATTCCTCCATATCTGTTATTCCCCCTGGCTGTAGAACATTGCAGTGTAAATGTGGTCTGTTGGAGGATCTTGGTTCTCTACTGGCCTCCACTGAACACCTAGTAACACACAGTAGAGATGCTACGAACATGGGAACAGATGACAGGCCCCTCATGCACATCCCTCACCACCTGGAGCCAGCCAGCCAGAACACCAGAGGGGAGGGAGGGATGGAGGGAGGGTGGATGGAAGATAAAGGGAGGGGTGGGGGGGGTGGATGGAGGATAAAGGGAGCGAGGGAGGGAGGGTGGGATTTATTTTATTTTTAAATGTTACCTTTATTTTAGTAGGCAAGTCAGTTAAGAACAAATTCTTATGTTCAATGAAGGCCTTGGAACAGTGGGTTAACTGCCTGTTCAGGGGCAGAAAGACAGATTTCTACCTTGTCAGCTCGGGGATTCGAACTTGCAACCTTTCGGTTACTAGTCCAACACTCTAACCAGGGTGGGGTGGATGGAGGATAAATGGATGGAGGGAGGATGAGATGGAGGGAGAGAGGGATGGGGGATGGAGGGAGAGAGGGATGGATGGATGGATGGAGGGAGAGGATGGATGGATGGAAGGAGAGAGGGATGGATGGATGGATGGAAGGAGAGAGGGATGGATGGAGGGAGGGAGAAGGAGATGGCTGGAGGAAGAGAGAGTGGGAGGGAGGATAAAGGGAGGGAGAAAAGGTTAGAGGGAGGGAGGGGGGAGAGAGGGATGGAGGACAAAGGGATTGAGGGATGGGGGAGGGAGAGTGGAATGGAGGATAAAGGGGATAGATGAAGGGTGGGGTGAATGGAGGATAAAGGGATAGATGGAGGGTGGGGTGAATGAAGGATAAAGGGATAGATGGAGGGTGGGGTGAATGGAGGATAAAGGGATAGATGGAGGGTGGGGTGAATGGAGGATAAAGGGATAGATGGAGGGTGGGGTGAATGGAGGATAAAGGGATAGATGGAGGGTGGGGTGAATGGAGGATAAAGGGATAGATGGAGAGAGGAGGGGTGGGGTGAATGGAGGATAAAGGGATAGATGGAGGGTGGGTGAATGGAGGATAAAGGGGGATGGATGGGGTGAATGGAGGATAAAGGGGATGGAGGGTGGGGTGAATGGAGGATAAAGGGATAGATGGAGGGTGGGTGAATGGAGGATAAAGGGATAGATGGAGGGTGGGTGAATGGAGGATAAAGGGATAGATGGAGAGAGGAGGGTGGGGTGAATGGAGGATAAAGGGATAGATGGAGGGTGGGTGAATGGAGGATAAAGGGATAGATGGAAGGTGGGGTGAATGGAGGATAAAGGGATGGATGGAGGGTGGGGTGAATGGAGGATAAAGGGATAGATGGAGGGTGGGGTGAATGGAGGATAAAGGGATAGATGGAGGGTGGGGTGAATGGAGGATAAAGGGATGGATGGAGAGAGGAGGGTGGGTGAATGGAGGATAAAGGGATAGATGGAGGGTGGGGTGAATGGAGGATAAAGGGATGGATGGAGAGAGGAGGGTGGGGTGAATGGAGGATAAAGGGATAGATGGAGGGTGGGGTGAATGGAGGATAAAGGGATGGATGGAGAGAGGAGGGTGGGTGAATGGAGGATAAAGGGATAGATGGAGGGTGGGGTGAATGGAGGATAAAGGGATGGATGGAGAGAGGAGGGTGGGGTGAATGGAGGATAAAGGGATAGATGGAGGGTGGGGTGAATGGAGGATAAAGGGATGGATGGAGAGAGGAGGGTGGGGTGAATGGAGGATAAAGGGATAGATGGAGGGTGGGGTGAATGGAGGATAAAGGGATGGATGGAGGGTGGGGTGAATGGAGGATAAAGGGATAGATGGAGGGTGGGGTGAATGGAGGATAAAGGGATAGATGGAGGGTGGGGTGAATGGAGGATAAAGGGATGGATGGAGAGAGGAGGGTGGGTGAATGGAGGATAAAGGGATAGATGGAGAGAGGAGGGTGGGGTGAATGGAGGATAAAGGGATAGATGGAGAGAGGAGGGTGGGGTGAATGGAGGATAAAGGGAAAGATGGAGGGTGAGTAGATTTGGTATTGCTCCTTTATGGATCTACTCGACCGTTTCGTTGTGATCGGAGAGGTTTCAATTGTTCCACAGAATGTCAGCATACCTCTCGTCATAGAGACAACATAATGTAATGTTGTTGCATTGTTTACATGCACATGAGCACACATATGCACATGGTCATAGGCAGACAGCCCGTCAGAAGTGTTTGAGTCAAGTAGCCTCCCACAGAATCTAGGTAGCAACTAACCCAATAATAGTAACTACTTTACGGCCATTGTATTCCTGTCATTCCCTCTTTCACTTCTTGTCTTTCTGTGCCGGTCTCTACTGCATTACTCTAGTTACCCCCACTGAGCATTACATGTTTGAATGTAAAAAAGCAAGAATAAAATAGCTCTGATGTTGGTGAAGTGTTTGTTTGCAAGGCTGAGTGCTCTTTGATCCCCCTGAGAGCTTGTTTTTTCCACGTTTGCGCTTGATTTGCTTCTTATGCTGTTTATTAAAAGTAATTACAAGCTGTTTGGAGATCTATAAGAGAACTGCTCAAGGGAAGCTCCTCCAAAATGTGTGTGTGTGTGTGTGTGTGTGTGTGTGTGTGTGTGTGTGTGTGTGTGTGTGTGTGTGTGTGTGTGTGTGTGTGTGTGTGTGTGTGTGTGTGTGTGTGTGTGTGTGTGTGTGTGTGTGTGTGTGTGTGTGTGTGTGAAGAATGAAGAGAAAGAAAAGGGGGTGTAGCATGTAATACATTTTTAAGTGTGTGTTTCATACCAGTGTAAGTATGTACACTAGTTTGTGCGTACAAGCACTAATACCAGCCCAGGCTTTAATGTCTGTGTTATACAGTGGTAGAGAGTGTATTTGCGCATCATACCTCATGTCGGCTTGTGCTTAGTTTAGTGATGGCAGTGGTGCACCTGCCCATCTCATCTCCCCCTCGTCCCCGCCCCACCCGGCTCTCACACCCGCCCAGGTGCACCTGCCCATCTCATCTCCCCCTCGTCCCCGCCCCACCCGGCTCTCACACCCGCCCAGGTGCACCTGCCCATCTCATCTCCCCTCGTCCCCGCCCCACCCGGCTCTCACACCCGCCCAGGTGCACCTGCCCATCTCATCTCCCCCTCGTCCCCGCCCCACCCGGCTCTCACACCCGCCCAGGTGCACCTGCCCATCTCATCTCCCCTCGTCCCCGCCCCACCCGGCTCTCACACCCGCCCAGGTGCACCTGCCCATCTCATCTCCCCTCGTCCCCGCCCCACCCGGCTCTCACACCCGCCCAGGTGCACCTGCCCATCTCATCTCCCCTCGTCCCCGCCCCACCCGGCTCTCACCCGCCCAGGTGCACCTGCCCATCTCATCTCCCCCTCGTCCCCGCCCCACCCGGCTCTCACACCCGCCCAGGTGCACCTGCCCATCTCATCTCCCCCTCGTCCCCGCCCCACCCGGCTCTCACACCCGCCCAGGTGCACCTGCCCATCTCATCTCCCCTCGTCCCCCCCCACCCGGCTCTCACACCCGCCCAGGTGCACCTGCCCATCTCATCTCCCCCTCGTCCCCGCCCCACCCGGCTCTCACACCCGCCCAGGTGTGGCTGAGCCAGCTGCTGGGGAGAATGGGACAATTACCCCCCTCTCCCCCTCTCCCTGCTCTGTCTGGTAATTGTTAAAAGACAAACAAGCCGCTTGCCTTTTTGCGCATGATGAACACGGGCCAGCTACAATTAGCTCCTCGCTTAATTCGTTAAGTATTCTGAATGTATTTTCTCGAGTGACGGCGGCATCTGTCGCAGCTGGTGAGGAAGGTGTGGGGTGCGGTGGTGAGAGGCGGTACGGGGGGGGTGCATGGGATTAGAGAATCACACGCCGTAATACATCACACTGTCCTGAGTGCGAGCTCACGGCGGAGGACAGAGAGCTGCGATGGAGGAATGCGGTAGTCCTGGACGGGGAGGAGAGTAATAGAGACGAGTGAATCAACAGAGAACAAATCAGTTCATCTCTGACTTCCATGGTTCTCTAAGGGTCTTTGTAAAGCTCTTAATGGCCTGGTACCTCATAGTTTATTTAGAATGGCAGATAGTTTTTAGTCTTTCTGATGAAGTCAGGTACAATGATAATCCTCTGTGCTAATTAGCATCTCCTGTCTGTCTGTTGGAGGTGATTTGAGTCTGATACGTCAGAGAGGCTCCAGGTGGGATTTATGAGAGGATGACACAGCTCATCTCTCTCCACTCCCAGATCACCCGGGATGTCAGCTAGAAAGGATTGTGGGGAAAGTTTGCAGAACGCCCCCTTCCTTATAGCTGCTGAGGGGCGGTGGTGGAGATCCCAGCGCGGCACGGCAGAGCCCCCCCCCCCATTAGCTTCTCTGTGTGTGGAAGAGGCAGGCGTCCTCTGTGTTCAAAGCCCCACTCCCAGGATGCAAAGCGAGGCTCCCAGAGTGCTGACAGGCTGACAGACACAAGCAGCTTTGATACAGGGCTAGTGAGCATCACACGGTTAAATAGGAGAGGGGAGGAGGGAGGCAACATGAGGGAACGGTACAGCTGGGAGGACTCTGGCAACCTGATGTGGATTAAGATCCAAGCTGCCACGGGTTTTCTGGGATTTCAAAATATTTGTTACAAACTTTTTGTTTTACTGTATATTATTTCTCCCCAAATTCAAATCAAGAAGTTGTGGACTTTATGTGGTTACACTGGGCTTGAATTGGTCTCATTGGTGAAAAGGCAGTTAGGCAGACAGTACTGATGGAAAGAGTGAGAAATAGTAAGTAAGAGATTATTATGTCAGTAGAGAGAGGGATGTGGGAGTTGGCAGGAAAAGGGATCAGTTGGACGGTGGGGAATGAAGGTAATTTGGCAGGGTAAGGGAGTGCGATGAAGAGATGGAGAAGTAGTGGAGGACTGCATGATCAGTGTTTTTGACGGCAGCAACCTGGAGGGGGGCAGAGATGTCCAGAATGGCCACTGATGGAAGGAGGCTGACCTTCCAAAGCCACGGAGAGGTTAAGATCAGGGGATTGATGGAGAGAGGGATAAGGGACAGACACAGGGATGGGAGGATGAGGAGAGGGTGGGGGTGTGAGCAGAGCGATGGCTGCCTGACAGGGGCTCTCCCGGATTTTGGCACGCGTTCAGTCTGCGCGGGTGAGCAGCTGGACTTCATTAGGCGCTGGTGTTAATTACTGGGACCAGGCTGGAGCAGCTAGAGGAAAACACTCTCCTCAGCCAGGGTCACCTTGAAATCGATCGTTTAGCATCAGATAGAGAGATGGATGGATGGAGTGAGAGGAAGAGAGCGAGGCGCCCATTCTTTTTTTGTCACGAGTGAGTGTGTACTGATTCCTGGTTGTGATTCAGGCTGTAATAAGACATAGGTAGGGTTGGTTCATTAGTGATTAGTGATCACTGATTGCTTTTGACGTTGTTTTACAAATGACCATTAAATGATACAGCTGCTGCTGATGTGGAGGGAGGCGGAACATGGCAGCAGATCAAACCAGTACCAGTCATCCTCATGCATACGGAATACCGCTGTGGGTGAATGCAGCCGGACGAGGTACACTGCATCTCACTGATCTACGGTTGCTGTTCTGCTGCTGTGGCGTTGGGATAGTAACACTAGGGGTAGTTTATGAAGACATTTGATACAACCAGGTTCTGTACACACACACACACACACACACACACACACACACACACACACACACACACACACACACACACACACACACACACACACACACACACACACACACACACACACACACACACACACACACACACACACACACACACACACACACGCACACGCACACGCACACGCACACACGCACAAGCTGTTTTAGCAGTGAGGTGCTCAAGGTTTATCTTGGCTGTGTTTTCCTAATTACAAAGTAAGACGATGGGAAGAGACTGAAATGAAAGGAAGAGAAAGCACTGGAGAAATGCTGGAACAATAGTGTCCCGTTCTTATCGTCTCCCTCTCAAACAGCTGTGTACAATGGTGTTCTCTCTATTCTGCTACCAATAATAATACAAAGGTCTCCTACAATTTCCTCCCTAATTCTCAGCCATGACTGTTTTTCAGGCCTTTTTTTTGTCTTTCACTTTTTTTCCCTCCCCACAGAAAATCAATGCATTCTGATTCAGTAATTTCTCAGGGTGCACTGCTCTGGGCTCCCTGTGCTGAGAGAGGTGACTAATCCGGTCATGGCAGCGTGAACCTTTCCTTTTGTTCCCTTCTCTCTCACCCTTCGTCTTTCTCTGTTTCCTCCCTGGTTCTCTCATCCCTCTCTCTTTCTCTCCCAACACTGTCTCATGTGCTGCGACATAGCGCAAGAATTCATTGGAATTTCCCAGCCTTCCCGGGCTCTCGTGAAAAACACTCATTTGTGACGGTGCCAACCTGCTAATGGCGGATGTCGGGGTCCTGCCGAATCCCACCTCCGCTCCCCGGCGCTCGGTGCCGCGCGCTGCCTCACATACATCTGCCAAACTCAGCTGCCAGGGAGCAGCGTAATTATCCCGTCGGAGCGAGAGAGACGCCTCCATGCCGTCACAACTGGGGCTTCATTAGAGACCTGCACCAGTGGAGATGCTACGGCGCCCCCAACGTGTGTGTGTTTGTGCATGCGTTATGCATGATGCTGTGGGTGTTAGGATTGTCTGTATGACTTTGAGGGTGTTTTGTCTAATGTAACAGAAATACTTCTTACCCTGAGTTGAGAGCTGAACTCCTATACTGCGTCAGTACAGTGATGATCTTGCGCAATTATCATAGTTCACCTTTCTTTTAGTCGCAACACTGCATGTCAGGCCAGTATTTTATTTAGTTCCCCCTCTTCCTTTACTTCAGCAGCCCTGTGCATATCCCTGATATTGTAATTGTAGTGCTGTTTTTGGCAGGCCCCGTGCATAGTGAGGCAGTAATAGCTGTCTGGGGCTGGGACGGCTGGGAGAGGCTGGGAGGGGAAAGGTGTCGCTGGTGGTAAGTGCAGGGTTATTAGCATCTCCTGACGGAGCTGAGACCTGAAAGCACAACTTCTGCTCCCTGGGCCGTCACACACACCAGCTGTGGCTGACTACATGGCAGTGCATGAGGTGATGGGGAGAGACTTAGAGTAGACTGTGCCGGAATGTCTTCAAAGGTAGTTAGAAACAGGTATGAGTGCTTACGCTAGGTTTACCTGTGGAACTCTTTACTGAATAGTGTGCAGTTTAAGAGCTATATGTAGTTTCATCAATGCATCCTCTCCCTCCAGCTAGAAACCCCAACATCCATGGAAGCCCCCCCCCCATTTACCCCCCTGACAGCTAGCAGGTATCCAAGAGAGTGCCCAGGCCCTTGGCCCTGCTCTGATTTCCCCTGCGCCCTCCCAGCCAGGAATATCTTCATCTATTACTGCTGCAGGAGAGACGGAGGGAGGCCAGGAGGGGAGTGGGGAATTGGGGACTACTGGGGATGTGTGTGGGGGGTCAGTATGGAGAGGGGTAGGGGGCACGGGAGTGTTCCTTTTTCTTTCTGGGAGTTCTTGCAGACCTGCATTAAAGTAAAGCTAGGATGACGCCTGGTCCATCGTTAATCTGTCCACTAGCACAAGTAAAGAAATGGCAAGGGCGTTATAATTCTGGGTGTACTTGAGTGCGTATGTGTGGGCTCTTTGCAGTATCATTCAGATTTTCCCTAATAGAGAGGAACATGCCCTAACCATAAACCCCCTCTGAAGAGCCTCTACCCACAGGACTGACAGGCTTTCTCTGGTGCATGCCAATCCAAGCACTGTCTAAAGGAAATATGAACCTGATCTCCCAGCCTGAGACACTGTGTGTGAGCCAAACTGAAGGCTAAACTGAGATCTCAGATCGTCATCTCTAGATGTCTGGTGGTGTGAACAGTGGTGTAATGTAACTTCAGTGCCATCTCCCCTGGTTTAATCCAGTGTAGTATGGATCAGATCAGTGATTGAAAGGTACCACTGCCAGACTACTCTATCCAGTCCTGGTAACTGCTAACATGAGATATCAAGGGTTAAAGGGATAATCCACCCCCAGAAAAACAATTCTGGACACTCCTGTCAATTTGGTGAAAGCCTATGTTCTGTCAGTGGGTCAAATAAAAAATGTTCCCATGATTTAACTTCTAAGTGGTCCGTCTGTGAAAATCAGGAAATTGTTTGGGAACGCGTCATGGCTACATAACTCTCGTCTCTGGAGATGGGGGATAACACGCTGTCACTTTTCATACCGCTTTTAAAAGAATGATCTGTACTCCAGATCGCCAAATCGGCTAATAGATGGTATGGCCATACTCGTCTAGAACACATCCGTCTGTTTATACCGTCATGACAAAGTATATATTTCGCTTAGATGTGCTTAATCTAAATAATGTACCAAATTATTCAACTCTGTTTCTCCTTCAAGTATCATGTCACAATGGTGTCTGTGGAAAACCAAGATATTACCCCCCCCACACTGACTGTCGAACCATCGAATTCATCTTGTCATGCTGCGTCACGTGGTTGCTATGCTAATCATCGGGCATTCTCAAAGTTAGGCTATGAGTCGAGAAATCTGTCTATTTTCCTTGAAAGTACGTAATGTCACGATTCCAAAGTTATTCGATATTACAAAGAACAAGTTAATTATCTCATATCTTGGAAAATATTTGCAATGTTGTACTCCTTGTTCACAAAATTCATGCTAATGTTCTATTTTTGAGCTAGCGCCCAATTGACTCTCACCACTCCCTGAAGGAGAGCTCTCCTTGCCCCAGAATCACCCAGAATGCACCATGCGGCCCATTGACGAATTATGGGCAACATTTACAAAAACAATAAAAGCAACGTTACTCTGTGCTTTGGGCAGAGACGCCATTTTTGCTCACTGGCGGATAAAACCTGCAAGTTGAACTGAGTGAGTTAGACTCCTAAATTGACAGTGCAGTTTGTTTAGGCGATTTTACAGCTAGCTACATGCTTTTCTAGCTAAATACCTAGCTAGCCAGCCAGCCCAGACAAAGAGATCATTTCCTTGTGGGTTTTGTAGTTGACTTGAGCTGCAACAGATTTCCAAAAATGTTTCTAAAGTTTCTTTACCAACCTCGTTCTCACAACAAAATTAAACATTTGTTTGTAAAAAAAAATCTTCACATATTAGTGTTATTTAACACTATTTAACTGTTAATCATAGGAATTAATGGTTGGGGTGGATTGTCCCTTTAATGAAGGGTCTATGGTGTCTTCAATCAGTGTTCTCTCAACATGTTCAACAATAATGTTTATACATTTCATTCTTCCCCATTTCTCTCTTTCAATCTCAACCCTCTAGAAGAAATAAATATTCCTTTTCTCTGAGAGACTGAAGCTATTTGGCTGGAGAGAAAAGAGAGGGAGAGTGAGGTCGGTCCGCCAGTCACATTAAAACACGCTGACAGTCTTGGTTTCCACACTAAACTTTCAACAAATAGCTTTCTGATCGATAGTTTCCCAACAGCAATATTTGGTATAAATACGTGTCTTTCTCATTACACCATGAGGCGGTTGTCTCCACGGGCGTGAATAATTTATCCCCCCAATGTGGACAGAATGCTAAAGGAGGGTAGGCCTCTCTCTTTCTCTATCTCTCTCTTTCTCTATCCCTCTCTCTCTTTCTCTCTCTCTCTTTCTCTATCCCTCTCCCCTCAGCCCAGGGAAGAGGGGGAAGCGACCTAGCAACTGTCGCACAATTTCTCTACATTTTCAACCTATCCCTCTCTTTCTCTCTTGCTTATTCATGCAAACTCAGTTCCTTCCTTCTGCTATTTTGTTCCTTCACTTTTCCCCCCTGCAATCTGCACTCTGTAATTGTCTTGGCGTTACATTTGGGTATTCCTAGTTTCTCACTGACCTGACATGGTGTTCAGGATGTAATAATAATGACTGTTTTTGAGTTCTAACCCATTTCAATATTCTCACTACCCATAGAGGCCTCTACTAAGACAATTAAACACTCACTGCCCTGGTTTTTCTAAGCTAGATCGTGGACAGTATCTCAGGGACGTACCAGTCTGGGGGGTAGTGTGTGTGTGGGGGGGTAGTTTCACCCCTCCCAGTTGCAGTAGTGTGACAGCCCACCCCTCCAGGGCTAAGGTCAGTCCTGCCCACTGAAACACATTAGCTCTGAGGCTAATGGAGGTCCTGAGACCGATGAGGCTAATGAGAGAGGGGGATCGCTCTCTGGCTGAGCTGTAGAGCTCATATTCCTCCTCTCCTCCTATAGGCCAGAGAACCAGGGAAGAAGAGAAGAAAATCACCCCTCTCCATCCTCTTCCTTGTGTAGCGCGACCCTAACCCCCTTTGTCCTACGTGATGCCCCACGTGATGCTCATCGCAAAGTATTATAAATGTTAGCTTTGACCCTACATTAATCTTCTCCCAAAATAATAACGTTGTATTGCCGTGTTCCTATTTAGTGAGTTAATATTGTCTGCTGATGGCGTGTAATTGTGCTTCTTCTCTGCTTAGGCGCGTCCCACATTCCCTCATGCCCAATCAGCTCCGCACAGGGAGAGGAAATA
Organism: Oncorhynchus gorbuscha; assembly: GCF_021184085.1. Classification (NCBI taxonomy): domain Eukaryota; kingdom Metazoa; phylum Chordata; class Actinopteri; order Salmoniformes; family Salmonidae; genus Oncorhynchus; species Oncorhynchus gorbuscha. The sequence goes on along the minus strand of NC_060173.1, from coordinate 39,751,006 downwards.
AATAGCCTAATGCTGTTTTAATTACAGAAAACATAAAGCTGGCAGCCCACGCCTTAATTTCAGCTCTCTTGACCTGTATACCTGCAGCTCACTACAACCCTACAGATTGAGAGGTGGGCAAGGTCCGGTGCCTTGTCAGTCATAAATACAGGATGTTATAATACGAATACAGGATGTTATAATACGAATACTGTCACAAACGTGGGCAAACAAGATATAAACACATCCTCTCACACATACATTGCTTACATGACTGTATTCATACATAGCAGCACATATACTCACCTAGCCTCACACTCCCACATGGCTCCAGAGGGAACACATTGTTCAGCCCACCCCATTACTAGTCTTCTAGACTGTCACCCTGCCGGTGTCACACAGAGACACGCTGTTCCAGACGCCCGCCTCTGTTCTTATTTTATCCCACACCTTGGCCCCTTTGAGAGGCGACGGAGCACGCTCCCCCGATAGGCCTGACACTCGACCAGATGTTAAGAGCACTCCTGCTGTAATTAATCTGATACCTGCATGAGCCAGAGAGGGAGGGAGTGGGAGGGAGAGATAGTGAGCTAGGTCTCTGGACCAGGGAGGGCACAGTGCTGGGTGGAGTGTACTGCTCACCAATACAATTAATTTTGGGCCTACCTCTGTTGTTAGAGGTAGCGTCAACTCTGGTGGACCGGGAAGACACTCAGAAGCTATACGGTTGTATCTCTTAAACCAGGAAGAGTTGAGAGGTATGACAGACAGTCCTAATGAGGGAAGTGTTATTTTCTGGTGATGGGAGGAGGGGCTGCTCTACTCTTTAGTATGTGTGTGGCGGTGTGGGGCTGGGCTCGGAGGGCTTGTATGCAGATGAAGATCTAGTGATGGAGGGTTTGATTGAAGGTGCTCGTGCCCCGAGGCCCTGGTCCTGTGTGGCTGGCTAACGGGGCGCAGAGCGCCCACCCATGCCTTCTCCCCTGGATCGATATGGCCTGCGTGTGCACTGCTCATTAACGCATGGCGAAAGGGAGCCCGGGGCCCTCTGAGTCCCTGTTCGGGGACACACAGCAGTCCCAGCACCTGGACAGAACACGCACTGAGCAAGGCTGAGAGCACAGCACAGACACCGGCAGGATCAAGACGGACACGTGCGCAGAGACAGACCAAGCTGGATCACACAATAGCCATGTCTGAATACCTGTACTTGCGTTCTAAATAGTATTTTGGGGATGCAAAAATAGTGTTTTACAGTTTAATATGTGACATTTCAAAAAGTGAGTGCTTTGAATGGCAGGATGTCATATTCATTTTGGATCCAGTAAAATTCGCTGCACACAAGAAGAGAATCGTCTTTTCAGACTCACGTGTGTTTGACAATGGCTGATAATCTGATAAAATGATGCGCTGCACCAAAATGACCAAATGGTGGGAGTCAACACAACTGCACATTAGTTGCCGTATTCCAGTTATGGATGAACCCAGTATGTGTATGTGTTGCTTACTGCATTCGTTTTTACTAAATGGTACATTTCAAAGTAGTATGATCAGAACACACAGGATGCAGTTTTAGTAAATAGTAGGCAAGACAGATTTCAGACATGGTCACAGGAGACAAACAGGAGTATGGAGAGAGAGAATGGCGTAAACATCCACTTTTCCAAATGGGTCACAGGTTGAGCCAGTGACTGTGCTGTATGTATGACATACTTGGCCAGATGGTTGTGGGTTTGGTATTGACCCACTGATACTGACGCAAGATACTAAAGTAAGACAGACACGGCCATTGCTTTAAAAATAATGTAAAAATAGGTTTTGATATCTTCTGTGCCCACATGAATAACCCCTATGATGTAACTGGAATGATGATTTTGTTTGATTATTTCACTGCCATACTGTGTTCCATCTTGTCTAGCCATCTTGTCTTTTGACTTTTCACGTATTTTATTTTACCTTTATTCAACTAGGCAAGTCAGTGAAGAACACATTCTTATTTTCAATGACGGCCTAGGAACAGTGGGTTAACTGCCTTGTTCAGGGGCAGCAACCTCAGTCAGAGCAGTCTCAAGAGGACCACAGTGTAAATAAGTCTCAGACTTTGTGTGGCTTTTTCAAGTTTTATGTTTTCTTTAATGGTCAATTTAATAAACTAAACTAAAAAAGAGAAAGTGAGGGGGAGTTTAAGTGTGATTGTGAAGGAGTTGCTGCATTTATCATATTCGCCTGGATGTGCTCACACAGCCAGGGTCACACACAGCCAGGGTCACACACAGCCAGGGTCACACACAGCCAGGGTCACACACAGCCAGGGTCACACACAGCCAGGGTCACACACAGCCAGGGTCACACACAGCCAGGGTCACACACAGCCAGGGTCACACACAGAGTATGAATGGTAATAATACCAGTTAGATACCAGTGTGTCTACCTGTGAGTGCTCCTCCTAACACACTTACCCAGACATCAGCAACCTCAACCAGAACAGGACAGAACTTAACTATGAGCTGCTAAACCATACCTTTCTATCAACCCAAGTGTGCGTGTGTTCATGCGTGCGTGGACACAGTGGGTGTTCATTGGAGCAGAGTTGTTGAAGTGGAAGGTTCCATGAGTGTGAAAAGCAGTCCATCTCGCAGTCAAGGACACCTCTAATTACATCAGGTGGGGGTTGTGGGAAGGGGTGCCAACAGCACTGGCTTACGGGTAGAATAAGGGTATTTGTAATATTTTGTCTTTTTGTGTTATGTTTACAGGTGTAATGATGTGCCCAGTATGTTTTGGCCAGATTCATGATGATGGATGCTGTTCATTAATGTAATGTGGATATGTCTGCTGTGTCTGTGTGTGGGCAGTGGCCTGTAGGGCAGTGGCCTGTAGGGCAGTGTTAGAGGAAGCAGAAAATGAATTAGCGGGACAGGAAGGATAGATATGTGAATGAGGAGTATGGCGGTGTGAGAGGCAATGATTCCTGTGTTTGGTACAGGGGGGAGGAGGTATTTAAGGGGTGAGTGAGCAGAGATGTGGGGTGAGGGGTTTAGTAATGGGGGGGGGGGGTATTCTACATTTGAGAGGCCAGTCTGGTCTCCTCACCTCTACTGACAAGGTGTCTGTAACAATAATGGCCTCTGCTATCCACTCTTCTCTCCACTCCCTCGCGTTCTTCTCCTCAGCTTCCCTATCGTTCTCGGCTCTAATGTGACGATTAGGATGTTTACCTGCTAATGAAGCCCCTGGCTCGGCATGGCCAGGATGGGTGCTGATTGGGTGGGAGGGTGGGGGTGTCAGTTCCTCTCTGATCACTTCTACATTCCATTCACGGAACAGTAGAATGCCTCGCACCTCTCATCTCGCGCCTCTGCCCTCTTGTGATTTTGTGATTAGAGGTGAGCTGTAGCACATCATTAGTAAAGGATGATGCAAAATGACACCTTGTCGGAAAAATAACAAGCTGAAGGACTTGATTAATGAATTAATGTTGTTACCGCAGAAACAAGAAGATTCAGAATCCTGATCTTGCATTGCATGTCCTCAGCAGACCATTGGTATTAGCATAATAATAATTGCCATTGTTTACAAGAGAGAAGCGTTTCAATTGAATGCTTTGGCAGTATTACAAGCTCAAGTCATGATTATGGGGTAATTACTCGGGGAAAGGTGAATGTTAGGTCTATGGTCTTGGACTGTCTCAAAGCAGAGACTCATACACTCTAAGGGCAACTAGATGCATACATGTTTTAATGTCTAAACGATAAAACAGGTATGTATGAAAATATTCTGTACTGTCGCCTCATATAGAACATTTGATCTCAAATCCAAAACGCTGCAGTATAGAGACAAATTATATACAAATGACAAATTCATCCCTCACTCTTCCCTATCCCCACTCTCCTCTATGTATCCCTCACTCTTCCCTATCCCCACTCTCCTCCATTCATCCCTCACTCTTACCTATCCCCACTCTCCTCCATTTATCCCTCACTCTTCACTATCCCCACTCTCCTCCATTCATCCCTCACTATCCCCACTCTCCTCTATGTATCCCTCACTCTTCACTATCCCCACTCTCCTCCATTTATCCCTCACTCTTCCCTATCCCCACTCTCCTCCATTCATTCATCCCTCACTCGCTCCATCAATCTCCAGTTCTCAGCATAGTGCACCCTGGGGCATCAGGGTTTGGCCTGCATAGACTTGATTCCCTCCTCCCATTCTGAGGGCTGAAATGGGGGTTGGGGGTTTAGGAGTTGGCAGGCAGAATAGTGAAAAAGGGACATTTGCAGAGGAGGTGGTGGGTGTGGAGTATGGACACTGTAAGAGAACTTGACTGAAGCTGTTTTTATTTGGCCGTAGATTGGTGGTCCCCCACCACTCCCCTCCCCCTCTGTAGTGGATGCTGGAGCTCTGTTCCATTATGTCTCTCTCAGGGGGTTAAAGGCAGTGTGGAGGTGCGAAGCGGCACTGGAGTTATATTACCATCCCGAGACCAGTGCACTATAGTGTGCATTAACAAAGGCCAGCTAAAGGATACTGTTTGGCCTCCAGTTCGAACCAGATTACCAAGCTCTCCCTCTATCTTAAATTAGTTATCCTAGCCCCTTTGAGCTAATCCAATTAACCCAAACCAGCCCTGTTACCACTCTCGCTTGTAAAGGATTTGTTTATTTGAATGTGTGAGTTGTAATATGCGTGTCTGTGAGATAGTGTATGTTAGTCTGTCTGTGTGTGGGTCCTCGTCAGTATAAAAGCTTGGTGTTGTTGCCGAGCTGTTAGTCTCTGCTGTTTATCCCTCTCACGCTGGCTTGTGAAACGCCAGATAAATGTGAATCTTCTGTCACCACGGAGCTCCCACTAATTACGGCAGCTTAAGTGCTTTAACCACTGTTATCACAAACTGTTCGGTCCTAGAGACCTTGTCAAAATACCCTCACCCCCTCCCCTCCACTTTCTAGTGTGTATGCTAGTGTGAGTGTGTGTGTGTGTTCATGCTTAGAGACCATGAAAGACTACTTCCAGCCAGTGCAGCAGTATGTGTCTGTGTGTTCGACAGACTCCTCTCTGTGTGTGAAGAAAAGTAGAACGTGATGGCACATTGACGATCTGTTGAACACAGATTTTCCAGCGCATAATTTAAAAGTTTCCTCCTGTGTTTGTCCCCTGCCGTTTCCGTCTTCTCCTTCTCTCTCTCTCTCTCTCTCTCTCCCTCCCCTTCCTCTCCTCCATCCCTCCCTCCTTTCTCTCCGTCTCCTTCATCAGTGATTTTACCTCAGTGACAGCCCCCCACACACGCGGCTGCCTGTGGTGTGCCTATTAGCGGTTGCGTTGCCCAGGCCATAACGCTTCATTTACAATATGTATTTAATGTGAGAGAGCCCAGAGAGATCAGAGAGAAGGTGTGGGCGCACTAATGTCTCTTTTTCTGCATCTTTTTTCTTGTCTTTCTCTCTGTCACTCTTCCTCTACGCCTCTCTCTATTTCTCTCCTCCCAATTGATTGGTTTATTTCCTGGGAAGAATCAACATCACCGAGTTTCAGAAGAAAATAGTCAGATGAGAAAGGAAAAAGTAGACTGCAGTAGCAGACAATGCCTCAGAGAGTCCGGTGTCTTTTTGTCTCAGATAGAGGGGGAAGGTATATACCCAGAGCAGGGTAAAGCAGAAAAGAGCGAGGATGCGGTAGTTGGGTTTTAATCAGTTGCCACTGTTTATCGCCCAGTCGTGTGAAACTATTTGAGTTTGAACCTGGGAACTAAGAGGGTGATGCCGAGGGTCCATGTGCAGCGATGTGAGTCACCACTGGGCTAGGCCATGCGGAAACGGAGTCACACTCCCATTATAAAAATGTCTTTTTTAAATAATCAGTGCCAAATATTAATGCTATGTAGGTATTTGTACGTGCTTTAATGCAAAACAAAAGTACAATTAACAAAAATATAAATGCAACATGTAACAATTTGAATGATTTTACTGAGGTACAGTTCATATAAGGAAATCAGTCAATTGAAATAAATTCATTAGGCCCTAATCTATGGATTTGACAGGAATACAGATATGCATCTGTTGGTCACAGATACCTTAAAAAGAAAGGTAGGGGTGTGGGTCAGAAAACTAGTCAGTATCTGGTGTGACCACCATTTGCTTCATGCAGCGTGACGTCTCCTTCACATAGAATTTATCAGGCTGTTGATTGTGCCTGTGGAATGTTGTCCCACTCCTCTTCAATAGCTGTGCGAAGTAGCTGGATATTGGTGGGAACTGGAACACGCAGTCGATCGTACACATCGATCCAGAGCATCCCAAACATGCTCAATTGGTGACATGTCTGGTGAGTATGCAGGCCATGGAAAAACTGGGACATTTTCAGGTTCCAAGAACTGTGTACAGATCCTTGCGACATGACAGTTTGTGCAGAAATTCTTTGGCTGTTTCATCCGATGTCCGGGTGGCTTGTCTCAGACGATCCTGCAGGTGAAGAGGCCGGATGTGGAGGTCCTGGGCCAGCATGGTTACTCATGGTCTAAGGTTGTGAGGCCGGTTGGACGTACTGCCAAATTCTCTAAAACGACATTGAAGGTGGCTTATGGTAGAGACATGAACATTCAGTTCTCTGGCAACAGCTCTGGTGGACATTCCTGCAGTCAGCATGCCAATTGCATACACCCTCAACTTGTGTCGTGTGACAAAACTGTACATTTTAGAGTGGCCTTTTATTGTCCACAGCAAAAGGTTGCACCTGTGTAATGATCATGCTGTTTAATCAGGTTCTTGATATGCCACACCTGTCAGGTGGATTGATTGAGAAATGCTCACTAACAGGGATGTAAACATTTGTGCACAAAATCTGAGAGAAGTAAGCTTTTTGTGCGTATGAAACATTTCTGGGATCTTTTATTTCAGCTCATGAAACATGGGACCAACACTTCATGTTGCGTTTTATATTTTTGTTAATTGTCTGAATATATCTTTAGTGCCAAAAATGTATTAGTGCTTGGTGATAGTCACAACTGCCCAGAAACAAAACAATACATCTTATTTTACATAATTTTGATTCATTTTATGACTCCCATATGACTCCATGACACAATCAATCTTGCAATACGGAAATTGTCCTTCAAATACCTATAGCATATTGCAATAAAAATATCTATTTCGCAAATGTTTTACTCCGTTACCATGTAACGCTGTTATGACTCCGTTACATATAACTCCGTTAACATATAATTCCGTTACATTACCATGTAACTCTGTTACCACTCCGTTATGTTACTCCGTTACCATGTTACTCCGTTACCATGTTACTCCATTACCGTGTTGCTCCATTACCGTGTTGCTCCATTACCGTGTTACTCCATTACCGTGTTACTCCATTACCGTGTTACTCCATTACCGTGTTAGTCCGTTACCGTGTTAGTCCGTTACCGTGTTAGTCCGTTACCGTGTTAGTCCGTTACCGTGTTAGTCCGTTACCGTGTTAGTCCGTTACCGTGTTAGTCCGTTACCGTGTTACACCGTTACCGTGTTACACCGTTACCGTGTTACACCGTTACCGTGTTACTCCGTTACCGTGTTACTCCGTTACCGTGTTACTCTGTTTCTCCGTTACCATGTTACTCTGTTACATGTTACGAACCCGGGTCTCCGGAGTGAGAAACAGTCACTTAACCAACTGAGCCACGAATAGTCGGCAGAACCCAGAAGATGAGGCAGACACAGCAGTACTTGAGACGGTGTATTTAATGAAGTAAAAAGTGAAGTTCTTCAGGAAAACATGTAACTCCACAACCTCAAAAGGAATTCCACAAGAACAAAGCACAAAAAGCCTCAAAAAGATACTCAATAAAACAAACAAACAAGAACAAAAAACAGAATTCCACAAGAGAGTCCACCGGGATCAACAAGAGTTCTCAGAGTACTAGGGCTGGGTGCTAACATACACACACAGAGCAAAGAACAGAGGAAAACAAAGGGTTTAAATACAATCAGGGGAAACGAGGCACAGGTGCAAATAATAATGGGGATCAAGGGAAAACAAAAGGTCAAAAGGCACAATGGGGGCATCTAGTGACCAAAAACCGGAACAACCCTGGCCAAATCCTGACACCATGTTACACTGTTACTCCGTTACCATGTTACTCCGTTACCGAAAAATCTCTTTGGGTTATCTGTATTTTCATGTAATATTTTATCATCAAATGATACCAAAAGTGGTGTTGATATAGTCAACTAAGTACATTATCAGATGATATGTTACATAATGTATAATAACTGAACCGCATGTTATGCTGCTTTGCATATTTCTCCCAAAATATATGTTAACTGGCTGTGACTCTGTTACGAAGCACTAAGTAGAGATGATTTTGCATGAAGGATATATTAGAACAATTACTTGTTAGTATAGTATTGCAATTAAAGCACTTACAAATACCCATAAAACATACATAGCATTAAGACTGATGGTAAAACAGATATGGATGTTTTTATAGTGTGAGGGTGACTGTTATCAGGTGGCATTGCTATGCAACTGTCAGTGTGTGTGCATGTATGGGCATGATAGTGAATTTTTGTGTATGCATATGCATGTACTGTTTAAGTGGGGAGGGGAAGCGATGGACTCTGAGTGACAGCTGGGCAGTTTGGGAAGACTCGTGTGAGTCATAAAGGGCTGAATTAAACTCTGCTGTGCCAGGCCGCTGCCAACACACGCCACCATTTTAGGAAAGGCCAGTGGTGTACTGGTGCCAGGAGAAATGGGTATATTCTAATTCTGGCAACATTTTCCCAAACTGCCTGCCCGGTGACGGAAAGGTGCCCTGTATGAGCAATTCTATGAGAAACAGTGACATATACTCTGAATGACCTAAATGATAAATCCCATATTGACCTTTCACAGTCAGGCCAACCCAAGCTGTACTGTAGGCTAATAGTAAGACTACTATTGAATTAGATACACGAGTCAGAAATTCACAGGTTTTCAATTTTTCCCATTTTTTTCCATGTTTTTGCCCTGGCACACTTTTGTAATAGTCCACAACAATGCTTAAACCACATCAGGAGACCATTTAAAAATATATATATATTAGATTTTTGAGTGTACTTACCCTTGAATTTAGGTGTGCAGGAACCTAGCACTACTGTTTGGTTAGTGGTATTTGTGTAGCACATGAGATGGAGTTTGCAAAACAAATGGCCACTAGATTGATGCAAATAATCATGTAATTCTGCCAGGTATGCATGTGTATACCCTCCACTACACCACTGGGAAAGGTAGAGCAAAGCATCGCCAACGCTCCCTCTTTCTCTACCTGTTTTTGGCCCTCTTTCTTGTATCCCTTCGTCTCCACCCTCCCTTTCTCCGCCCATCCCTCCCCTTTCTCCGCCCATCCCTCCCCTTTCTCCGCCCATCCCTCCCCTTTCTCCGCCCTCCCTTCTCTCCGCCTTTCTCCGCCCATCCCTCCCCTTTCTCTGCCCATCCCTCCCCTTTCTCCGCCCTCCCTTTCTCCGCCCATCCCTCCCCTTTCTCCACCCTCCCTTTCTCCGCCCATCCCTCCCCTTTCTCCACCCTCCCTTTCTCCGCCCATCCCTCCCCTTTCTCCGCCCATCCCTCCCCTTTCTCCGCCCATCCCTCCCCTTTCTCCGCCCATCCCTCCCCTTTCTCCGCCCATCCCTCCCCTTTCCGTAAACCTTCTTAGAGGGTGATTTGACCTGGAATTTTAATGAGGGGTGGAGAGGTGCAGTGGTCAGCAGTTGGCTGTGGCCCTGGTGGGTGTAAAGAACAGGAGACGGGGGAGGGGGTATCCAGGGGGGGTCCTCTACCTCTGACATTCTCCCACTGATCTCTACTGTCTGATCACGTACAGGGGTCCATTCCAGTCAGAAGGGAAGCAGGGAAATGACCGTAATAAACCAACCATGAAAATGTTGTGTTGTGGGTTAGAATCAGCTTTGATGTTATTAGTAGCTGGCAGACTGCTGATCTGGTAGCTATGTTGCATTGGCTGACATTCTGTAGGAAAACAGAAGGAGAGAACATGAAAAGCAGAGGAGAACGACTGAATGGGCACCAATGAAAAATAAAGAGGGTGAAAGAGAAGAGGCAGGGGGTGCAGACAGGCAGTGCTGAACGGGTTACTAGGAGTTGAGCGTGTGGGCAGACGTTTTTGGGCTATTTTACAGCAGCTGCGGAGCCCCGCTGGTAGATTAAAAGCGGCTCCCGGGCCCGAATGGAGTACATCAGAGCCCCCACCGGGCCAAGGCCGAGGGCTGGGAGGGGCCCAACACAGCTGTCACCCAGGCCAAACTTTCCCAGCAGCCCTGGGAGCACAGGACGGTCAAGCTCCAAAGAACCAAGCCAAACCTAGGACACCACCCCCAGATTTGGGCTAGAGGGGGGCAGGCCTGGGGGTGGAGGGTTGGAAGGGTAGTTGGTGGCTAATTGTTTGTTTACAGGTGATCAACAACAGTATGGGAGTGGGGGGGGGGGGGTTGCAGGTGCAATATTAGGACAGGAGAAAGTCTTTTGCTGTTCTGTATTACTACAGGCTTTAGAATGGTCATGTGGGTTACATCCTGGGGTAACTGATGATTTTAGAGTTAACAAGTTCTCTACAATACCTCTCCAGTCCTGTTTGCCATTAAGGTCCAATGGTCAGTGTTGAACCCGGTCTTGGTCACAGCTCAGTGGTACAGCAGTGATCCACAGAGCCGTCTCTGTGGATCACTGGGGGGAGAGGAACAGCAGCGAGCACAGCCACATGCAAGGAGTGTGACGCATAGCAAACAGATGCTGCTCACATTATATTGTCTTGTCAGATTTGGTTTTGTTTTCGTGTGTGAAGTATTCTCTTGTACATTGACACACAGGCACACACACATATTCCCAGTCACACACTGACAGGCTCTCGTCATGGGGGACTGGGGCTTGCTGAGGAGGCTGGAGTCAGTGGGGCTCTGTGGGCTGGGCATGGGGGACTTCTGTCACGCACACATGCCCTCACCCATGAAAACAGAACAATGACACTGGAGCTCGCCTCATAAACAAACCATGCACACATGTCTCTAGTCTATTCTGAAGCTGCAGCACCACAAGAATACTAACCCTGGTGAGAGTACCCTCCTTTTGTTGTTGCTGTGGGGAGGTTGTGTGTGTGCGTGCATGCATGCGTTAGTATTGTGTACTTTGTGTGTGTATCGGCATCTCAGATCCTGATGAAAGCGTGCGGGTGGTGCCAGCGTCCTGTCCTGTGGATGAATGAGGCTCGGCCTCCCTGGACGCAGTTGGCCCTGCCACTCTGTGGCCCCTCCCCTCCTGGTCTCTGCATGCCGCCCGGCAGGACAGGCAGACCAATCGAAGGGCTGACGAGAGCCTTTTTATTTGTGGGGAAAGGCTCTGTCCAGCTGGGGGAGGGGGACGACGACACACGCTGATCACCAGTGTGGGCATACAGCCCTACTAAGGGAGGGATGGAGGGGAAAGGGAGGAGATGAGGACATGGATTTGACAGCACACAGACCTGGTCTCCACAATAGTGAACTTGAGCCATTCCACTCACAGCCCCATTCTATTGGTCTCCTCCACTGTGGAGACAAGCTAGAGCTCCACTCCTCTGGTTTAAAACATTCTAGAGCCCCAGAAATATTGGCCTGAAGCAAGTGGTCTGGCCTTCATAGGACCCTAACCCAACCTAGAGAATGGAGAGCAGTTCATAGCATCTGACAAATTACTTGTTTTCCACAGCTTCCCTCTTTCTTAATGGCGTCCACCATTTTCTCAGTCCTTTCTGTCTTTCTCCCTCTGCAGTTTTTCTCCACCTGCCTCTCTTCTTCTCCAGCTTCCCTCCATCTCTCTACCTCCCTGGGAGAGTAAATCCCTCTCTTCGGAGGAGTGTTTGGAGGAGTGTTGGGGCTTAGATGTGACTTCCCGCTTCGTTTCTTCATGAGCCCTCCCCGTGTCCACCCCCTCCTCCTACACCCCCCAACCCCCCATCCCCTTCTGCTTTAATCCAGAAACAGCACAGGCCCTTTTCCCAGCTTTTCCCCATTTTGTGTTTTTGAGGGAGGAGGGGGGTAGTTATTAGGATTTATTTCTCTTTTGCTCTGTTCATTTGAACATGCTCTGTCTCCTCTCCCCTCTGGGCTGAGTCTGTCTGTCTGAGGATAGTGTGCTTATCTATGGAGAGACGTGGGAAGAGAAGAGAGAACCAGAGAGAGAGAAGGAGGATGGAAAGGAGAAATTGCTGTCCTTTTGTGATGGGCCTCTCTACTGTGCATTTGGGGCCTGTGTGAGTCTGTGTTCTGTACTGTGGTGCTACTCTGTATGAGGCAGTATAGTGTGGCAGGCCCCTATCCATGTGGCTGAGAGCGCAGATGATCAGGATATCGCTACTGTCATGGTCAGGAAGCTGTCCGACTGTGGCAGACAGTGAGGCCCAATGCCTGATCATGGTTATTTTAATCAGGCATTACCTCTGTGTATGTGTGGAAGAGTTGAGTAAGGAGGCAGAGGGCACCCTCACCTGGCGGCTGAGACTGTTTGTCCCCTCTTCCCTCGTAGCGCCAGAGCTGGTGGATTAGCTCAGGTGTGACAGGCAGCCCTAAACCAGGGTGGTGCGTGGTCGTGGCTTAGAGATGTGTGTCATTGACTGTGACCTGTAAGTGTCTGTGTGCGTGTGTACGGACCTTAATAGCATGCTGTGGGAGGTGTGTTGTAGAGCCGGGCCTGGCAGGGATTAAAGAGACTTTACTGTCACCATCCCCAGGAGAGTGAGCAGAGAGTAGAGAGCACACACTGACATGGGCATACAGGAGCCAGATTAGAGCTCAGCCCCCCACAAACACAGAGGGATAAACACACACACCAACAACCCCGCTCACATGGGCACACACGTACCCGCACAATCTACAGAGGCCAGATAAGAGCAGAGCACTGAGCATTGGCACACACACATACGCACAAAGACACTTACACTGACTCTGTGCTGTGCTCCTCCACTCCAACCATCTCCTAAATGCCCCCCTGATTGGCCCATCTCCTGGAGCAGACTGTGGCAGGAGGAGGAGGAGATGGAGGGGGTGAGAGTGTCAGGGGAGAGGGGGTGGGGTAGACCCGAGAGGAGCTGAAAGAATGTACCCCTCACTGTGGGGAGCGCCAGCCTGCCATAGGCCCCCAGGGGCCCCCTCCCTCACCCCTCACCCCCTTCCTCCATCCCTCTGTTTCTCCATCTCGCTCCCTCTCTCCCCCTGGTGTTTGGACAGCTGTGGGCAGAGATCAGGTTACGGGTGGCGCTGGTACTTCCTCTGCGCTGGCAGGCAGGCCTCTCTCTGTGCTCAGTGTCTGGTTGCCATTACCGCCGTGGCTCCACAGGAAGTCTGCCCCTCTCCTGAGCTCTTCTCTCCCTGTGCTGGACTGTGCACGTGGAGGGAGGGAGGCTCCGACAACCACTGCAACTGCATGGCTGGACCTCAGGGAACAGACCCTGCTGGGCGGCCATGGAAACCCTGTGTACTTTACGCTCTAAGTCAATGGCTATCAGGACAATGGACTGGGTGGGAGAGGAGTTGACCCGGCTGAGGCTGGACCACTGACTCTGCCTGCAGTAGGGGCTGCTGCTGTTGCTGATGTACCCGATATTAAGACATGGTTGTTTGTTTCTATAATATCCCCATGAAATAAAGCAATTTATATTAGAAATCTCAACTAATCTAAAATGTCTAAGGATTTTAGTTGTTTGCAGGTAAGTAACACATTAGTTGGGCCTAACTATCACTGCTGTGGAGGGAAGCACTACGGACAGGCGGGCAGATTTGTGGTGGAGTCTCCTCTGTTTAGTATGTTCGTTAGCATCTTTTCTATCTACCCATTGGCTACTGTATACCTGTTCCCAGCACCATGAGGCCCAGTGCAGAGACTGAGATGGCATGGCCCCTCGCTTACTGGGGCCTGGTATGTGAGTGGGCTGTCAGAGCGCTCTCTCTCTCTCTCTCTCTCTCTCTCTCTCTCTCTCTCTCTCTCTCTCTCTCTCTCTCTCTCTCTCTGTCTCTGTCTCTGTCTCTGTCTCTGTCTCTGTCTGTCTCTGTCTGTCTCACACTCGATGTGTTGCTGTCATTAAGGAAGTGCATTCCAAGCTATTCATCACACAAGGAGAATTTGAGTGGTCGACACTGTCTGTGTTGGTTTCTCTGTGTGATTGTGTGTGTGGGGCAGTGAGTTAGAGCTTTATTGAGTGTGTGGTGGCTGCGTGTGGAGTCAGATTTCAGTGTCACAAAAGATTATCAATATGCTTTAATAAAGTTCCTCAGACTCTCAGATGTGTTTTGTAGTCTGATTATGCAAATAGCATAAATGACGCAAACACATACTGTCCTGTAATACATTCGTTCTGCAGACACAACACACCCAACAAATGGCACACAACAGAGCTGCCAACACACAACCGTCCAAACAGCTAGGCAGGGAGGCAGGCAGGCGGCCTGGTGGACCCCGGGAAGTGGGGAGAGTTGCTGTTTGATGTTGGCAGCTGATTAATGAGATGTGAGGAGTGGGATTTTGATGGGTGCTCTCTTGGTGCCTGTTTCAGGATTCAGCTTCGGGGGGGTGGAGAGGACGTGGGGACTCTGCACCCCCGTTGGTTACCCTTGAACACTCTGTGGAGGTGTTGACACGCCCCGTGCTCTGCTAACTCATGAGGGTGCTGTCGCAATTAAAACAGCACAGCAGCGCTCCTTCAGGAGAGGAGAGCATCCTCTCCACACGCACCCTGGCTCCACTACCAAGAGGGAGGGAGGGAGGGAGGAGGCTTGAAGAAGGTAGGGGAAAAGGATGGAGCTGGAGAAGAGAAAGGAATCCATAGAGGCCTCTGAGAGAGCGTGATGGAGAGATGAATGAATGAGGTAGTGCAGATGGACTGAGTGAATGGGAGATTGACAGCGGGAATGAAATCAGAGATGGTGGAGATGACGAGGGAGAGGCGGAGGTCACAGAGAGGTGATGCGGAAGGGAGTCGGTCCCTGAGCTGCGTTGTTTTTACCTACCTGTTATACCACATTCAGTTTTAAGCCTGAATTCTGTTCTGACGCATCAGGCCTGGTTGGCAGTGAGGGCTCATACTGGGACCAGCTCTTTAATTAGATCCTGATGAGGACCTTCAGGAAAAGAACCAGGTGATTGGACTTCTTATCCAAATAATTACCTCAATTAAGTCATTAAAACCCTGGGCATAGCCTAGCCCAGAACTGCCTCCTCTGTGCCACAGCAGGTATCCTTCCCTGATCTCACTCTCGCACTCTGCCTGCAATCTCTCTGTGTGTGTGTGTGTGTGTGTGTGTGTGTGTGTGTGTGTGTGTGTGTGTGTGTGTGTGTGTGTGTGTGTGTGTGTGTGTGTGTGTGTGTGTGTGTGTGTGTGTGTCTGCTTTTGTTTTGTGCAGTGTGGATAGTGAGATATGTGAGGCTGAAGGAACTTATTCTGCTTTTGTTTTCTGCAGGATAGTGAGATACTGAGACCTCCAACAGATCAAACATGTATGTTCACACACACACACACACACACACACACACACACACACACACACACACACACACACACACACACACACACACACACACACACACACAGGTAGGTAAGTTAATTACACTCAGCATCTGGATGTCCGTATGTGTGCTAGCCTCTAGCTGCAGCGTGGGTCTCTGTGGTTCTAAAAGTGCCCAGGTGTATCATGGGGGATTAGGCTGGGGCTGCTGTGTGTGGGGGATTGGAGAGGGGCAAGCACAGAGCGCAGGCAGGCAGCCGTTAGTGACTACACGGAGATCAGCCATCCCTCCCTCTTGAGTCCCACCTCACCTCACCCAACAATGCAGAGAGAGAGAGGGAGCCAGGGCTGTATCCTATCACATGCTGTCCCTTGCAGAAAACCACCATCTCAACCAACCAACCCACACACACTATCTATTTATTACCTTAAATGGGCACCGTCCATGTTCATGGAAATACAAAGCTCCTCTGACATGTATTTGGCTAATTGTGTGTTGAGTATTTTGTTGTTGTTTTGGAGGGGAGGTCCCCCCCCCCCCTCGTTGTGTCTGGCTGCTGACGGTGTCCAGGTGTGCGTTAGGCTGCAGAGCGTGGAAGCACACATCTGGATGAGGATGAGCGCTCTGCACCCAGATGTGCTCCGCCACACACACACACTCCGATTCACACACACACACGCTGGCCAGTTTTTTGGCTGATTTTATGATTTTGAGAAGTGGAGCAGGGGGCGACATCAGCTGCCTGTCAGGTGTCTGTATGCTGCAAACAGATGTTATTTTGATGAGGGACTGAGAGGGAGGGAACGGAGAACAAAACAACAATGATATTATGCACAGGCTCCCCCTCTGCCCTCACGTTGACTGCAGCTCCAGCTGTTATCTCTGCATAATGTGTTTGTGGTCATGTGTGTGTGATGTATGTTAACGTGTGCAATTTATAAATTGCATGCGCTGTTGGACGGGCACACTAAAGACATATTTGTAGACGGGTCCTTTCTGTCACTATTGTATTTGTACCAGTGACGTTGTTAATTCCTTCACTTGCAAGGTCATCAGAAGTTCATGGTAAGTGTGATCTAGGTACTTTTCTAGGAACTTCTTTCACAGAGTCCACCAGAACAGGATGGAGGCATTCAGGTGGGATTTGGTGCCTGTGAAACTTTGATTCTCTTAGAGTCTAAGGAAAAGACTCCAAATTCCCCCTCTGACATTTTCCATCCACTTAAGGCTTCCACATGCTTCAGTTGGGCTGCCGCCGAACTCCGCCAGGCAAACCGAACGTGTGCCCACATACTCTCTTAAAAGACCTTTGCTTGAAAAACAAGAACAATAGTACTGTTTGTCCATTTTGAGATGCCGTAGCCAGTATACACTTCCTCAAACTAGTCAGAATTCATCTCAGAGAACTCAAGAAATCTGTCATAGATTTTTTAAACATTTTTGCAGAGGAGATCTTTGTCACAAAATGGCATCATTTTTGAATTCTTTCGGCTGGGAAGCATGTAGACGCCTTTACTCTCCCTGTCTGCAGTCACTGTGCAGCTCTGGAGACACAGACCCAGACAGACTCGTCCGACAGTCAGGTACAGAGAGGAAGTAGGAGGATGAGGAATAGTAGCCCCTCCACCTACTGCCTCCCTACATCTACCTGGTTGTCAGCCTCAGTGTGTAGGTGACACCACATTAGCCCTGGTATGGCGGGAGAGCCTTTGATTTGACTGAGGGCCTGGGACACATGAGCTTGCTTAGGGGGATAAACAGCCTCGTCCCCCCTTCTCCTCCACCTCTTCCCTCCTTCTATGGGGGGAAAGTAGAGAGAAAGAGGGAGGCAAAGTTCAGATGAAAAAGCCCTCTAAATGGGGGCGCTGACATCCACTCCTTTTGTTGTGGATGTGTGTGCATTAATATTGATTTATTTTGACTGGGGTCTATGAACATCTTGTTTGATGTCACCCCCAGGGGAAGGTCTCCCTCCACATGACCTCATAATGCTCAGTCATCTTTAATAACTTGCATCCTTGACACACTGATATTAATATTAGTGTGTTAATTTAGACCACAGATAACCTTCAAACAGCCCTGGTTAGGAGCCCCTGTCTGGCTGCTAAGTGGTGTCGTTAGTACACAGTGCCGGGTGAGGCAGGCAGGCAGGCAGGGCTTGGGGGCTGAGTGGTAAGCTGTGTGTATCACTGGTGCAGTCTCACCCTGTGGCCAGTGTGAACTCTGGTGCCTCTGCAGACTGATTGCCTTTGTTCTGTTCTGTTCTGTCCTGCACTCCGCTCCACACTGCTGCTAGTTAGGCTTGAATTCTTTCTGCCCCTCTCAGTGCGGAATCCCAGAATCATTTGGGAATCATGCTCACAACGAGACGCTTTTAAAAGACTCTGCTTCTACACTAACTCACCAACAAAGTAGAGTTAGGAATTCTGGGAGAATGAGTTCCAGAGGAGAAGGGCATTTAAGAGCATCCTTAATACACTTGTATTTTCCTACTACATTTTTGAGAAAAAAATGTACTTACTATGACTGATATGGTTGTCTTACCTAGCACTAACTAACTAAGTCGCTCTGGAAAAGAGAGTTTGCTAAATGACTCAAATGTGAATGTAAAAATGTTCCTCCTTTCTCTGACATCAAATTGTTGGGAGCAAAGTGCTCTGCACTGTAGGAGGGACAGCCATTTGTGGTTTTATTTCGGAGAAACGAACGCTTCTCTTCCTGGTATTACAGAGCTCTCTTGGCTCTGGTCACACTGATCACACCGGTTTGGAGAAACGAACGCTTCTCTTCCTGGTATTACAGAGCTCTCTTGGCCTGGTATTACAGAGCTCTCTCTTGGCTCTGGTCACACGGTTTGACGCTTCTCTTCCACACCTTGGCTCTTTGCCACCATGCTCTACAGGTATTTGTGCCTGCTCTGATTCCTTTGAATTGCTGTAGAATTATTTCAGTCTCACACACCGATATGCCCTCACATGTAGGAGCCGTGATTGGCAGCAATTTCCTTTCCGGCACTGTTCCCAGTATGATCTCCAATTGATAGGAGTTGTGAGTTGAGTTCCTCTCTCACATCATAAAATATATCAGAGCCATGGGGGACAGAGAGTAGAGATCAGGGTGACCAATTACATTTGGAATATGGATTTTGTTTTCCAACAAGTCGTCTTGTTCTATCGTCTGGACTTGGTTCCGTTTGACTTTTTTCCTCCCCTTTCCCTCCAAACCCTAACAGTAGAGAACACACACCAGCCGACATACACGCTTCGTGTAGAGACAGAGGGTGGGTTGTAACAGTTGATTCTTCTGGCAGAGGTTCACACGCACGACCTACAAATGATCAGTGTCCTCATTAGAGCTGCAGTACTTTTATGCACTCTTTTTTTTTGGGGGGGGTGGATGCGCTGTCTGTGGTGTGTGTGTCTGTTTAGTGTGTGCTGGGATGTCTATCTGTGAATGGTGTGCTGATGTAGAGTGTTACCATGGGCCGGGCATGGAGGGCCTGAGCACAGCCCAGCGTGGTGGGGTTTGGCTGGGCTTGGCTCGGTGCCGCCCGGCCCAGTGTGGAACATCCAGAGGCAGCACACAGTTGGGCTCAGGGCAGGGGGCGGGACAGCCAAGGTCACTCCTACTGCTCCACTCACTATTATGGCCACAGAGCAGGCACTCAGCCAGAGATCTCTACATCTCTCTCGCTCTCTACATCACTCAGATGTTCTCTCTTTATTGATATGAGTGAATCAATGTTGCCAAGGCATTGTACTGGATGGGAATTAAATTCATAATTACATTCTGCTTGGATGTTGTATTTATATTTTGATGTGTGTATTTTTCTGTACTGTAATTCGTGGCGCATCTGTAAAGGAGACCTTGGTCTCAGTTTGACTCGCCCCTCCCCCCAAAATCATTTAATAAAGAATTCCTTTAATTGTCTTTCTCCATTTTCCCCCAGATTTCCCCTGGTATATAGTTATCTCCTCTACCGCTCTATTTTTCTCTACGTCCTCTCTCTCTCTCTCGGTCTCTCTCGCTCTCTTTCTCTCTCTCTCTCGCTCAATCTCTCTCGATCTCTCTCTCTCTCTCTCTCTCTCTCTCTGTCTCTCTCGATCTCTCTCGCTCTCGATCTCTCTCACTCTCTCTCTCTCTCTCACTCTCTCTGTCTCTCTCGATCTCTCTCTCTCTCTCTCTCACTCTCTCTGTCTCTCTCGATCTCTCTCGCTCTCTCTCTCTCGATTTCTCTCTCTCTCGCTCAATCTCTCTCGATCTCTCTCGCTCTCTCTCTCTCGCTCTCTCTCTCTGTCTCTCTCTCTTTCTCTCTCTCTCTCTCTCGCTCAATCTCTCTCGATCTCTCTCTCTCTCTCTCTCTCTCTCTCTCTCTCTCTCTCTCTCTCTCGCTCTCTCTCTCTCGCGCTCTCTCTCTCTCTCTCTCGCTCTCTCTCTCTACAGATGGACACATTTGCAGGTTAACTTGAACAGCAGGAGGTGCATTATTAGCATCCTGCTGCTTTCTCATATTTGCTCAGATTCTTTCTCCCCCTCCTTGGCGGCCAGATAATTCACAACCAGCCGGCCAAAGACTGAGTTGGTGTTTTAATGAAAAAGGAACAACACAAAGGGAAGGGCAGGGCGGCAGGCACACACACAATCCTGGCTGCCGATCGCTAGCTACAAAGTAGGTTGGGATGTCTTTTGCATATCTGTGTGATCGCTCAAATCTGCTGTCGTTGGGGTTGTTGTTTGTGATTATTTCCCCTCACAGCTGAGAGTTGGGCTGGGGGTGGGGGACAGGAAATTAAGTCCCAGGAATCTGCCATCTCCCTTAGGGAAGAGATGACAATGAGAAATTGTTGTGGAATGGTTCATGGAGATTGCTTTTTAGCCGCATTTGGGAGATCTACCGTGGATAAACCCCCCCAGTGCACCCAGGGGCGTAGGATTAGGCATTCACATGCATACACACATGTATACAGATGAACACACACACATGCACCACAGCATGGTAGGATTAGAAATGCACATATAAAAGCACAGAAATGAACAAATGTGGACACACACACACACACACACACACACACACACACACACACACACACACACACACACACACACACACACACACACACACACACACACACACACACACACACACACACACACACACACACACACACACACACACACACACACACACACACACACCAATACACACAGTGCAGTGGCATTGTTGGCCTGGCTGTGTGATATGTTCTGTTGAAGGCCATGTCGGAACAGGGAAATATTCTCTCAGAAGAAGCTGTCTTCAGTGTAGTGATGGTCCATCACCACTATGTTAATGATCAACAGTGTGTCTCTTTGTGCAAAATGTGTTTGAATACTATACTACTACAGACCATCTCTTTCAGCTAGTGAGGATAGTAAAGCACCTTGTGAAGATTGATAACCAGTGGTGTTAGTTGTGAGTCCGGTCAGGTGCCTTGACTCTCTAGCAGCCCACAGCGCCAGGCCTCAGATTCAATAAGGCTTTCTTAGACCAGGGCTGTCCAGAAACACAGGCCTCAGATTCAATAAGGTTCTCACAGACCAGGGCTGTCCAGAAACACAGGCCAGCAGCAGCCAGGCCTCAAGATTCAATAAGGTTCTCTCAGACCAGGGTTGTCCAGAAACACAGAACAACAGCAGCCAGGCCTCAGATTCAATAAGGTTCTCTCAGACCAGGGCTGTCCAGAAACACAGAACAGCAGCAACCAGGCCTCAGATTCAATAAGGTTCTCTCAGACCAGGGCTGTCCAGAAACACAGAACAGCAGCAACCAGGCCTCAGATTCAATAAGATTCTCTCAGACCAGGGCTGTCCAGAAACACAGAACAGCAGCAACCAGGCCTCAGATTCAATAAGGTTCTCTCAGACCAGGGCTGTCCAGAAACACAGGCCTCAGATTCAATAAGGTTCTCTCAGACTAGGGCTGTCCAGAAACACAGGCCAGCAGCAGCCAGGCCTCAAGATTCAATAAGGTTCTCTCAGACCAGGGTTGTCCAGAAACACAGAACAGCAGCAGCCAGGCCTCAGATTCAATAAGGTTCTCTCAGACCAGGGCTGTCCAGAAACACAGAACAGCAGCAACCAGGCCTCAGATTCAATAAGGTTCTCTCAGACCAGGGCTGTCCAGAAACACAGAACAGCAGCAACCAGGCCTCAGATTCAATAAGGTTCTCTCAGACCAGGGCTGTCCAGAAACACAGGCCAGCAGCAGCCAGGCAGAAGCCTATACCATTTACAACACTCAAATTACACGATCTACATAATCTTCAATCACCCCAATTAGCAATCTGTGATGGGTGTGTTTGTGTAGATGTATTCTGTATGTGTGTTGCAACTATTAAAGTTGAGTCTTGAGCATGGAATAAGTGCGGAGTTTCACCTTGAAGTCTGTGGGGAGCAGGTTAGATCAGGGGGTGTATGCTAGACAGCATTTCACGTTGTATGAGCAATATCAGTGAGTAAAATAACTATCCTATTTTCCTTCGTTTACTTGGTTTAGTTGTCTCCTTATTACAGATTCTTAGTTTTGCAGTGTTTTGGCACAGATTAGTTTTGAAAACCTTGTCCCTCAATCTCAGAAACAGCTGTGTTTACCAGCAATAGCCAGAGAAAGCGCCAGTCACACAGATAACTGTATAAAAAGGAACACATTATTCACACCAGCCTTGATTACAGGTTACAGTCAACCGTTGTTGCCATGGTGATTAGCTGTAGATACAGAACAGAAGCGCTTGGTAACCTGGTTGGATGGGTTATGATGATTTGTGTTGCTGCTCTCAGTGGGAACTACCACAGAGTCACAATGCCTTCCACTGGAGAGAGTGATGTTGGTTGTCGGTTAATTAAGCAATAAGGCACGGGGGGTGGTATATGGCCAATATACCACGGCAAAGGGCTGTTCTTAAGCATGACGCATCGCGGAGTGTCTGGATACAGCCCTTAGCCGTGGTATATTGGCCACATACCACAAACCCCTGTGGTGCCTTATTGTTATTATAAACTGGTTAGCAAAATAATTAGAGCAGTAAAAATAAATGTTTTGTCTTACCCGTGGTATACAGTCTGATATACCACGGCTGTCAGCCAATCAGCATTCAGGGCTCGAACCACCCAGTTAATAATGTCAGTTAGAACGTACACTGAGTATACCAAACTTTAAGAACACCTTCCTAATTTTGAGTTGCACCCCTCCCCTTTTGCCCTCAGAACAGCCTGAGTTTGTCAGGGCATGGACTCGAAAAGGTGTCGGAAGCGTTCCACAGGGAAGCTGGCCAATGTTAGCTCCAAGTTGGCTGGATGTCCTTTGAGCGGTACACCATTCAAATCAAATCTAAATCTAATCAAATCAAATTTTATTTGTCACATACACATGGTTAGCAGATGTTAATGCGAATGTAGCGAAATGCTTGTGCTTCTAGTTCCGACAATGCAGTAATAACCAACAAGTAATCTAGCCAACAATTCCAAAACTACTACCTTATAGACACAAGTGTAAAGGGATAAAGAATATGTACATAAAGATATATGAATGAGTGATGGTACAGAGCGGCATAGGCAAGATACAGTAGATGGTATTGAGTGCAGTATATACATATGAGATGAGTATGTAAACAAAGTGGCATAGTTAAAGTGGCTAGTGATACATGTATTACATAAAGATGCAGTAGATGATATAGAGTACAGTATATATGTATACATATGAAATGAATAATGTAGGGTATGTAAACATTATATTAGGTAGCATTGTTTAAAGTGGCTAGTGATATATTTTACATCATTTCCCATCAATTCCCATTATTAAAGTGGCTGGAGTTGAGTCAGTGTGTTAGCAGCAGTCACTCAATGTTAGTGGTGGCTGTTTAACAGTCTGATGGCCTTGAGATAGAAGCTGTTTTTCAGTCTCTCGGTCCCAGCTTTGATGAACAGGCGGTGGCTCGGGTGGTTGTTGTCCTTGATGATCTTTATGGCCTTCCTGTGACATCGGGTAGTGTAGGTGTCCTGGAGGGCAGGTAGTTTGCCCCCGGTGATGCGTTGTGCAGACCTCACTACCCTCTGGAGAGCCTTACGGTTGTGGGCGGAGCAGTTGCTGTACCAGGCGGTGATACAGCCCGACAGGATGCTCTCAATTGTGCATCTGTAGAAGTTTGTGAGTGCTTTTGGTGACAAGCTGAATTTCTTCAGCCTCCTGAGGTTGAAGTGGCGCTGCTGCGCCTTCTTCACGATGCTGTCTGTGTGGGTGGACCAATTCAGTTTGTCTGTGATGTGTATGCCGAGGAACTTAAAACTTACTACCCTCTCCACTACTGTTCCATCGATGTGGATAGGAGTGTGTTCCCTCTGCTGTTTCCTGAAGTCCACAATCATCTCCTTAGTTTTGTTGACGTTGAGTGTGAGGTTATTTTCCTGACACCACACTCCGAGGGCCCTCACCTCCTCCCTGTAGGCCGTCTCGTCGTTGTTGGTAATCAAGCCTACCACTGTTGTGTCGTCCGCAAACTTGATGATTGAGTTGAAGGCGTGCGTGGCCATGCAGTCGTGGGTGAACAGGGAGTACAGGAGAGGGCTCAGAACGCACCCTTGTGGGGCCCCAGTGTTGAGGATCAGCGGGGTGGAGATTTTTGCCTACCCTCACCACCTGGGGGCGGCCCAGAAGCATTGCAGTTCTTGACACACTCAAACCTGTGCGCCTGGCACCTACAACCATACCCCATTCAAAGGCACTTAAGTATTTTGTCTTGCCCGTTCACCCTCTGAATGGCACACACACATGTCTGAACGGGACACCATCCATGTCTCAAGGCTGAACAATCCTTCTTTGACCTGTCTCCTCCTCTTCATCTACACTGGTTTGAAGAGGATTTAACAAGGGACATCAAAAAGGGATCATATCTTTCACCTGGATTCACCTGGTCAGTCTGTCATGGAAAGAGCAGGTGTCCTTAATGTTTCGTACATTCAGTGTATGTTCCCAAATAGCACCTTTTAATTATAACTAAGGTGTTATGTAGGGCCTGTGTGTCAGTGTCTCATCGATGTGGTCTATCTGCAGCCTTTATGGACAGGCTGTGGGCTGATAATGTGGGCTAAAAGACAGAGGCATATGGAAACATATGGATGGGGTCAGTAAGAGGTAGAGGAGGCAAGATGTAGAGCACCACTTGAAATAAATGGAGGCCCTGGGAGTGACTTGCACTTATAAAGACTTATCATATGGCAGTTTTATTGGGGCACTGATTAGAACTATTCCCACATGGGCACTTCTGAGCATTCAATTAACATTCAAAACACAAATATCTGTGCATACATTATACTCCCCGCTCATAACAATCCGTCTGGGCTGTCTGGTGTTGTTATTGTGTAAGTTTGACATTTGAAAATATCATCTCCATATTTTCCCCCTCGCTTTAACCTAGCTCTGACAGATTATTGATTGTTGGGTTTGAATCATGCAAGAAAGGCATTTCACTGGACTTCACTGGATATATATATTTATATTTTTCGACCCTGAGATTTAAATTGACGTATAATTTACTTTTTGATTTGCAGTTTTTTTTTCTTTCATGTGGCGGTGATTATTTTTGACGTGTTCTCAAGATCCCTAAACATAATCATCTTGTCACCATATAGGCTGCTAGGTGTAAGCCGAGGACACGCAGCACTTCCAGGCTTATTTAGTTGATTATTTCCCATTTCTCTGGCGTTGGCTGGGGGTCCCTGCCTGTCTCTCTGTGTGTTGCCTCTTTATCTGTGTGTGTGGGGGGGAAATGAGAAGCAGCTCTCCCAGGGAGAGAGGCCTGGATGGACAGCGGGTGACCAGGGCTGCTGGGCAGGGGGCACGGGACTACTGCCTAAACTTGATTGGTGGAGCCCAGGTGTTGGGGAGGAGGGATGAGATGTGATTGGTTGGAGGTGGGGAATTGGTGTGAGGAAAAAAAGAGTAGTGGTTAGTAGTTCAGTAGAATGGGACTAGCAGGATTATTGAGGACCTTGTCAGAGATGCGGGGGAGGGGGGGATCTTTGAGATGAGGGATTCCAGTCCCAGAGGCTGTTGCACTATGGCTTCTGTCCTGCAGTACAGAGTGAGCAGTTTGGTCCATTTGACCTTGCAGTGTGTCAACAGACCCAATCAGAATGGAAAACCTTGGCACCCGGACATTGTGCACCTATCATGGTGGATATTTTCCCACTGTTCCCCAAGTACACCAGTCTTTAGGTCACAAGCTCGCCAAAAGTGTGTCAAGCAGTGGCGGTCGGTGCAGTTTAAGATGAGGGAGGACGATCATTTTTTTATGAGTATGGCCTTATTTCTATTAAAGCATATTGGATGACAGCCATTCATATTCCATTCGCCCTGTTCAATGTAACATTGATAGGTTTAGACTACTACATGATATTCAAACTTTCCCTGTACCCATCATGACGTTGATACAACCTAGCCTATGAATGAATGTTTACAACATAGGTGCACACAGGTTGAGAGAAAGATTTGAGGTGACAGACAGTGACACATTAAATAGCGCCTTGCACACTCTTGCCTGCATTTAGCTGATCTAAGGTGTAATCATTAGTCCAACAGTTGCAAACAAGCATTTCTATTGGACTAATTCAGGAATGTTTATCCTCGTCTCGTTCCGTTTGCTTCTTTTTTATACACCCCTGATCACACACAAACCATTCACTTTCATAGCCACATACGATAAGGAATGCAACAAGTTATTTGAGTGTCTACCCGCTCTTCTCTTCTCACCTTTTCCCTTTGCTTATCGACTTCAGTGAACAACACATCAGCTGTCTGTAACCAACCGAAACAACCTTTCCATGCCAAACCTTCATATCATAACTGTTACACACAGCCTAAGTCGTTGTCACCATTTAAATATCTTGGAATAGCCTAGTCAAAGCCCAGACCTCAATCAAATTGAGAATCTGTGGTACGACTTAAAGATTGCTGTACACCAGCGGAACCCATCCAACTTGAAGGAGCTGGACCAGTGTTGCCTTGAAGAACGGGCAAAAATCCCAGTGGCTAGATGTGCCAAGCTGATAGAGACATACCCCAAGAGACTTGCAGCTGTAATTGCTGCAAACTGTGTCTCTACAAAGTATTGACTTTGAGGGGTGAATAGTTAGGCACGCTCAACTTTTCAATTTTTTGTGATATTTCTTGTTTGTTTCACAATAAAAATTGTTTTGGATCTTCAAAGTGGTAGGCATGTTGTGTAAATCAAATGATACAAACTCCCCAAAAATCTATTTTAATTCCAGGTTGTAAGGCAACAAAATAGGAAAAATGCCAAGGGGGGTTGAATACTTTCGCAAGCCACTGAATTGATTTTCTCTCAGAGTCAACTAGTCACCACATTTTATGCGCTGCAGTACTCGCTAGCTGCAGCTTAGGCTTTCAGAACTAGATTAATTATTTGATCCTTTGATTGGGTGGACAACGTCAGTTCATGCTGCAAGAGCTCTGATTGGTTGAAATATGTCTCCGGAAGTTGTCATAATTACTGTGCAAGTCTATGGAAGGTGTGAGAACCATGAGGCTTCTAGATTTTGTATTGAAGTCAATGTACCCAGAGGAGGTGCTAACCTACAGTGCTGTTGTGGCTAATGTCGACCTTCATTGCAAAACAGTTAATGTTTCACTATTTATATTTTCCTGAAATTTACTGAGGAGTATGGTCTCCCCTTCCTCCTCTGAGGAACCTCCTAGTGTCAAGGAATAGCGGAGTTTTAAAAATTATTTTAATGGAGGGAGTTGGTGAGAGGAGGGGGAGATGATAAGAGTGAGTCGGGGGGGGGGGGCTGTGATTATCCAGTGTGCTTTGGAAGGAGAGTTTGTCTGTTTGCATGAAGGTTGGTTTCTACTGGGTGGAGAGATCCAGCATCCTACTGTTATGTAATCTGATAGGAGATTCCAAGCCGGTCAGCTCCATATGCTGTCCACGTCTGCCAAAAATATCTGGAGCCGGAGACTCCATCACGCTTGGCCGCCGGAGAGTGCGCTCCGGAAATATTTACTACAGATAATAGGAAACGTGTGAACCAGAGCCGTGGCCAGGAGAGAGGGAGAGGAATGAAGAGAAGAATAGAGAGGGATAGTCACTAGCAGAGTCACTAAACTGGTGATGGTAGAGTAGTGAATAGTGATGACTGATGGACGGACTGGCAGACGGAGATTTTGTTTGTGTGTAAACAAGATGTTTGTGTCAGAGAGAGATTGAGTGAAGGCGCATGAGAGTCTATGTGTGGGTGTTAGGAGCTCCAGGGATCAGCGCAGCATTGCAGCATTCTGTGTGTGTCTGAGAGGGAGAGTAGAGGTGGAGAGCTCTTGGGACCCCTCCAGCTCTGCAGCAGGTGTGTGTGTGTGTATACTCTGGCCCACATTGCCGCCCCACCACCATGGGTCAAGCTCAAAATGCCTCCGTTTCTCCCTCCTCTCCCCCTGTGTTTCCATGGCAACACACCTTGAGCTAGCCCCCTAGAGGAGCCAAGCACCTCCATCTCACCCCCTCAACCACTCATCCCTCCTGCCCCCCTCCCTCCCTCTGCTCTCCCCTGGTGTATCTCGTGCCGTCCCTGCCATCAATCGCCAGGCCAGGTTTTAGGCCGCAGGGCGAGGGGAGTGGGGCCGGGGCCCTGGGGACGCCCAGCTCCCAACCAAGGAGCTCATTTGTGTGCCAGTGCACGCTGCAGGGTGTTGTGGGTGGACGGGGGAGAGGAGCCGACAGGGGGGGGGGCTTGTGTAGACGGGACTGTCCCCGGGGAGGGCTGTGAGTCAGGGCGCCACCTGGCTCCCTCTGGTCAATTAGCTGGAAGCACATTGGCTAAGCAGCAACAGAGGCAGCCGCCATGCCGTGGCAGTGTTTGTGCAGGATAAGGATCCTGTTCAGTTGGTGGAATAATCATTTAGGAATAATACATAAATATTGTTCCTTCACACCTTTCCCTTCTCCGTTGCTGCAAGGCCCTCAATCTCTCTATCCACCTCAGTCTATTCCTTTACCTTCTTTCTTTCCCTGTATCGCTCTTTCTTCTCCGCTCTCTCTTCCTCACTCTCCCATCCCCTTTCCATGTCTCACACTGTCCCTCTCTCGCTCTCCCTCTGTCTCACTCCCTCTCCCTTTCCCATTAGTGTCCTGGCAAGCCCTCATCAGTAATTCTGCGTATATGTGGCGGCGTCATGCCATTTCTCAATTAAGATGGTGCATACCTTAGGAGGTGGGGAAGGTCCCCCCCCCTCTCAATCGGAGTTAAATGTTCTCCCGGTCTCTCTATCTCGCCCTCACACACTCTCTCTTCTTCTCTTCACTCTGCATACTGATCAAGCCTCTTAACAGATCAGTGTGTTTTTCCCCGTTCTTTTCTGTCCTACTCTGTCTTCCTGTTCTCCGTGTCTGATCTGTGGTGCAGATAGCTGAAGTGGGTCCTTTTGAAGGATGAAATGTCCTGTAGCTATTTAACCTCTCCCTTCTGCCATACTAATGACTGCTCTATATGCTGCTACTACCAAACATGCCTACACTCATCCAACGTGTCAAGTCTGAAACGTCTTACTTGTGGTTAATCAATTGAACCGGTTGGTGCTAGTAGTCTAATAGTCACAGAATGGCAAAGATAAGAGATCAACCACTAATAAGGATTGTATGTATGATATTCTGCATCAGTGATTTGTAAAGCAGTGTAGTACAGTAGTAATTAGTAATTACTGTGTATGTTATGCACTTTCTGCAAGTTGAATATAGTTTGGTTTTGTGTTCTAGTTTAGGACTCACCTTCACCAAACCTCTGCTTTCCTTCCCTCCCATCCTGCCCCAGCGTGGGTCTCCCGGGGTAGCAGCCATGCAGCTGTGTGGCCGTCTCGCGGATCAAATGCTCTCTCAGACACAAAGCGGGTCATCAGGATGTTTCAGGATCCTGTCATCTCTCCATGGTTCCCTCCCTCCCTCCCCCCACACTCACACACAACCCAACCAACCCAGCCCCAGTCCGCTTTGTGCACGGCTCACCAGCCCTCCCTCCAAGCTCTGAAAGAGAGGACAGACAGAGTACACTCCCCACTCACTGATCAAAACCACTGTATTTGTCATAGAAAATACATTACTTTCGTAGGACACACACACAAAAACGCTTTGGGCCCCCTCACTCTGCGCCCCCGGCCCTTGTCAGACAGCCCAATTATCCCCTGCTCTCTGTACTGAGCTCTGTTCTCTCTTTACTCATAGTTGCCTTCAATTCTCCTGATGTCTCCCATACATAACCCTCATTTCACCTTGGTTTTCACTTTTGGACCTGTAGGCTAGATATATTGGTCAGTTGGTGTTTGTAGGTGAGGATTCTATTGGTTAGTTGGTGTTTGTAGGTGAGGATTTTATTGGTCAGTTGATGCTGTTGATTGTGGTTGTGGCTCTAGGGTTTTCTCTCAAAGACAGTTCTGAGGGAATCTCTCTCTGTGTCTCTGGGGTTCATGAGAAATTTCATCTGCTGCTTCAATCTTGCCTCAATGTAATATTTGAATGGTAATCAACCTCCATCTCAGGGTGGTTTGGGACCGAAAGGCATCCCACCAAAACGTGATGTCTTTGAGGAAGCAGCAGCGGGGACGGGCAGAGCAAAGGAGTGCCCTCGCCAATCCCCCTAAGCCCCGTCCGCACCCAGCCCCCGCACCCCCCCCCTTCCCCTAGCCATTCAGACAGGGATTAAGTCACCCTTGTGGAGGCCTTTGAGACAGAGAGGAGATTGGAATCAGTGGAGGTGGTTTGGGTATGGGGGGGAGGGGGGTCATGGGGGTGTCAGCGATGTTTGATTGAAGACTTTATCAACCCTGCGTGCCCCTGTTGCTGAGCAGCGGGGCACCTCGGGGCATGGGGGGGGGTGGGGGGCTGTCTATGGTGGGACGGCAGGGGAGGCTGCCATCAGGGGGGACAGACCGGTGGCGGTGGTGTCTTCCACGGTTCGTGACTCAGCGAGGGGCTAGGATTGGGGCGCAGTGGAGGCAATATGATGGCGCGGGGCGCGGGGGCGGGCGCGGCTCGGTCCTGTGTGACGCTCGGCCGATAAGGCGGGAGCGAAGGCACCCAGCCAGGACCCAACGCCCACCTTTCATCTGTCCCACGGCGGAGGGGGCCGCTGATGGCATTCATGCAGGCTTAAAATAGAGCGGCGAGCAGGGGGGAGGGCACATAGCCCAGACCACTGGGGGTGGCAGGCAATTACCGGCCGGGAGAGAGGAGGCACTGGGAGGGGAGGGGGGGAGTGGGCCGGTCACACAGGCCAGATCTGGAGAGGATGGAGGGAAAGACGCAAGGAAGGACGGACAGCCCTCTCTTTCGGATTCAGACCTGGACCTGTTAGTGCAGGATCATGGTATCCCTCTCTGGGCTCTGTGACAGGGACATTGTGACCAAGGCAGTGGGACAGGCATGTGTTGGAGCTGCGCAACGTGCTGCAGCATGAGCAGACAGGCAAGAGAGAGGCAATGATTGAATTAAACTGCTATACTTTAGTACACAAACTTACCTGTACATGAGCTTACACTTTTCCTTTTTTGTCTGTGTATGAGTGAGAGTGTGTGTGTTTGACGATAATGTGTGTGTATAATATGTTTATCCCCGCCTTCACTTTCTGACCCTCCATGTTGTATGGTGTGTTCTTCTTTTACAGAGGAAGGCATCAATCACGAGTGCAAGCTGTGTAACCAGATGTTTGACTCTCCGGCCAAGCTCCTGTGTCACCTGATCGAGCACAGCTTCGAGGGCATGGGCGGCACCTTCAAGTGTCCCGTCTGCTTCACAGGTGAGGGGTCGGTGTGGGGCCTCAGAGGGGGGCCAGGTGGAGGGCAGTCAAGGTGCTTGAGTGTCTGACCAACATTAACATACACACAGAGACACGATATGAACACATGTTCCACTAGATCTGAAGGCCCTCACACAAAGTTGCACTGCACTTTGTCGCCCATTGAATAGCAGAGATACTAATACATTGACCCAGATAAATCCTCTCCATCTCCTTATTCCTCTCTCCATACCTTCCACCCTATAACCCCTCATGTGGTAACATGTCGTCCTCCTCCTCCACTACTGAATTGAACTGTATTAACGATCAGTTCAGTGGGAGGTAAAGAATTGGGTTGGAGAGAAGTCCTGTCTCAGGAAAGACACGGTAGTCCATGGAGTAACTAGCCAATATAGAAAAACTCACTCCATACATTGGAATTAAGTCAAGAAGGTGAACATATTATGACAAATAGCCAAGTAGACCAAGCAGACATGTTCCACAGAGGTCAACTCTGTGCCTCTGAGATGGAGAACTCAGGTCCTTTAACAGTCCTGTCGTGCTGATGGGAAAGTTAGAGTCGATGTACCCATGGTGCAACCTGGTGAGATGTCCCCCTTGAGTAGGCCAGACTCCCTGTGACATGGTCAGCTCCACTCAGTCACAGCCATAGTCATAGGGCAGGGATGGCCTAGCACAGAGACTAGCCCAGCCACAGTCGGCATGATTCCGTCACAGGCACAGTCACAGCGACCATCACAGGGAACCGGCACAGGGCTGGCCAGGTGTAGCCAAGACTTTCAGGCCAAGCAGAGTGGCTCAAGGTTCTTCAGGCTTGGCTGTGGTCCCCTGTGTCTGATGTGCCCCGGATCAGAAAGGCTCTGAGAGGTCAGAGAATAAAGAGCAGGTTGAAAGAGGAGGGTAACTAATCCTCTGTGTCCGTCCGGCTGTTTTAAAGGCCCTCTGTACGTGTCCTCCGAGTTAAGCAGCCATGCCTCTCCAGGCAGCAGGCTCAAAGTCACATTGGACTTCTAGCTCCGCTGTGGGAGTCAGAAATCATTATAGACACTGAGACACAGACATGGCTGACCGCAGCTGAGACTAAATGTTGGCTGTCTTTATCCATTGTCTTCTGTCTGTTCTCTTACTTCCTGTTTGTCTGTCTGTCTGCTTTTTTGTATGTTTCTCTATCAATTGGACATCCCAATCCCTCGCTGCCAGTCTGAGTCTACTTGCTTATATGTCTGTCTGTCGGTTTCTGTTAGTCTGTCTGCATCAGAAGCTCAGACCATGAAGCCCCCCCCCGTCTCCCTCTCAACAGTTGTTTGGTTGTGTTCTCCCCCACCCTCACTCCCTTCCCCCACAGGTACACAACACTCTTTTTAAAAAGTTTAACTCTATTCCTGTGCGGGTTATGAATAAGTAAGGGGATGCTGCTCCTTTGGGGAGGGTTAATAATTCAGACTCTCCACACACACACACACACACACACACACACACACACACACACACACACACACACACACACACACACACACACACACACACACACACACACACACACACACACACACACACACACACACACACACAGCAAACTTAAGTTTACTGAAACAAAGCAGAAAAAACCCGGCTGCCTCCCCATCTCTCCATATCTAATCCCCTCCCTGTCATCGCTCTTTTCTCTTTATGTTTATATTTACGCTGTTGAAGTTGTTGTTTTAGTGCAATGAGTGTCTTTCCCTCGCCTCTGGATTTGCACGGAGAGCGACAGATTCCCACTTTTCCTCCACAGTTCATTCAGTAACCTAGCTCACTGTTTAGCATAGCTCTGCCATGTCACTGGTCTTTTTCATCCCAATCCAATAATCTAACACGCCCTCTCCTTCTCCCCACCCCCAGTCTTTGTCCAGGCCAATAAGCTGCAGCAGCACATCTTTGCCGTCCACGGTCAGGAGGACAAGATCTACGACTGCTCCCAGTGTCCACAGAAGTTCTTCTTTCAGACTGAGCTCCAGGTCAGTACTAACTACATATAGACACAGACTGATGTCATCTCCCAGCAGCATCTCTGCCAGGCACCACTCAACCAATATAATCTGAAATCATATGATCTGACTTCAATAATAATTGCTCCTAATGGAGTAAGTAGGTTATCAATATTTTTTGGTGAATGGTCTTCATTACCAGGATTCCATTGCAGTCTTGGACTCAGGGTATACCTGAATATGTTTTGTGGTATGGTTGATTCATGATTTGAAGAGAAAATGTGTAACTTCCTTATGGGCATGATTAGACCCCAGTGCACTGCGAATCAATCCGCTCTCCTGCTGGGTTCTTTGGAACCCAATATTAGACCTCTGATTCATCATTTAATGAATGAATGAGATGAGGTCTAAGGGCATTCCATAGCGACTTCATTCGAGATGATAACTCATGGTCAAATGACTGTACCTGCGTAGCATGTGTCCCGCGTGCGGAGCTACATCCATAATGGTCGACGTTCTGGTGGAGCGTTGCCGTTTGATCAGAAAACGATGAAACCCAGTGTTTAGATGCTACCCTCCCTCCCAAAATCTACAGCTCATATGGATGGCAATGTTTTGTTCTCGCTTTGCACACACACGTTTCCTCTACTTCCCCTCTGGGGCAGCATGGTGCACATTGCAAGGCTGATTAGCTAGACAAACAGGTGTGAAACACAGACTGGTGTGAGAACACAACATGGAATCCATGTTTTGGTTTTGATTTGGGGGGTGGTAGAATCTAACAATTGGATTACATTTTTTCCTGGGCACCGCTCGGCCATACAGACGACAACCTCCCAATCGGAACCATCTACCGATTATGGGTATAGCTTCGGGAAGTGGGAAAGCATCGCCAAACAGGCACAGACACAGGTCTGCAAATAACTTGCAAGTGTTATACTGCTAGACAGAGATACAGTATACTGTACAATCTCTGTCTAGAAGCTGGGCTAGGCCCTCTGGTGTGCACACACACACACCTCCCCTGATGCGCATACACACACACACCCCTCCCCTGATGCACACACACCCCTCCCCTGACGCACACACACACCCCTCCCCTGACGCACACACACCCCTCCCCTGACGCACACACACCCCTCCCCTGATGCACACACACCCCTCCCCTGACGCACACACACCCCTCCCCTGACGCACACACACCCCTCCCCTGACGCACACACACCCCTCCCCTGACGCACACACACCTCCCCTGACGCACACACACCTCCCCTGACGCACACACACCTCCCCTGACGCACACACACCTCCCCTGACGCACACGCACACCTACCCTGACGCACACCTCCCCTGACGCACACGCACACCTCCCTTGACACACACACACACACCTCCCTTGACACGCACACACACACACACACCTCCCCTGACGCACACACACACACCTCCCCTGACACACACACCTCCCCTGACACACACACACACTTCCAGGAAACCATTACCATAGTGAGAGGCCATCATTTAGATGCCCAGCCGGTCTCATAGACTAGATGAAACACAGTAAACGAAAATCAAGGACACTCCATGAAGTATGATATGTTATGATTGGTATGGTTACTTAAGGCAAAAACAAAAGGAGGGTGGTTGGTTGGGGTCAATAGGTGGGCGTATAACGTGAACGTCTAGAAACCCAAAGGCTGCGTGTTTTAATCTCATCACGGACAGCTTTAGCATTTTAGCTAATTAGCAACTTTGTAGCTTACTACTTTCTAACTACTTAGCATCTAACCCTTCCCCTGGCCTAGCTAATGTTAACTAACCCTTCCCCTGGCCTAGCTAATGTTAACTAACCCTTCCCCTGGCCTAGCTAATGTTAACTAACCCTTCCCCTGGCCTAGCTAATGTTAGCCCAGCGTAGCCTAGTGGTTAGAGCGTTGGACTACTAACCGGAAGGTTGCGATTTCAAACCCCCGAGCTGACAAGGTACAAATCTGTCGTTCTGCCCCTGAACAGGCAGTTAACTCACTGTTCCCAGGCCGTCATTGAAAATAAGAATATGTTCTTAACTGACTTGCCTGGTTAAATAAAGGTAAAATGTAAATAAATAAAAAACCTTCCCCTGGCCTAGCTAATGTTAACTAACCCTTCCCCTGGCCTAGCTAATGTTAGCTAACCCTTTTAGCTAACCCTAAACTTTACCCTTTAACCTAACTCCTAACCCTTCCCCTGGCCTAGCTAATGTTAGCTAACCCTTTTAGCTAACCCTAAACTTTACCCTTTAACCTAACTCCTAACCCTTCCCCTGGCCTAGCTAATGTTAGCTAACCCTTTTAGCTAACCCTAAACTTTACCCTTTAACCTAACTCCTAACCCTTCCCCTGGCCTAGCTAATGTTAGCTAACCCTTTTAGCTAACCCTAAACTTTACCCTTTAACCTAACTCCTAACCCTTCCCCTGGCCTAGCTAATGTTAGCTAACCCTTTTAGCTAACCCTAAACTTTACCCTTTAACCTAACTCCTAACCCTTCCCCTGGCCTAGCTAATGTTAGCTAACCCTTTTAGCTAACCCTAAACTTTACCCTTTAACCTAACTCCTAACCCTTCCCCTGGCCTAGCTAATGTTCGCCACACCGTAATATATCTTAATTATTGCAAATTCGTAACATAGTACGAATTGTAATTCAGAACATATCATCTGAAATGGACGATGGACGTTCACAAATGATTGCATACCAAATGTAACATATGATACTAATTTGAGTGTCCCGGATTTTCTTTTTACTCTGCTATGTCTACCCGAGTCCACGTTGCGCAACCACATACTTAAATATATATTAGTACACCCACACTTATACTAACTTGTTCTGTTTTAGACATAGAACACTGACACACAATAATGTCCAAATCCAGCCACCCCTCCCCTCCATCAGGTTGACTTCCTTCACTCCCTCCGTCCACTCCTCTCCTTCCTCCCACCCTCTCCTGGCAGGGTTCTGGCCATGTTGGGTCGTTAGGATCCAGACAGATCGAGGAGGACCCAGCTCTGTATAACTCACTCAAGAGTGGGTCCAGTGGGCAGCTGGGGTCAGCGTTATTCTGCCCTGCCCGTGGCTGGATCCATCATCCTGAGAAATGAGCTACAGGCTAGAGGATGGACCCACCCAGCCGCCTGCTACTAACACACCCCCCCCTCCCACTCTTCCTCATGCGGCTCCTTCCCGCTCCACTAGGGTGGATGGTTGAGGAGAGGGTCTGTGTGTATGCTAGCCCTGGGAGTGAGCTTCCCGTGAACTTAATGTCCAAATAATATCAATGGCTCCATTTTGGGGCTATGACCTAAATCTCCTGACCGGTCCACAGAGCCCCCCCCCCTTCCGTGACAGTGATGTAGGGCCGGCGGCAGTGGGCATATGGCCGGTCAGACCATTTAGCAGCAGGAGGAGTGCTGGACCCTGTCGGTCACTGTCTGCCTCACCCCGAGGCCGAGCGACTGAGAGATAAACACCAGCCGATCGCACAGTGTGGCACGGCCCCCTCTTGTGCCTCTCCACCTTTCCACACTCCTCCATTTTCCTCCCTTCCTTCCATCCTGGCCACACCTCTCCCCTCCTGACCGGGTCACACCGTCAATAATAAGTCATTTTCCTCTCTGAGCTTCTTTAAGTAGGACCACTCACTCCATCACCAAGCTAGGAACACCATACTCACATGGCCACAGCAGCATCCTCTGATGAGTGTGAATCCTTCTTCCATTTCCTGGCCCTGTTCCATATCTGAGCATTGACTCCTACTAACCACCCCCACCCGCCAGCCCACCGCTCTGCCTGTCCCCAAGAAGAGCAGGTCTAAGTGGGGGAGATGGAGTGGTCTGAGTGGGGGATGTGGGCTGGTTGTGG
Source organism: Oncorhynchus gorbuscha (assembly GCF_021184085.1). Taxonomy (NCBI): domain Eukaryota; kingdom Metazoa; phylum Chordata; class Actinopteri; order Salmoniformes; family Salmonidae; genus Oncorhynchus; species Oncorhynchus gorbuscha. The sequence continues at coordinate 39,713,811 of NC_060173.1, read as the reverse complement.
AGGTTAGTGGTGAGGCTGGTTGTTGTGGTGTTTGTGTTTAATGAGGTCTGAATGAATGGATGGCTGGCCTGGGCTGTGCCGTGCTTGGGGTTCCCTACACCAGCCCTCTGAGGGGCCACCCTCCTTTAATCCTTCAGCCTTCCCACGAGCCTTTGGTGGGACACGTCACTGCATCATCCTCTCTCCCTCATGGCCACCTATCCCACCTCCCTTACTTTTCTGAACTCTCTTGCTTTTGCCTCCCTCTCTTTCTTTCTCTCTATCCTAGTCCCATATGTACCAGCCCCCATGCATATTTTAGCCCCTCTCAGCTCCTCTCTCCTCTAGTCCTTTGTGCCTCACCCCAGTGCCCCATAAATAGTCCAGACGTAAGCTGGTAAATGAGTGATACTTATTGTCCCTGATCAGCACTGCTAGACCCAACCTGCCAGATCTGGATTCCTTTACTGGAAACTTCAGAGACTTGGCTTTTTTGTGGTTGTTGTTTGTCTCCCCCAGGTGCCTTAGAGCCTCCACCTCCCTGTCTCACCCCTCTGTGGTCTGCTGTCATTGGCTGACCACATGGCTGAGCTTTACACTATGCTGGTTAATTCAACCCTCACCCAGGCCAGCACACCCCCTCTGTTGGCATGTGTGTACACTATTTCCTTTAGCACTAGTAAATATTTAACTCCAGTCAGCAGTTTAGAATGGGAGGGGATGGGGGGAAGGAAGGAGGGGGGTCCTCTGGCTTGTTTGTTTGTTGATTCCTCCTCCCTCTACATCCCGAAAGTGTTGAATATTTAAGTGCAGTGCATTCTCACACAATGCTCTTATAATGGTAGGAGCTGGGGTTTGGGTCTTAGAGCAGAGAAGGCACACACACGATTAACATGCAGTGTCTGATCTCTCGGTCTGCCTTGTTTGATTGGACAAGTTGTGCACTGAGCAGTGTCTTTGTTAGCCTCGTGTATGTTCACGTTAGGAAATGTGTCTGTTTTAGATTGCGTTGCGCTATGGAGTCTAAGTAGTGCTTTCTTTAATAGTCCTTGTCTATGCTCGCTGCCGTAGCTATGCTACAGTGTGTCAATATTGTAGTGTGTCTCTCTGAACTAAGGATGTGTTTTTGGATATGTGTGTAGGTGGCTGGGGAGTCCTTAGTTTGATCACCATGGCGTGCCACAGTGTGGAGGCAAGATTTGATCTAGGTGTCCCAGTGGCGGTGTCTGGTTGAGTCCCAGCTGCCCCGCTGTGCAGAGTGTCGCTCCATGTTATTAGAATGGGGACCAGGGGGGCTCTCTGCAGACCTCACCCCCCCGCTCCCTCCCGCAAGCTGATTGGCCAGCTCAGCTTAGTCTAGGGACTGCATGCACCACATACAGGATACAGCTGTCTGGCTTGGCATACCTGTCTGTCTGAGCTGCACCGCAGAACACTATGGTCCACTGTGGTAGCCTGCATTGGTCTAGTGATCAGGCAGTGGTGTGAAGCTGTGGTCATGGTATTAATGGTATTGTATTTTTCAGCTCAATAATCAAGTTAATTGTACAGCAACAACACTTAATGAGGTGAGAACAGGGATTTTGAGTTGTGTTTGGAAAGAGTGTTAAAGGGGGGTGAGACAGGGATTTTGAGTTGTGTTTGGAAAGAGGGTTAAAGGGGGGTGAGAACAGGGATTTTGAGTTGTGTTTGGAAAGAGGGTTAAAGGGGGTGAGAACAGGGATTTTGAGTTGTGTTTGGAAAGAGGGTTAAAGGGGGTGAGAACAGGGATTTTGAGTTGTGTTTGGAAAGAGGGTTAAAGGGGGTGAGAACAGGGATTTTGAGTTGTGTTTGGAAAGAGGGTTAAAGGGGGTGAGAACAGGGATTTTGAGTTGTTTGGAAAGAGGGTTAAAGGGGGTGAGAACAGGGATTTTGAGTTGTGTTTGGAAAGAGTGTTAAAGGGGGTGAGACAGGGATTTTGAGTTGTGTTTGGAAATAGGGTTAAAGGGGGTGAGAACAGGGATTTTGAGTTGTTTGGAAAGAGGGTTAAAGGGGGTGAGAACAGGGATTTTGAGTTGTGTTTGGAAAGAGGGTTAAAGGGGGTGAGAACAGGGATTTTGAGTTGTTTGGAAAGAGGGTTAAAGGGGGTGAGAACAGGGATTTTGAGTTGTGTTTGGAAAGAGTGTTAAAGGGGGTGAGACAGGGATTTTGAGTTGTGCTTGGAAAGAGGGTTAAAGGGGGTGAGAACAGGGATTTTGAGTTGTGCTTGGAAAGAGGGTTAAAGGGGGTGAGAACAGGGATTTTGAGTTGTGCTTGGAAAGAGGGTTAAAGGGGGTGAGAACAGGGATTTTGAGTTGTGTTTGGAAAGAGGGTTAAAGGGGGTGAGAACAGGGATTTTGAGTTGTTTGGAAAGAGGGTTAAAGGGGGTGAGAACAGGGATTTTGAGTTGTGTTTGGAAAGAGGGTTAAAGGGGGTGAGAACAGGGATTTTGAGTTGTGTTTGGAAAGAGGGTTAAAGGGGTGAGAACAGGGATTTTGAGTTGTGTTTGGAAAGAGGGTTAAAGGGGGTGAGAACAGGGATTTTGAGTTGTGTTTGGAAAGAGGGTTAAAGGGGGTGAGAACAGGGATTTTGAGTTGTGTTTGGAAAGAGGGTTAAAGGGGGTGAGAACAGAGATTTTGAGTTGTGTTTGGAAAGAGGGTTAAAGGGGGTGAGAACAGGGATTTTGAGTTGTGTTTGGAAAGAGGGTTAAAGGGGGTGAGAACAGGGATTTTGAGTTGTTTGGAAAGAGGGTTAAAGGGGGTGAGAACAGGGATTTTGAGTTGTGTTTGGAAAGAGTGTTAAAGGGGGTGAGACAGGGATTTTGAGTTGTGTTTGGAAATAGGGTTAAAGGGGGTGAGAACAGGGATTTTGAGTTGTTTGGAAAGAGGGTTAAAGGGGGTGAGAACAGGGATTTTGAGTTGTGTTTGGAAAGAGGGTTAAAGGGGGTGAGAACAGGGATTTTGAGTTGTTTGGAAAGAGGGTTAAAGGGGGTGAGAACAGGGATTTTGAGTTGTGTTTGGAAAGAGTGTTAAAGGGGGTGAGACAGGGATTTTGAGTTGTGCTTGGAAAGAGGGTTAAAGGGGGTGAGAACAGGGATTTTGAGTTGTGCTTGGAAAGAGGGTTAAAGGGGGTGAGAACAGGGATTTTGAGTTGTGCTTGGAAAGAGGGTTAAAGGGGGTGAGAACAGGGATTTTGAGTTGTGCTTGGAAAGAGGGTTAAAGGGGGTGAGAACAGGGATTTTGAGTTGTGTTTGGAAAGAGGGTTAAAGGGGGTGAGAACAGGGATTTTGAGTTGTGCTTGGAAAGAGGGTTAAAGGGGGTGAGAACAGGGATTTTGAGTTGTGCTTGGAAAGAGGGTTAAGGGGGTGAGGACAGGGATTTTGAGTTGTGCTTGGAAAGAGGGTTAAAGGGGGTGAGAACAGGGATTTTGAGTTGTGCTTGGAAAGAGGGTTAAAGGGGGGTGAGAACAGGGATTTTGAGTTGTGCATGGGAAAAGGGTTAAGGGGGGGGGGTAAGAACAGCCTCTGCATAGAAC